>NC_134278.1:57094420-57407793 GCF_949628215.1 Phalacrocorax aristotelis
CAAATGCATCAGAGCTTCATTTTTATCTCAATATAAATCTACAAGTATGGAGGGAGAAATAGGAAGAAAGCAAATTTCTTCCTCCCCCATGATGTTCATTCATCACAAAGATGACACCAGGAGGGAAGTCTGGTATATGCGATACATTATTTTGTGGTACATAGATCATTTTACAAACAGAAAAGCAATACACATAGCCATTTATTCACATCTGGATGTAACTTTTTGATCTGACTAAAAATCACCTAAGCATCTTTATGCACTTAGGAATGATTCAAATGCATATGTAAAGGGATGCTGCTTTCCTTTGGTGTTTTTTTCAAAAGCCTCTGGAATACCACGCATTTTTTCCATTAGAAGAGTGAAATCAATTTACCTCCGAATGTGCCTCCTTGGTTATACTGTACTTTTGCCAATATTAAGAATATGTGAGCATGTCTGGAAGTTACTGGTGTGTTTCCCAGACAAACAGAAACATTTGTAAGAAAAAGAAGTGGCTGAAAACAGTTGCTTGCTTCCCCTTTGTTCTTTTGGGTTAGCTGTTGCTCCAAATAATTAAATGTACATAGTATGTATAAAAAAGTGTCCTCTCTCTCTCCCCAGATTTTAAATTTGTTTCAAGTTTTCATTGGAAATTGCGTACGCAGTGATGTTGCCTCAACCCGCTGCAACAGTATGGCATGATCTGCAGGGTAAATGGAACTTTCAAATGAATCACAAAGTGCCAAATTTTAAATTAAATACATTTTCAGAGTGAGATTCCAGGGTGAATTGCACCATATATCACTTAAGCATAAATTCTAATTCATGAGTTTTTATCACACTCTGGCTATGAGGCAGTGTTGTACTCATAATTCTTTCTGTCAATCCACAGAAATTACATCAGCATGCATAGATCAGAAATTTTTTACTCACATAAGGAAGCAATAATATTTTGGTACTCACTGAAGGACTGTTTGGAAATGTGTATTTATATTACTATATTTTGGATTACTGTATCCTTCAAAGAGTTTCCAGAAAGATTAAGACCAATGTCTAGGGACAGTAGAAAACAAACAGGTAGATCTTTGTGCAGAGATTTTGTGGGCTGTAGAATAAGTAGAGTTCTGAAGGGTAGGGTAGCAAGATACCAAAATATACTTTCTTTCCCCTGTGTGCTTTTCTGCAGATCTTACCTGTCCTGTAATTCATTGTTTGGCAGAAGAGAACAGCATATGGAATGTAACTGTCCAGCCACTAAGAACAATGAGATCAATTCCTTTTTCAAAGCACCTAAAAGGAAATACAAACATAAAATCTCAACTATTTCTACAGAGCTCAGACCCTCTAGAGACCTTTTTCGGTAGTTTAGCAGCCTCCCTGAGGGAAAGGTTTCAAACGGGTCCTCAGATCCAAGCTTTTCAGGTTGGAGAGGAGTCTGCAGAGGAAGTTTTGGTCTGGGCATGCATCTAGGATGATGAATTATTGAATTAATTTCATCACTTCTGTCTCTCTTCATTTTTCACTAACTACAGATATCCATGAATCATTAGGGATCCCAGCTGGGTGCGAACAGAATTGATTAGCGTAATTTGCTGTGCTATGTAATTAAACAAACATTGTAATTGTCTGGAATTAATGAAAATAAGAGGAAATGGAGCCTAGCAAGTAGGGACATAGGCTTTCACTGCTGCTGAGCTGAGGAGTTAAAGAATGATAAATAGCGACAAAGAATTGAAGGAAAGATTTTGAGAGGTGGATCCTGTTTCTGCCAAATTGTCTGAAATTTCATATCTTGTGAAGAAATGGGGAAAAGAAACTCAGGAATGTACCATTCTGCTGACTACTACAGTACAGTGTATGTTAAGAGATTGCCATATATACATACATACAATACAATACTTTATTCCAGTCTATGTTTGATCTACCTATGGCTAAATTATGTAAAAAAATACATAGCAAACCACAAATTAGCTAACTAGCCATCAGGCACTTGTAGAGCTCTGCCCCAAAGGATTTACAATATAGCAAGAAAACATTGTTCTCCTCATTGTTATAGGCTGGTGCTGGAAGCCAGAGTTGGAAACCACGTCAAGGAAGAAGTGGAGGAGAGAGAGAAGGGGAGGAGGGATTGTAGAGAGAAGTAGAGCACCTCTCTGGAGGTGCAGAGAGCCTGGAGTGCTCTCTGCATCAGGTGATGTTAAACAGGGGCACATAATCTCTGCAGAGTCACATCTATGTGGTTAATGTGAAATTAAACAAATAGTCTCCTTCTATTTATATAGACTGTGGCTGATCTGATAATTTTATTCTGAAGCTTTGAGTGCCAGCTAGGCATCTGAATGGCAAAAGCAGTATTCCTCCACTAATCTCATTGCTCCATCACTTGTCATGCGCTTTTCTCCATTTCCTCCTTAGTCTCTGTCTCTTTGCCTCTCTGCCTGGATTTCCTTGTACTGCCTTTCAATGTCTACAGCTATAACACTGAAGTTATAGAACTGTCATTTTGTGTTATAGAACACCCAAGCTGGTTGCCTATTAAGGTCTGTAGAAAAAAGTTGAGTCTGTTATATAGATCTGGCTTTCATGAAGGCAGTCGTTCTGTAGCCATACAACTTGAAAACAGAACTTGTATTAGAAACTAAACAAGATGAGGGGTAAGTAAAAAAAAACATATTGTATGCAGGTTTATATGTCTTGCTGCAGTCGCTGTGTGCGCAACGTCAGGATGTACAGTGCAGAGACTGCTCCACCACATGACAAGGCATGTGAGGCATGTGTAGCCTGCCCTGTGTCTGGGATTTGAATCATGAGAATGGGAGCAAGCTTTTTAAATTTTCTGTGTAGGTAAATCCATGCATGGTCAGGCATGCATATAAATAAAACATAAATGAAGCGGTTAGAGGTGCAAAAACCCAGCATAAGAAAGATTACAGAATATATAACAGGAATAAAAGGTTGAAACCTTTGAGAAGGAGTAGGAGATCTAGTATTTGATAAGGATATCTGTCTTTTCGAGAAGGAGATCCTGAACTGAGGCAGGACTGGGAAAGGAGAGAAAAGGGAATTTCATGAATGAGGAGAGAGGTGGAAGATACAAAACAGAGGCAGAAAAAAAGGACTGGGGAAAGTTTATGAATGTTGCAGGAGGAAAGGAAGACCGGATTGTTCTGATAGCTGACAAAATGATTTGGAACACAGGCACAATTGTAAGAATGAGTTGAATGCAAATTAACCAAGTGGAAAAGGAAATATTTGTATGAGGTCTAAAAATCATTCCATAGACTTTTTTTTTTTCACACATATTTTCACTTACTAATTCAAGACAGAACTAGAAGTGAAAGCTTGGAAATGCAGTGCAAAAGAGGATTCTCACAATATTTTCCAGGCAGCTACCAGGAAGGAAAGGAAGGTCTCTGGGAAACTTGTACTTACAGGAGTTCAGATCAAAGAGACGAGGATTTATAGAGACCAGCTTTGAACTTCCACATGCTTTTCTGAGCCCAGTTTGCCAGCATTTGGAGGGCCAAGCAACGTACTTGAGAAGAGCAATACAGGAGAATAAAGAGAATTCACAGAGGAAAAAGTGCACAGATACTGAACAGAGAATTGTGGAGGATGGAAAAGAAGAGAATAATAATATATAATTACTCCACTTAAATCTGATTCTTTTATGCATGTCTCAACACTGTGTGTACATATTCCAACCCTTGCATTAAGGTTCTTTGCTTTCACTAACTGTTGATTTTCTGAAGAAGGTATAAAGGAAGTAGTAACTGTATATGGCAATATAAAGGTGGCTGTAAGAGCAGAGTTATAAATTTGAAATCAGACTGTTTGGTCACTAAACCATTTAAAGCAACAGAAGATATAATCTGAATGTTGAACCAGACTTCTACTGGAGGATCACAAATGGAAAAGGAAGAGTTTGGGAGATTAAAAATGGATGACCTGAGTACTTGGGGGTAAAATGTAGGAAAAATATATGATGTGTATGTGAGAATATCCAGAATATTCTCTGTTAAAGTGCTGTCAGATTTTAAATTTAGAACAAGAAGGAATTTTTATGGATTAATACCTAAAATATATAACTATGTATTACAGTTAATATCTGACAGGCTGCTGATTAACAGCTATGACAGTCCCTTCCTTCCAAAGATAATCTGAGCCAAAGAAATGTAACTTTTTCTTTAAAAGCCAAGGAGAAAGTTAAGGAGTCTTTCATAGCCTTGAAAACATAAATCTTAAGATGCCAGGATCAAATGATGTGACTCCTAATTGAACAAATCTCTCATGTATATCCCTTATGATCAATCATGAACCCAACACATGAGCAATCATGACTTAATGATGCAAAATCTGTCTCTGGAGAAGTTTGAACTCTAGGGAGGGAATGGTATGGATACATCAACATTCCTCCCAAGAAGGTGTTTTGGACAAATTCCAGCTTGGCAGGTTTTACACAAAACTTGCTATCTGATGAATACAATAATCATAAAATGACCACTCCTTACATAAGAACATTCATGTTTAAGAATAGCCTTTATGGATAAAGAAAAGTTTATCCACATGAATAGTGTTAGTTTTAAAAACAGACACAGAATAGGGCTTTCCATCTAAACAGTCAACCAAGGAAACAGACTGCAGTGACTCCTTTATTCTAGTCCAATTGCTGACTGAGTGCAGTAGTCTTCATGCAAGCCTTCGCAAAAATAACTAATTCAAGTTAATTCATATTACTTATTAATATTGCTATTCTGCATAATAGATGCAGCATTCCGCATAATCCTATGTTTTGTTCAGATATAAAACTTTTCAGAGTCATACTATTGATCTATGATTTCAGTAAACTGTTCTGTAATAGGGCAGGTTGAAACATTCAGATCTACAGGTGGAAATAGCAGAATTAACCTCTAAAAATAGGATGCCGTTATCATCTTTAGAATTCTTTTTTTCTCGGCTTTTTTCTCTTCATGAATGACTACACAGCTACACGATGACTCACAGTGTGCCTGATACTCAGTTATAAGTGTTTCTGGAACCTGTTAGTCATCTGCATGATGCATTTCCTGCAAAGATGAAGGTGTCCTCTGGCAAGGACTGCACACTGACACAAGCTGCTTTAACACTGAAGAGAAAAGCAGTATGCTGTTTCCAATAACACTTGATAAAAATGCTTGATAAAAATGTATGTGTATAATGGTCTATCCATCCCAACCCCATATTCATCCATGGTTAAACTTTTTGTGAGCAGTTATATCTCTGGCCAACATCCTGTATTCTCAGTAGTGAGTAGTTTCCTTTCGGCTTTTTACCAAAAATAATAACCAATACACAAACTGAATGAAAACTATTCTACGTCAATTGCCCCAAACCAGAAATGGTAATTAATACCATTTCTCATATAGATTTCAGGAACTTCACATCCCATCTTTGAACTCTCAGGAAGGCAGAAATGTTTCCCACTAAGTATTTTCCCATAATTGTTCAGAAAAGAGTATATTGAAATTCCAGACACCTTTTCTTGATGAAGTTAACAATATTTCATTTGTCATTTGGAAATTAAACGCCATTCTTTCTTACCTGCAACTGGCACTATTGATGTACCTAATAAGGGCTATGCAAAATCTATCCAAAATCTATCATTAAGATAGCTGTGTTCACCATGATAGTGTTACCTCCAGAGCTTTTTGAATTTACTGAAACCTAAATCTTTGAAAGCAATGTTAAGCAGACATACCTGGGTGTTTACAGGTTCTCCTTTAAATCAACTTCCTGTCACCATTTACCGTATGTCATACTATTCTCCATCATAGCTTTTCTTATATTTGAAACAACATCTAGTTGATATCAGATTTCCACCTCTTGGAATTGTGCTGTCAGGAGACAACAGATGAACCATCCCATTTTCTTATTGTGCATGGCCAAAGAACCACAGACACCTGAAAGGACCTTTACTTTGACATCATTAAATTAATGTCAGTCATTTATAAACTGGACCTGACTTCTTAGGAGAATCTAGAAGTCTGAGCTAGCATTTTGGGGAGCATGTAGGAATGGCTTAAATCTTAAATACATAGGAAGCTTTCTGCAAATAAATAGTATTTACTCTGATTTATGTATGTTTCACTGTAAATGCTATAATATAAAAATATTATTCCAGTAAGTCCTGCAGCAGGATTTCAACCTTATCAAAACTGTTTTTCAGTTTTTCTTATGAAACAAGTGTTTTAAGTCAGTGTTGCTTCCCACAATGGACTTCTGACAAATAGACATTTTTGGTGGAAAAAATGTTCTCCTGGAAACCAATCAAAAAATTCTACATATAATCTTGTAACACGCTTCCTAAGTCCCAGTCCTTTCCCATATCGGTCAGCAATTTTTTATCACCATAGCAGAGCTGGTAGAGTTGCACTTCATGCACAAAGTAAAAGCCTTTTGAAAACTGCCTAAAGTGCATGGGCCCTACTTTTCTGATCTCAAGATGAAAGGCAGCCCCTCATTTCATAGGTAGTGTTATTTCTACTGCTGGCATCCCATCAACCACAGGAATGTGTGGCACACAAAGCAAATAAGTTACAGGCATATCTAAACACCACCTTCTGCCTCCCTTCATTGTTATTAGAATGGATTGTATTATACTCTGCTCTCCTTTGATGAGACAGATTTTGCTCTTCATGCCAAAAAGCTTGTTTTGAACAGAAAATAGAAATAAAAGCACACTTTTAATAAAAGCAAGATTCTGCATGTTGGTGTTGGAAGTTACAGTAAAACAAAAAGCTCTCATATAACAAGTTAGTGCTAGATCCACAGAGGTGGTGAAGAGGGGCTGAACTGCAGGGGGATGGGGCTGGAGCCAGTGAAGCAGTACTCAGAGCGCCAGGATGATCCTCTGCCAAGACAACCCAGGCCTGGTACTTTGTCTTTTGCAGAACTCTCAGCCTCTCCTAAAAAACTCTTATTTTGGGGCACTTTGCCTTGAAAGATAACTTTCACTCTGGTCTCCCATAGAGCCAGTGTATAAGGGCAATGGTAGAGGCAAGACCCCAGCCCGAATTTTGCACACGTCTATGTGAAGCTGATTCTGTATCCATCCAGAAGATGTGTTTAACTTGAAACATCCCTCTGATGTGTTACACAACCTCCACTTGAGCCAACTTGAACACTTAGCTTCCGACAAACATCTCACATATAAACACTGCTTTCTTACACTCCTACTGGGCAGAAAGAGAAATGGAAATATTACCAGACCCTTTTGCATATTTACTTTTAAAGGGAGGGATGAAAACCTCCATCATCCAAGCACTGTGTGTATAATACCTTCAGGCAGTAACATCCTCTTTCCAGGAAAGCTTGACACATTATCAAGACTTTTCTTTAAGTCCCAATGAGAGATACTTTATTTAGCAGATGTTACCTGGTGGTTGAAAAGTCTAGCAAAAGAGCAGATGTGAAGATGAAAACAATTTGCAACACGAGTACATGAGTGAAGCTGTGTCAGCTACTGTAACTTGTTTTATAAGCTATGCAATGTTAATTTATAATGATATAAATTATGATATAATGATATAAAGAAGAAAATGAAATCAGCTTTTCTATTTATAGGGCCTTATTCCACTATCAAGAGATACAATTCAGGAATATACTCTAGTATCTTCTGATCAATACTTCAGCTAATATAAAGTTGACTAATTCTGTCCCTACTGTCACCCACTAACACTCTGGCCTGCTGGGATTTCAGAGACCTGTCTGAAAGACAAATCAACCTGACAGTAGTACTATGTATAGAAACTTCTTGTAGCATATCAGTGACGTCTGTCAGAGCTTTCCTTATGTACGTAATGTGGACTGTTGAGATGCATAGTCACAACAGAACAGAATTTTCCATGTGAGAAAAGTTCTTCTTTTCTTTTATTTATTAACCGAAGTAGAGACAAGGAAGACCCATCTGGGTTTAAAAAGCTAAAGCTTAAAATAGGAAGGTGTATTTGGAGCAGTTCTTTCCCAGTGCTGTTCTGAAGGACCAAACATATTTGGAAATGTCCAGGAGTAATCCTTCTCAACTAAATGATTCATCTGCTCTAATTCATAGCACCCATTAGATGAACATATCACCCGACTCTGTGCCATTAGTATGAGATCCTGTTGCCTCTTTCCAGGAAGGTTAAAGAGGGTGGGAGAGGTAAAAGTGTAAGGAAGAAGGATATACCTCTTTCCTGCAATCAGACACTAAGAATTACTTTTGGAGCTACTTTTTCATAGCTTGGCTTCCAGTTCCAGTTGGTTGTGGAGTTGTACATACTGCAAAATTCTTTCCTGCACTAAACATCTGCTAAAATGTGACAAAATCAGTTCAACAGCTGAGTTCACATGCTTCTGGGAGAAGACAAAATACTCTGCTAGCCCACCCTCCCCATGTATGCTACTAATGACAATAGAAGGGCACCTTGTCAGCTCTAAAACTTGGTTTCAATGATGCCTATATCATGGCCCTCATACTTGGTCCTTCCCTATTGGAAAAATGATGGGAAATTGTCTTTTTGGCACAGAGAGTTATCTTCAGGCTGGAAGAAAGGTTTGGATATAGGGGAAGCTAATAAAATATCTTGTCCAGCCAATTAGCGTTCTCCTCAAGGTGAAAAAAAGGTTGATGGGTATCAGGTTAAGCGAGTTACTATTGTTAAATGGGTCTATTGTTAAATGTCTAAGCAGACAAAGGAAGTGACTTTATACAGAGAAGTCCAAACTTGTGAGACTGCCAGCTTCATTTCACAGACTTGTTTTTTTCAAGTGAGTTTTAAGAAATGCTTGAGAAACCATTTTCAGCCAGGATATGTTTCTTAAAAACATGTTTAAGAATAGATTTTCAAAGTAGAGCATACTGGAATTTTGAGTGCACATACCCACTATTATGTGCACAGATGTCTCATTTGCTAAAGCACATAGAAAATGCCACAATATTTCCTTACAGAGCATTTTTTACATCCTCTGTTTTTAATTGACTCTTATGTTTGCTTATGCAGTTCAGTTACTTGAATGCAAAGGTCAAACAGTGGGATTGAATAGACTTGAGCAAAGAACTAGTTTACCTATCCTATGGAAATTCTCAATAATTAAAAAAAAATTATCAGGACAAACCCAAGATTTTCCAATTTTTTTATTCATTAAATAATCCCCAACTGTCCTAACCTAAATATCCTTAGGGCACTTAGCTGAAATACCAGGGACCAACACTTTATTCAGCCTAGTTTAGAAAAAGAACTGAAGCACCAGTATCTCAGGTAGGTATTTCAGAGGAGGGAAGAGGAGATGACTGTAATGTCTCTCTGATTTCTCCTGATCTGTATTTACAATTGATCATTCATTATTGAAGGGAATTAAAAAATGCTATTAGCAAGTCACAGAGTTAGAGTTGATTGCTCACTCATCCAGTAGATATTTATTTCATCAAGGTGCAAAAGCCCCAGCAACAGATGCTAGCCCTCATTGCAGTGTGAAAGACCAAAGCTCAAGCCCCAGTTCCAGTCTGAAAAGCAGAACAGTCACAGCAGGGAGCTAATGAAAGAGCCCACCCATCACAGCCACCCAGGAAAATCCAGTATGAGTGACTGAGTCAAATCCTTGCTCCAAATCCATCAGAACAAAAACCTTGATTACTGTTTGCTATATCTTGGTGAATGTCTTAATAGCTTTGTATTAGATATTCTCATGCATCTCTGTCTGAACAGAAACTCCATCCTTGTCAAAACTATATGTGTATCTCCACAGAAAATTACATTAATCTTGACAAGATATTTTGTCAGAAGATTTCTGACCGTCTTTAGCTCAGTTGACAAAAGTTCAGCGATTTATCATGCTTTCTCCTCAGTCCCAGTTTCCCAGCCTTAACAATTCTTCTCTGACACCAGTGTCCTCCATTTCATTTTGTCTTTCTACTGTTACTTAATTCTGCAGGCTTCATTCATGATCCTTCCTTTTACTCTGTGAGCGGCAGAGGACAACAGCATCTCCATTATTGACTGTTTCTTTTTCAAGATATTTCTAATGTTGCTTTTTCTAAAACAAAGCAACTACATTAAAAATAAAAAGTAAAAATAAATGTTCAGTCTTTTATTCACAAGTCTTTGATAATTAATCACTTGCAGATTCCAAGTGTGACAGGAGTCTTAGTCTTTTGTACGCAAACTTTCTTAAAAGTTCAAACCCTCCTAATGATACCAACCTGTTTCTAGGAACTTACTCAAGGATTTTCAATAGATTTGAGATTTTATCCATGCTAAATCCTATCATGTGGTCCTGAGATTGTTTTCACTACCAGATTATGGCATGAGAGAGATCAGATGATTTAGGGCCTGTGCTGTCAACACAGTCCTAATTCTTCAAGGAAGACCTCCAAGAAAATCTCCCCTCCCATCTCCTTGACTGTAGATTTTTCTTTGTAGAGTGTTATACTTTCCACAGGATATTTCTGGAAACTGTTGATTTTCAGTTTAGCCCATTGTTGGATTTGCTTAAGGCTCAGTTCTTAATGTTATATACATACCTTTAATGAAAATATAATTTAAGAATCCAAAAACATGAGAGCAGAGAATGAAATGAGCAGAGTTCACGTTACTGCCTTTGTTCACATTAAGTAGATGTGCCAGTCCTCTGATTCCTCTGGAAGCCTTATATAAATCTTTCAGCCCTTTATACTTTATTCCCTTAGACAACTGCCCAAATTTAGTACTACAAAGAATTGGTTGGGAAAAAACCACACTGTCCTTCTCACTTCACTTTATCTCCCGAGTGTTCTTAGGCTCCTCTTGCAGATGCCCAAGCACAGCACAGAGCTGGCAAAAGCCATTGTTCTGCCCTCTGAAAATCAATTGCTGCCCTCTTGAACAGCAGAACTTACATTTTTCTCACATCTACTTAACAGAAAAACCTTTCACTGAAATAACATCCTCTTAAAACACACAAAAAATAACCTGTGAGCAAACACCAACTTTTGCTGATGCCAAGGTGAAGAAAAAGTTATTTGCTTTAAAATACACTCTTCTCACATCCCCCTAACATCTTATTGTGACTAACCATTTACAAAGCAACACCTCTGAGAAGGTCAAAAACAATTCTTTGCCTATGTAACCAGCAGGATAAATTCTAACCCCCATGTATACACACACACTTATGTTACATATAAAAATAATATGAAAACATTGGGACATTGGAAGATTCAGCAGACTCCAGAGGGTCAGCTGGCCTGCCATTTGAAAATTGAGTTTCTAAACATAAGTAGGTACTTTTGGTGGGTCAGACATGGGCCAAAAATGTTTGTTATGCCTATCTTAGGCACAATTTATGTTGTTCTTATCTTTTCCTGTTTTCTATGTTAAAACAACAATCCAGCTTCTGCCCTTGCAGGTATGCATGCAGTTTCATGAAAAGCCAATATAAATTGTGGTTTGTGTATTTCAGAACAGGTTCTGAGCCTTAAATTGGGCTTTGGAGGGGTTTTAAGTGGGGTGACATTTTTATGGTGATACAATTGTTTGTGATTCTTCTTTGTGTGTTTCTGCTATGAAAACTTCATGGGTGTCTAATTTTAGACTCCTGAAAACAATCATTAAAAAAAAGATTTTAAAGTACCACCTTTATCTGAGTGTGTAGGAAATATGAAGCACCAGAAACCCACAAAATAATTCAAATTCTTGTTAGCTTTTGCAAGTGTAAGGATGGAACAATCTATTCCAGATATCCGATAGCTTATCATAATTATTTAGACACATATCACAGAACTGGTGCCTGGAAAATTGTATAAGGTCTATAGAGTTTGAACGACTTAGGCATGTGATCTACCCAGCATTCACGTCACAGGCAAAAATCCTACAGGGTTTAGCAGGGTTTAGGTCATGTCCCTGCTCACTCTAAGAGAGCATGGAAGTTTTAATTAGTTTTTCTGAGGCTCTTATGTTGGATTCTGTTTTCTCAGTTAGGTTCATGACTTTGATCCCATCACTTTTGAACTTCCCAGTGGGAAAGCCTTAACCATCATTTTTTAAACAGAGTGAAGGTAAAGTCAAAGATGCCGTATCATTCTATGTCATTTTGCTTTGGTTAAGGAGTTGTACTGGATGTAATCTGATTTCAGTAAACATTCCTGTATGGGGCAGACACATTCCACAGTGCCAGTTAGATGGGGTTAAACAAGGTAGAAGGAGAAGAATTTGCCAGCTGTGTTGAAGGTAAACAGAATGCCTCAATTTTATTTTTTTTAATAATAAAATGTACTTTAAAGTTGAAGTTAAAATAATGTAACAGCAAGCGGTATGAAAGTTTAAAAGGTTCTAAAAGATCTGGGGTTCTGGGAATGTTTATTTGCCAAGAACATAGCAAGGACAAAGAGGGAGTAGAGACCTCTCACAGTTCAAAGATAAGAACAGATAATCATATTTTGATATGTAAAGTAATAAATAGAATAACCAGCTTGCCATTGGCAATGTTAACTTTTCAGAGACAGAAATAATATTCAAAATTTCATCAGGCTACAAATAATAATCTAGAAGGGTTTCCTTTAAGTCTTGTAGAGCCAATAAGGAATCATTAGAGAAAAAAATACTAATAACAAACACAAACAGTGCTAATAACCTTGTATGCGTCTCAAACTCATTGTGAAATCTTAATGTCAAGAACTAAGAGCTCAGGCTCCCATCCAGCAATCCTGTGTTCATGGACAAGTCTTTATCATCATGCAAAAATCCTTGTTCAACTCAAATTTTAATCATCTGCAGAACTGAATGCAAGATTTTTCTTCCATGAAAAACATGCTTCCTTCTACCTACTATATTCAAAATACCATCTGGTCCAACCATGATATCAGGGTCACAGAAGATGTGAAAAAATTATTTAAAAGGATGAGACTTTGGACTTTAGGTGAAATTTTAGAATTTGTTAAATGAATCTAATACATGGAAAATAATTTCTTCTTCAAAGAGTCTGGAATAATCAATAAAATTATACCCACTGAATTTCATACTACATTCATGAGCCTCAAACTTGTTCAATTGCGTGTTTTGTCTGCTGGTTTTAACATAAAGCTGGGACTGTGGCCTGACCTTCTACTTAGAATCATAGTATCATAGAATTGTTCAGGTTCGAAAAGACCTCTAAGATCATTGAGTCCAACTGTTAACCTAGCACTGCCAGGTCCACCACTAAAGCATGTCCTTAAGCACCACATCTACACGTTTTTAAAATACCTTCAGGGATGGTGACTCCACCACTTCCCTGGGCAGCCTGTTCCAATTCTTGACAACCCTTTCAGTGAAGAAATTTTTCCTAAATCCGATCTAAACCTCCCCTGACGCAACTTGAGGCCATTTCCTCTTGTCCTATTATTTGTTATTTGGGAAAAGATACCAACACCCAGCTCACTACAACCTCCTTTCAGGTAGTTGTAGAGAGCAATAAGGTCTCCCCTCAGCTTCCTCTTCTCCAGGATAAACAACCCCAATTCCCTCAGCTGCTTCTCATAACACTTGTGCTCCAGACCCTTCACCAGCTTTGTTGCCTTTCTCTGGACACACTCCAGCACCTCAATGTCTTTCTTGCAGTGAGGGGCCCAAAAATGAATGCAGTATTCAAGGTGTGGCCTCACCAGTGCCGAATACAGGGGCACAATCACCTCCCTGCTCCTGCTGGCCACACTATTCCTGACACAAGCCAGGATGCTGTTGGCCGCCTTGGTACACTGCTGGCTCATGTTCAGCCAGCTGTCAACCAACACCCCCAGAACCTTTTCCACCAGGCAGCTTTCCAGCCACTCTCCCCCAAGCTTGTAGCGTTGCACGGGGTTGTTGTGACCCCATGCAATCTGTGCAGGACCTGGCACTTGGCCTTGTTGAACCTCATACAACTGTCTTTGGTCCATTGATCCAACCTTTCCAGATCCTTCTGCAGAGCCTTCCTACCATTGAGCAGATCAACATTCTCACCCAACTTGGTGTCATCTGCAAACTTACTGAGGGTGCATTCAATCCCCTCATCCAGATCATTGATAAAGATATTAAACAAGACTGGCCCCAGTTCTGAGCCCTGGGGAACCCTGCTCGTGACTGGCTGCCAACTGCTTTTAACTCCATTCACCACAACTCTTTGGGCTGGGCCATCCAGCCAGTTTTTTACCCAGTGAAGAGCACACCTGTCCCAGTTTTGGGCAGCCAGTTTCTCCAGGAGAATGCTGTGGGAAATAGTGTCAAAGGCTTTACTAAAGTCTATGTCGTCAACATCCACAGCCTTTCCCTCATCCATTAATTGTGTCACCTTGTCATGGGACATCAGGTTAGTCAAACAGGACCTGCCTTTCATAAACCCACGTTGACTGGGCCTGATTGCCTGGTTGTTCTGTACATGCCATGTAATGGCACTCAGGATGATCTGCTCCATAACCTGCCCTGGCACTAAGGTCAAACTGACAGGCCTGTAGTTCCCCAGATTCTCCTTCCAGCCCTTCTTGTAGTTGGGCATCACATTTGCTAACCTGCATTTGACTGGGATCTCCCCAGTTAGCCAGGACTGCTGATAAGTGATGGAAAGTTGCTTGGTGAGCACTTCCACCCACTCTCTCAGTACCCTTGGGTGGATCCCATTCAGGCCCGTAAACCTGTGTGTATCTAAGTGGTGTAGCACTTCACTTAAGCTATTTCTGCCCCCAAAAGTTACACCTGAGATTGATATTTGACATAATTCTGCTTATGTGAAGAGATACATTTTTGTGGCATGTATTTGGTAAAGGCCAATTTGACTGCTTATAGTTATTCCAGAGTGAAGATGTGCTAATATATGTTTTAAATGCTTTTTATGGTACTCAAATTACTTAGAAATTGCTTGATTTTTGAAATGTTAGGGGCTTAGCTCTCAGTAAGAATGAATGCATTTCCAGCCATTGCAGATATTTAGATTTTAAATAATGAAGTGTTTGGATATCTTATGACATATAGAATGATTATTGATGCATGCAGTCAAACACCAAAGTTTGCTTTGTTCTGTATTTTTGGAGTTTGGCAAATAGAAAATTAGATTCAATACTGTGACCTTGTATTTAAACACATAAAAAATGGAATCATGGGTTGTGTATCTACATATGTTGTAGATTGTTCCTCCTATACATAGATATGGTACAGTAAGTCATATAAATCACTACATATGTACCTTGGCTGCGTGACTTTAAAATTAACATTTTGATCTTACATTCTCAGTCACAATAACGTTTTTATAGAGGGACTCTTAAATTTGCTTTCCATTAACTTTTAAGCATTCATAGATAGGTTATTTGGTACCAGTACTTTCCTGACAAAGTGTATTTAAATACAGATGGAAAAAAAGAACATTGCTTTGTTTTATTATACACCTGCTGAAAGTGACTTTGTTCTCAAGACAGTAAGGTCAGAACATGTTAATTTCCATTAATTCAAATGTGTACAGCCATTATCCTGAAATATAAATACTATGGAGTAACATGAACTTCGTTGCAAAAACACTTCCTGGGGCATCTGTTTAATCCACAGCCAAATGATAAACAGTCCTCTCAGGAAGACCTGTCCCTTTGCCCAGTGGAGTCCATTAGCCACTCAGTTTTCACCCCTTCCAAAACTCCTCCTTGTTTGTCCTTTAGTAGGGACTCAAGTATATGTTCATTTGGTAATGGGAATGTTACCTTTACCATGAGAAAACTGTCAGATGCTTAGTTCAAGGGGTATTCTCAAAGACAGATTCCATTAAAACAATCAAAAAGGAGTTTACTCTACTTCAAAATGATTAATTTAGTCTGCTTTCAAGTAAAATAGTCTGAAACTTTAAAAACACGCAAAACTACAGTATATACCATAAGTATATGAATATCAGTGCTTCAGTATTAACAGCCTTTGTTTTTTTCTGCTGACCTGCACTGATGAGAGCAGAACATGCAGAACTGTTCCCACTGCTGCGCAGTTTCACTCCTGCAAAGGTTATTGCAAACATTTTCCTTGGTTTCATTCTTTGTGGATTTACACCCTTCCCTCTAAAAGCTTTGTTTTGGTGATGTTAAATTTGACAGGAATGTTAAACTGACCTTGATTTGATCTAAAGACCACTAAAAGATTATTCATGACCAGGGTTGACCTCAAAACTCAAGATCAAGGCATAATTGCTGAGTTTCACTGTTTTTCCGTTGAAAACACAAATGTTTAATGCTCTCTGCACTAAAATTTCCATTGACTATAATCTTTTCTTAGAATATTGTCTCATAACTAAGTTATGATCTCTGAAGGCTCGTGTAGAAAAATGAAATGTAAGAATGATGTGCCTTTTTATCATTCTAAAAAGATCAGTTTTTACAGATAGATAGTGGACTTGAACATGTGAAATGAAGGACACCAATAATAATTCAGCAGAGCACTTAACAGATGTTTAAAATCAAGCTTAATTGGTCTATAAGCCTGAGACTTATAGGTTTGTGACCTTCTGTGTTTATGATTAAGCAAGTGCTTAAATGCTCTGCCAGAGAGGGGACTGAATGCACTTGCAGTGCCAAACCTATGTTCTGTTTATAACAACAGCAAATTTACGCTGGAATGATGTGTGGTGTCTCTGATGCCTACCCCCGTTGACATTTAGTATAACAACAGGGATACTAGCTCATCTAACCTAATAATGGACCTCTGACAGCAAAAGAGATGTACAGCTACCTAAATGTAGGTGACAAATGACCTTGTAGTGCCCGAGGACGTCCCGCTTAATCTCCAACAGTGGTTCCAAAAAGATACAGGTCTCCCATAAGATCATGTGTCATACCTGTGCCAAATAACATAACATAAGACCTCAGAAAATTGTCACTGGATGCATGTGTTCAGGCACCTGAATTTCTCCCTATTTGCCAGAGTGCTGTAGCTTGTGATGAACCGCTAGCAGTTATTTTGTTACATGTCCTCTGAATGTAAGTGTCCCATCAGTCTCATTCAGAAGAGCAGATTCGAGTTTTTTGTCTGGTTTTGGGGTTGGAAATTATTGTTCTAAATAATTCTTGAAAGTAGTAGGTCAAGTAGTCAGCACCACTGCAGTGGAAGATGAAAAATGTACTCCTCTAGACTGATTGACAGAGTAAGCAAGGTTCCTGCTACACTCCTGTATATCACCATTGGCTACTTACTAGATTTGTAAAGTAGTTGTTCTCAGGGGAAGAAGAGTCAACTGGAAGGATCACTGATCTCACCTGCTCTGGCAGGTCCTGTGTCCTGGCAGTTTTTTGCATCCCCTTGTTAAACAGATGTATTGTAAGATTAAATTTTAATAATAAGATTATCCACAAAAAACAAGCCCAGCCTACAATAGTTCCTGGTAAAGCTCAGATATATATAGGTCTATACAAAAAGGGAGTGAAATTTGTATTGCCCAAAACAGTGTAAATCTCATCTATCCTTGACTGCGTCACTTCCCACTCAGGTTGGATGCCTGTTTTATGCAATTGATGACCTTCTTTCCTCCAAATAGCTGACCCCAGTTTCCAAAATAGAATGCAAATCATGCAGAACTAGCCTGCTTCCCTGCCAGAAGGCTTTAGGTGACTTGGTAGAGCCAAGGACAAGGCAATGAAGTTGGACAAAATAAGTATGAAAACTCAATCAGGGGTCAGAAGTCAAAAAGCCTATCAAGAACAGCCCTGGAATCAGCTTGAAGGACTGTAAACAAAAGGGTATTAGCTGTAAATACATTTTTGTTGTTATTAACTGGTAAAAACTGCTGTTATTAGGAATACAAAGGATCCCATCTTTTCTATCAGAAAAGAAAACATTAATGAAGAATGTCCTCTCTGTATCATTTTTAGAAACTGACACCTTATCTCAGACTGAGATCTATGTGTCAAATGGCAGTACTGGTCAAGACAAACAGGCTCAGTCCCCAAGCGAACATTCAGAAGACCTGGAGGCCTCTCACAAGTGGATGTGAAACAAGCTGTGGTAATTTAGGGGAGAATGTAATGCAGCGTCCATTGCCTCCAAACTCTTAGGCTACATGAAGCTGCAAAAAAATGAATCTGTTTGCTTTTCATAACTCATGCTTTCTTTAGCCTATTCTTTCTGTCATATCCAAAGGCTTAATTCATCAAGAATGTGCTGATAGGCCAGACCAAGTAATAAAACGTACAAGCACACAGATTCTTCCCACCCAATGATCAAGAGGAAATGTAATTAACACACACTAGGGAAGCCAGAGTTGCTGTCATGGGGATGGTGTTTGCTCCCACTGTGAACAAGGCAAAGTCCACAGACAGTATGATCTCAGGTCTGTGGCTTCACAAAGCCTCATGGAGGGTGCTAGATGAAGTGTTAAATAACAAACTTATCCATGGGGACCTGGTAATGAACGTTCCCCACAGGAAATTAAAAGCAATAAATTAGGGCACGGTCCACTTGCTTAAAGCTTTAACCTACAATTTGCAAGCTCATCTTCTGGTAATGATAAAATAAAAAGATTTCATCATGCCAGACGCAGCTATTTTCTGTGTGACTACTTGCAGCTGATAAAATGCAAAAATATGCAGATCATCTTTTGTAATCCTGCCATTCTGATGCCTTTTACTTTCAGAGATATCTTGCCTTAAAAAGTACAGCTGGAATTACTTGCACAGCTCTAGACAAATGAGAATATTTCACAGTTGGCACTTGAGGAAATGCTGATGCATATTCTCACAATTCTCTGAGCATCTGCTGATGGCAAAAGTATTTTTCACACTTTAAGTCTTCTCTTTTGCTGTCCTGGGCAGACTTTCTTACCAGACTTTCTCACCAGTTTAGTTTACAGTCATACTGATTGTGTGAGAATAGTTTTAGTAACCTAAGCACTTGAGGCAATTTCAGGTGAAAGAGCTGGTGTGCTGAACCATTTTCTGGCTGCACCATTTTAGATCACAGACTGCTTTTTTCCGTAGAATCATAGAATGTCCTGAGTTGGAAGGGACCCACAAGGACCATCAAGTCCAGCTCCCATCCCTGCACAGGACAACCCCAATTCACATCATATCTCTGAGGGCGTTGTCCAAGTGCTTCTTGAATATCATCAGGCTCAGTGCCTATGTCCAGCCTGCCATCGACCAGAACCCCCAGGTGCCTCTCTGGAGAGCTGCTCTCCAGCCTCTCGTTCCCCAGTCTGTATGTACATCCAGGGCTGCCGTGTCCTTTTTTGCTGTAACGTTTTAGGATTAGAGGATACAAAGATTGCATAGTGCCATTGTTATAACCTTTTCCAACAGGCTTTGCCTCTTGGTGTCACATCACAAAAAATCAGGCTATGGAGTGGGAGTTGCGATTTTCACTGAGCTGTCACTATTTTCCTATGTTCAGTAACAGCAGGATGAGTTCAGGACCAGAGATCTAATCTCTACTTGCTTTTACTTTACTTACCTTTACCTCCAAAGGTAAAAAGCCCTGGCTGTAAAATATGATATTCTGTGAGACCTTTTTATTGAGACCACTTCGTATTTGCTAGCTCATTTCATTTACACCTTCTGCTCACGTCTCAGATCCCTCCTGTAAATTCCGTGGCTTTTATACAGTTCTGACTGTTGCTGCAGAAATGTCAGAAAAAAACCCAAACCCTAACAATGTTAGCTGAGCAAATGGTTAGCTTAGAGGATTTTGAAGAACAGATGAGGAAAGTATAGAGAAATATAAAGAACTATTTGAGGGTGATTTACAGTATAAAGCCTAGCAATGTGTAAGACTAAAGGCCAGTTTCTATTTTTAAAGATAATGTTTCTGAAATTGGAAACAAGCCTTTCTCTTAATTCCTCTGTCATTAGTGTGGAAACTACAATCCATGTAAATGGATTATCAGACAGTCAAGGGGAGAAAACTGTCCCTCTAGGGTAAATAAGAACATATTTCATTTGGCGTTTGGGTGCGAGGACCCCATCACTGTGTCTCTGACAAAGATCAGTGCTAAATGTTGGATAAAAATGTACAAGAGGCAAGAGAAGCGTGGCATGCATGGTACTTGTCCCAGCGTGTCCTCACAACTTCAGCAAATCTGTGGTGCAGGGACTTCCTGAGATCGCAACAGCATTCTTCTGTAAAGTAAGCCTTGACAGGCGCAGAGTAACTGTATAATTTTTAGTCACTTTTTAAACTTACTTATGTTTTTTGGCATCTTCAGCAACCTGTAGTTATAGACTGTGTAAAAACCTACTTATTTCTCTTTTGATCCCTTTTAGTTCTTCCACTGTAAGAAGCAATGAATAATGACTACTTACTCACCTTCTGTATGCAACTCATAATTCAAAGATTGCTCCTTTTAACAGACTGGGAAGCCCTGGTTTGTGTAGGCTGCTTCTATGATAACCATTCTTCACTGTTGCTACTCCTGTTGATCTCTGTTGTATCTTTTCTACTACAGATTTTAAGACAGGGAGACAGGAACTTCATGTTTACTCACTTTACTCGGTAGATGGACACACCAGCTATGCCATAACAGAGCGTAGTTTCCTGTTTTGTTACATATCCTAATAGTTTCTAATGATCCATTTGTCTTTTTCGTTCATGCTGGGCATTGATTTTCTTCCCCACCCCACGCCCCCCGCCGAAAAGTACTAAGAGCAAAAATTGGCCTCAGGTTCTTTTTTTGAGCAAGTGGCAATAGCTAATTGAGAGCCTCTTACAGTGCATGTACCATACAGGATGTACATTGTTTACATTTATTGAATTTTAACTGCCTTTTTAGCTGGCAGTTTTACATCCTTCAGTTGGGAAAATCTGTCTGCTTACTCCCTGTTCTTTGCTTCCCATCTTTTAAATAGCATCTTATCTCTGCTTATCTTTTAAGTTCATAAGAGGACTTACTTTTTTCTTAACCTGTGATAGTTTAATTTCTCTAATGGTCTTTGGTGAGCAATCATCTAAGACCCTTCTGGAAATCCAAGTCCACTGTATTAACCTGATCTCATGTATATGCCTCTTGGCTTCCTCAAAGAGCACAAGCAGCTTTTGAAGCTTTTGAGGTAACACATTACAAGTAGCATGTTGACTCTTTCCTGGTGTGTTAATTTAGCTACATGCCTACTACGTCTACCTTTCCAGTTTTGCAAGTATAGAAATTAGGGTTACTGGGTTATAATCTATATAAGTCCCTGTTTAAGAACAAATAATTTTCTTTTTTATATGGATGGTGATTTAATTGATAGACTGTATACACCATTTAATAGCTTGGCAATGTACTATTTCAGTCCTTTTAAAGATCTTGAATGACTGTTATCTTGACCTTGTGGCTGCTTCTCTTGCTGCTTCTGTTTGAAATTACTCCTCTGGCTCATCCCTCAGAAGTAACAGTTCCAGAATGAGAGCTTGCTCGTGTTCCTCATGAAGTGATCTTATTTAGCTCTGCTCTTATGGTCTTATCATTTCTGAGCAAATCTTTCACATCTTGGTCATCTATTAACCCTGCAGTCTCTGTCAGTCTTCTAGTTTCTGGTATGTTTGCTTTCTAATTAATCCCTTTTGATTAATAATTTTATGCCATTAACAAGTTGATTCTAAGAATCTGTTTTGACCTGCAGTATAACTGTTTTACATTTAGTTCATCAAAATTTATACCTTCTATTTTCCATTTACTTCTAATACGACATTGATCTTTTGAAGAACAAATTTTTCATGGCCACCCCTTCTCTGCTATGTATTGATTAGTTTCCTTTTTTGTTATTTTTTTAGATCATCTTTGATATGCATTACTGTGCTGGTTTGGGCTGGGGTAGAGTTTTCATCACAGAAGCTAGTATGGGACTGTGTTTTCAGATTTGTGTTGGAAACAGTATTGATAACACAGGGAAGTTTAATATACTGCTGAGCAGGGCTTACACAAGGTCAAGGCCTTTTCTGCCCCTCACCCCACCCCACCAGCGAGCAGGCTGGGGGTGCGCAAGGAGCTGGGAGGGGGCATAGCCGGGACAGCTGACCCCAGCTGACCAAAGGGGTATCCCACACCATGTGACATCATGCTCAGCATATAGAGCTGGGGGAAGAGGGGAGGGGGGGATGTTTGGAGTGATGGCGTTTGTCTTCCCAAGTAACCATTATATGTGATGGAGCCCAGCTTTCCTGGAGATGGCTGAATATCTGCCTGCCCATGGGAAGGAGTGAATGAAATCCTTGGTGTGCTTTGCTTGTGTGCACAGCTTTTACTTTGCCTATTAAACTGTCTTTATCTCAACCCATGAGTTTTCTCACTTTTACCCTTCTGATTCACGTCCCATCCCACCAGGGGGGAGTGAGCGAGTGGTTGTGTGGTGCTTAGTTGTCAGATGGGGTTAAACCATGACAATCACACATTCAGTTTGAGCTCCTGATAGAATGTCTTCAAAAGATATTTCTTTGTTTCTGTAAACATTTGGCTGCCTTCCCTGTTTGCTTACATTTTTTAAAACAAATCCGTGGTTCCTCATCCCTATGCTATTTCCATATTTTAAATGAAAAGCTACTCTACTGGATTTCTGTGGGTAATAAAGTTGAAGGAAATTAGCTTTCACAGTGAAGCTACTGGCAAAATGTCTCATTTCAACTGTATTCATGTATCTTTATTGTTATTAATTATCATCACATAAATTACTTGTAAGAGTGATATCTGACAAAAGGCCAATGCAGAAAAGTTGTCATTTGGCGGAAAAATCTATCTAGATGCCATTTGCAAAACATCTGACAGCAATACACTCTCCCTGTAAGCAAGTTATTACTTTTTATGCAAATACCAACCCCAGAGCTTCACAGGGTAGCCTAATAACAAATATATTGCAATAACCTAATCTTGAGGTGACAAGGTTTCAAAGACCAGTGGCAATCTCTGTACTTAAGAAGAAAAGTCAGCTTGCTGCTCAACAGCATTGATAATACCTGGTTGAGCTGCTAGAGTGAATTGTCATCAGACAGCACCTGGGTACTGCTCCATTGCTATGAACAATTTTAGCTATGAAAGGCTTTGCTCTGTCCGTAGAGGTGCTGAGGCTACTTCTGCCGTCTCTGTCATCAATTTCTCCCGACTTGACTTTCATTCTCATCTTATCATCTGAGCTGAATCATAGTCAGGTTCTCATGTATCACGTGCGCCTCAGCCAGATACTTGCTGTGGTGAAATTTTGGGTTGAATGTCTTATTGATGTATCACTGTTGTCAGCCTTTGAGTAGACATATATTGTATGTTTGACTAAATTGCTTTTAGGATTAATTTGGGTAATAAATTTAAGGAAATAAAGGGAGAATCTAGCTCAGGTCCATTGCCCATAAATTTTTGTGCCTGTTGCTCTTTGCCCACTGCCTACATAGATCAGTTTTCTGAGACCTTCAGGGTCTAGCATCTGTGTCAAATTTAATAAATAAATTCAAAAATATGAAAACTGCTTAAGGAGCACAGCAGATCAGTTCATTCTGGTGACTTCTATGTTTTGGGAGTAGGGGTTATGGATCTTAGTTGGAATAGAAATTTTAAAAGATAATAATGAATGCAACCGCAGAACAGGATGGAAATAGGATAATGCAAATTTTGCCTATACGACTTCCTAAATCATTTCTTATGAAATATTTGTATCACTTTCTTGTCCTCTTGTAAAACTCCCCCATGAGACTGTCAAACCAAGCCATACAGGCCTTTTCACCTACTTTTCCAGTATCATCAAATGATCTCTACCCTGGGTACAAGTGTACTTCCCTCTGCTTCTAGCTGGACTTGACCAACCTATTTCTCATTCAGAACTGTTCCCCAACACATTTCTTGAAGAGTCCTTCTAATGACCCCTATCCATGGCAGTTCTCAGGACCAGTACCTATTCACAACATCTTGGAGCTTCCTGTTGTGTCTGACATACGAGAGTCCTGCCCTCCATTGGCTTTGGGGTTTCCATACTCCCCTGGTTTTCCCTCTAACCTTTTGATGCACTGTCTGTGTCTCATCCAGAGGCATCTTACCTTTCCTGTTACTCCTGCTGATGGTGGTCCTAAATTTGTAGTCCTTGGTCTACCTTCTTTATACCTTCTCTAAATTACTCTCCAGTGAGATCGGTCTGAACTGTAAAGGATCCTTGTAGAGATCTACAGACTAACAGCAAATGAGAAAACCTATGAAGCTGAAATGTCAGGAATCCCTTTAAAATTAATCCTGGCCGTCCAACCCAGAACAGCACTATACACCTCCAGCAAGTTTCTGAGTTTCTGCACTGTTGCTGGATAAATACTGAGAATATGTAGCTCTCTGCGTTGTTTCCTCTTACCTTCAGGTTTCTTCCACTTCCTTACATACATATACTACACTGAATAACAAAAAGCATTTATGGTTCAGCTTGTCCACTGAGGACCCTTTTCATGTGTTTTCAATATAACACATAACAGATTATGCTGTTCCCCAAAAAGATAAAAGGTTTTATAAAGTACAATATAATTATATTTATAGAAACAACTAAAATCACTCACATTATATTTTTTCATCCTAAAATAAGGTAAAATATTCTAGGAAAAGAAATATTTGTTCCTCTGAATCCTTCATAACCCCTGTGGGACACTCAGAAATTTATTTGCAAAAGGAAAACATGCGTGTTGTCAAGTAATGCCAGAGAAGTTTGCTTACAAAGACTTTGGAGCATTTCAAATGTTCACATTTATAGCAAGCATAGCGCTCTTCTAGTAGGGAATCTAACCAGGCATGCAACTGTCATTTACTTTTTAAGCCCACAAGCCCTGAAATACGACAGCTTTAAAACTTCAGGCTTTTTTAAAAGCAGGCCTGATAAAAGACTCGTCTTTGAAGCTGGTGATGCCTGTACAGCTGGAAGACCACGATCAACCATACCAGAGAACATCTGGAAGGCAGAACGGGCCAAGAACTATTCCCCAAGGAATGTATGCATGTATGTAACAGTATGGAAGTGTCTAGTGGACTCCAAGTCACTTAGTTTACTGTCGGAGATGTAGTCAGTGCTTCTGCACTGATGGTCAGGGTGCTGCATGCACCAGCAGCTTCCTCAGGGCCATGAGATGGGGTCAGGGGATCCCAGGGGTGTCAGGACCTGGTCCCACACCCCCAGACAGAAGCAGGGAAGCTGGGGGGCATCGAGGCAGGCCAGGAAGGGACATGGGCCAGGGCCCATGGATGTACAGAGCAGGGCTGTGGGGAGCTGGAGACTGGCCCTGTTGCAACATTTCTGGGAAAGGAGCTGGTGGCCCTGGGGGCCTGACATGGGGTCCTGGGCCATGGGCAGGATTGGGGGAGGCCTGGGGAGCTGAAATGAGGTCTTTGGGGGTGGGCAGGTGGGTCGAGGCCCCAAAGGGTTGGGCAGGCACAGCGAAGGCTGTGGGTGCCCTCATGATCATGATACTGATGCTTTGTTTCCCTTTTAATAATTTAGTTCTCTTAAAATATCCGTTGTAAAATAGTGAATATTTTAGTATAGATGAGTGGCTACTTGAAAAAATCAGTACATGCCATTAAATACAAAAAACACAGCTAGGCCAATGGCCTTCTAGTTACAGCACCCAGCTCTTTTCCCCTTCTCCTGCCTGGCAGCAGGTGCCTATCATCCTGCCCATCCCACCTCCTCCTATGGACACTGCAGGGCTACAGGGACAACCAGCTGCAGTACCAATGCAGAGCAGACTTTGGGTTTTTCTGAACAGTTACCGAACAGAGGGTGAATATAATCAGAGTGTACCATTCAGTCTCAAAACCCAGAAAAATGCTTCTGCCTATAGGGAAATATTGTATTAGGTGAATGCTCTAATTTTTTTCCCTGCTACCTAGAATATCTGAAACTTGAACCTGAGGACACTCCGTACCTGTTTTCATAGCCCTGAGTGCCTCACAGGGAAGCAATTCATAAGCCTGAGCTCTATTCTTTTGAACTCCAAACATCTGCCTTAAGCATCTGCTTTCAATCAAAGTGAAACCAATGCCCTCCTTCAGCGGACAATGTGGTACAGATAAAAAAAGGCCGATGGTGTATTGACTGCAAAGCCCTCAGCTTTCTTATTTCCCACTTCAGATCCTTTGCCAAAGAAACTTTGTTGTCATTTCAGTTTTCCAGCAACAGCCCAAATTTAATGGTCAAAATATCAATATTCTTTGGGATTAATTTTTATTTTAATCTTCTTTTCCTACAAGCAATGTGCACATGCTTCTTTGAAAGAAAAAACTAAATTTTGTCCATGTAAGATTAAAATATAGTTTATAATCTCTGAAGGGATTGGAGACGATTATTTAGTGCACTATGTACTGGGAAGGAGTTAACCATATAATTCCTGTTAACGATGAAAAATGAGTAAGCATTTCAAAGTATACCAGTTTAAAAACACTCTGAATGTCCCAAATATACATATACATGGTGCTTCCAAAGGCCACATTACCTGGGGATATAGATAATTTTGTACACATATGTGACAGCTTTTAAAATGTTGATTTCTTCTTCAAGAAGCACTTTTTGCAATAAAACTAGGTTTTTTCCAACTCTCTATAGCATAATGATGCTGTTCGCATCACACAATAGCTATTTGAAAACATCAGCTATAAGTCAATGAAAATGGGAGGGCCATTTTTACAGCATTTTCCATTGAAGATGATAAACTTCAGTTTTTACTTGTCAGAAAAAAAATCATAGACAGTCTAAATGAAAAATACATTCTCCCCAACCTTTGCATTGGTATATGAAATGCCAGCTGCTCTCCATAATTGTCTATATCAATAACATGTCTTCTGATTGTCAGATAAATTTACTATTTCTTAGGGAAAAAAAAATCCTCAGTGAAAAAATAGTATCTAGTACCTATCAGAGATGGCAGGAATTTTCTAAAAAAAATTTTTCATGGGTCAGACATTTTAACATTTCTGAAATCTCTGGCCTAACTGAAGTAATATACTTAGTCCTGTTCAAGAACCTAGTCAAGCACGCTTTAGTATTTTGATAAAGCTGAGTTTTGTTGTAGTCAAAATGGGCAGCAGGAGACTGGACAACCAGTCTCTGCCTCTGCTAGTAAACTAAACTGTTCCAAGGCATGGATCTGATTACTGTCCCACAATCAATGGATTACTGTCACCAGGATGGCCCATGGCACACTTTGGCCAGCTAGCACCCTCCCAAGCAATGCCTGGACACAGCTGAGGGTTTTGCACAATTCAGTGACTGTTCTCAACATTGTGAATATGGCTGTTCTGTAGGGTATAAAAGCTGACACTGTACATAAAGCATGCCAGCTGGCCTCAGTGCCAGAGAGGATTCCTTAGGCTTTTTTATTTACTACTGGAAATATATCCCTAGAGTCTATTCCAGGCTCTGATGTTGAACTGCTGTATAAACCCTCTGGGCCTCAGCTTTTCCTGCTCTGCTTAAGGGCCAGGTTAGTGACAAATGCTTCCTGCTGTCAGATAAAAAAACTGCTAAAAGTTCTAGGCAGAATTAGATCCACTTCATTTTATAAAAGAGTCTGTCAAACTAATAAGTTATGTAAGCAATATGACCCTGAAGAAAGTTATAAAAATATTATCTTTATAGTATAGGAAACCTGGATAATGATCAAACTATATTGAAGACAGACTGGGTAGTTTTCTGGGACTTGTGTACCTAAGAGAGCCTAGTTTTTTAAAACCTGAATAATTACTATCAGATACTCTTAATTCATAACAGGCCAAAAAAATTTAAGGTAAAGCAGGACATGATTTTTAAGTACCAGTGTTTCTCACTGTCGCTGGCTGAAACACTGATACCTTTTTTGACTTTCTTTCAACTGAACCTGCAATTGGTTGTCCAATATGACTGCTCACTGAGATGTGCTTCATATCCCGTTTCCGGCCACACAAAAGGGTATGTGGTATCAGAATTGTAAAGCAACAGGTATGACAACTTCCAAACCTTCTCTGGGAATCTTTAGGGACACTACTAGTTGGTCCAGGCAAAATGTAAGCCAAGGACCATTCAACAGCTTAATAATATAGACAATTGGCTTTTAGCTCCTGTTCCAGTGCCCCAGCACTTTTTAATTTGCTAATATGGGTAGGTCCATTATGTGGAATGAATCACAAAAGTGTTACATTTGTTTCTCATCATCAGAAGCCATACTGGTGTATCATAAACATAATTCCCTGCTCTTTTAATACTACTGTTTGTGAAAACATGGCTGACCTCATAGACAGACATAATTAATTTGCTGGACTATCAATAATTTCAAAATCTTTATCATGGTTGGTGTCTCTGCAATAAAGGAACTCTCTGTTAGTGAAAGTTTCTGATATTTTTCTTTTCTGAATTCAGATAGACTCTCTTCAGCTCAGTTCATAGTTTTTAAATTGTAGTTAGCTGGCTTGTAGTTGGTAAATAAAAAAAAACCAAAAACCAGAAAAAAAATGTATTCTGCTATATTGAAATGTTCTTATCATCTCTTATTTATCAGTGATTAGCTGGAAATACAATTATTTCTGTTTCCTAGAAGGCGAGAAAGACTGTTGCTAGATAACGTTTTATGCACTGAGGTCTGCCCACAGGACTTGATTCTTTTAAAATCAGATGCTGAGCTGGTGTCCAAAGCTGGATTAAATCAGCGGAAAAAGCTCCAATTAATATTAAGAAACTTTAGTCCATCAGGTCAAACGGTGGCCTCACCTTTTCCTTTACCATTGCTGCTGACTGAACCAAGAGTTCATGCTCAAGCACTGCTTGCTCCCATAGGGTTGCTGATGTCCTGCCGGAATTTGGTGGAAGCGGCTTCCTCTCAGCCAGGTCAGTTCACCTCTGCTAACACTGAGTTATACTGCTAATGCAAGCACAGCATATCTGTTAACTGTGGCTGTGAGGGATATGGTAGAATACATTCTAGAGTAACAGTCTAGGTAGGTTTTGGTAGTTTTACAGAAGCTAGGTGTTTCTCCCACTACTCCAACATTATTTTTAGATACTTGCCCTTCTGTCTTTTACATTAATCTTTTATCTGGTTGGTTGAACATTACCTTATTTTGACTCTTTTGTCCTCTCCACTGCTGAGTTGTGAAGGCTGGCTGGAGAGGTAGTGCTGGTCTGACTGTGGCTCAGGATGTGATCAGCTATTACTTGCAAATGAGTCAGCAGTGTTGGCTATGGAGCGCTGGGCAAAACCACATTGTTTTCTTTTTTCCCTTTCTCTTGTTGCTACATACAGAAAGAAAAAGGAAAGCTGATTCAGTCGCTCTGGTCTGAAAGTCTAACACCGACAAGAGATAATGCAGATTGCCTTTTATGTTGTACTCTGTCCTAGAGCATAACTGCCATTATGGAAAAGTCCTATAAAAGGCTAATGAAACCCAGTAGCTATAGATCATTATTTTATACTCTGTCAGTTATCAGAATGACTTCTGCAGATACCCATTTCAATTCAGTAGACCCTTAGTGCTTTATCCTCTTAAAATTCTGTCCCTATCGCCTTTCCATAATAAGGTTCTAATCTTTTCAAGACCAATTGAAATATTCTGCAGAATTTTTCTTATATCTATCATACAGATCAGTTCACTACAAAGAAATCAGTCCAAAATGTGAACACCCTGCAATTTCAGGTGACAATGGAAACTGATGAGTGAAGTCTATATTTCCCAGTTCATTTTGTAAGTATCCACTCTGAATTCATTCAGTATCTTTATTGCATCTATTACTGCAACAACTTGATGCTTGATCATATATATATTTAAAATTATGCTAAGAAGAAAGTGAGCCATAAGAAAAGGAAGAATTAAGGAGCATTTCCTGGAGGCTGTTCATACTTGTTTGAGCTTCTAGAGTTCCTTTGTCATTTCTTCAGCTGAAAACAAAAAAGCACAGAGATGTGAAACACCACCTTCCCTCTTTATCCCCTGCTCCTGTATTCCTGCCCTGACTGCAAGCTTTGGGGAAGGGCAAGTTTCACACATAGATAATTATTTTGTCTTAAGTTAATTCCCAAAGGGCATATTACTTTGAAACAATAATAGCTCAAAGGATAATTAGTGGAACTAATTTTGATCTCACTTATTTACATGTACACCTAGAAGAATTTCCTTAAAGTCAATGGAGTTGCACTGATGGAAATTATTAGATAATTTGGCTTTTACTGGGGAAGATTTCTAAAAACTTAAGGCAATCTATTTTAAAAGAAAGGAAAAAGACATTATTTCTCCCCAGTTTATAAAACCTGAATGAGATTTCCTCATTTTCTCCATGCTGCACAATATTGAAACTTAGTGCCACAAGAAAACTAGCTTTGTGAACCAGAAACAATATGTGTTATTAATATTTTATGCAGAAGAGAGGACAGATAAAATTTCCCAGTAGAGTATTGCACATGAGGGCAGATATAGCCTTCTTTTCAAGTTATAATTTTTATTAGGCTTTGAAGAAAATCCAAGTACAAATGTGTTAAACCGTAACAATAATAGCATAGCAGGTTAAATGCTTTCTTGGCAACAGTCTTGCACTTACATGCTTGCTGCTGTTGATATCTTCAGCATCTTGTGCTGCATCACACTGGCATCCTATCACAATCAGCCAATTTGCAAGAGGCTTCACTGCCAAACTTTCACGTGCGCAACAGAACCATTGCCACACATTGATCCCCTCCTCTTTTTCCATTGCTGCTCTTCTAACCCTACTTCAGAGGGCAGAAAATGATCCCAGAAAAGTGCTCAATGTCTTATCATCTTTCAACCTACTCTATAGCTTATTGATTGTTAGCCCTGTTCAGGGATTAACAGACTGTATTCTGGGGTTAAGAGACACTTTCCACTTTTGTAGCTAGGATGTTGGGTTTTGATATCCTTCTTCCCTCTGATTTTCTCTGTTGTTTGTGATGAACCTAGATGATTCTCTTTTCTATCTTTTTAAGATTAGGAGTGGATAAAAACAACAAGCAAAGTTGCAAGGCACAATGTCAGGGACACTTTCTCTTTAGATTAAATGTTCAATTTCATTTGGACAAAGGCTGTGCAATGTGCTTTTTTTGTTATGAGCTGTCAGTGATCAGGCAAAACAGATGTACTTAAGCTATTAGTGTGTTTGAAAGAAAGAGAGAAGAGCTGTTTCACTGTATTCGTTCAGAGAAATGAAATCTGGACAGAAGAATTGCAAATGATGTCATCATGTTGAAGATTCCTGACATGGCAAGCACTCTTCATATTCCCTCCTCACACCAGGGACAAAAAAAAAAAAAAAAAAAAGAAAAAAAAAAGAACTATTCTGTTGGTTATTATTGTAATAAAATCTACCTGAAAAACTGGGAGGCATTTCCCAGGGCATTTTCAGAAAATTGGTTACTCTTGTTGAAATAGTTTGCAGTAAGAATGACAGATGAGAACATACTTTTTGAGCTGAAACTGGAAATGCAAAGCTCTTAACTTTAGGGCCCTACTTCACATCTAATTTTCATGCCTGCCTATCCCAAGGCAGAGGAGGGGGAATGGAGCAAACAAAATAATTGAACAAAACAGTTTTATTTACATCCCTAATGTTTTCACACAGAACAGATAACATTTTCTTTCATTTAACCCAAGCAGGTGCAAGATGCACTAGGAACAAGGCAGTTAAGGGATAGGTTACGGATGTCACTTTTGGCCTGAGGTAATATACTACACAGAGTTGGAGAAATTAAGTCAATTAACTTAAATGAGGAATTAGGATTTTCTATTCCTGCTTTTAATTTATTATTCTCCACATTCGATTTGTATGGATGTCTTCCTCTGAGTGGCATTTATCTATAAGCAGAAACCAGCAAAATTTGGTAAAACACTCAGCTCTTATTGTAATGCTTTAGAATGCAAGCACCATCAATTCTGAACAGTGAACCAGATTTGATACAGAGAGGGAATGCAAAGTTGCAGGGCTGCTGCTCTGATGTGTGATCAGGAACGAGGCGTTCAATAAGAACAGCTCCAGTCACTTTTGTTCTCCTTGTGTATTTATATCAGTGAGACCTAGCAATTATATGTAGCTTAAAATTTAATTTTTCAGCCATTCCACAGTCACAGTTAATGTGAAAGGATTATTTACCTAAACTACAAAATATTGTTGCTGATTTCTCACTACATAGGTGGGTTGGTTGGTTTTTTTCTTAATTTATTTTATTTTCTAATGGCCAATGAACTCAAAGAGATTTAAAGATAATGAGACAGAAACATCATTTTTAGAACATATGTGTATAAACATGCTTCATATGTTCACAACATGTAAATAAATTACTGTCTCTACCACTGTTTGCAGAAAACAAAAACTGTCCAGTTATAGTTAAGGGAGTAAATCTCATTAATTCTAAGTAATTAAAAAAAATATTTTTTCAGAATTTGTTCCTGTTCCACTAACGTGGTTTGTCATTAACTTATGCAGAAATATTTGTTCTTAAATAGTTGTTACAACAATAAAGATCTCATTAACATTGTCTTTAAAATTGAAAACCACAGTTCTTTTCTAAACCATGTGCCCCATGGACCTTTGGGGAAAAAAGTCCATGTTTTTAAGCTGCAGTGATTCAGAATTATGGCAACTGCAGTTTTCCTTCAGAAGTACTGATTTCTGAGTCAACGCTTGTGGGAATATACTGTTTCAAAGTCGTTCATGGGATATAATTTTCAAAGGGGCGTATGAAAACCATACACTTCCGATTAACGTTAATGGGGAGTTGTGTGGCTAAACATGGCTTTGAACATTCTGGTTAGAAGTTTATATCTTAGCGAGCTGCACATGGTTCCCCTGCTCTAAGCAGATGTTGGTTTTATAAATTGCAGAAGAGCCCTGCTGTGGACCAGCAGAAACCATGTTGAATGTTTTCTCTCTACTATATACTCCATAGGTAACTCCATTAGGAGAGAGAGACTTTTCTCTATAAATGATCATAGTTCATAGGTTTAGCTAAGTAATTATACAGTAGAGCTATCTATTATAATACAAGAAACTTCCTCATGCAAAATCAAAATAGTTCCTTGCTCACAGTAACTCTACCATGCACCGCCAAGTAGCCTAAATTGCTATTGGGTAGCATTCTTGTCAGACCTGCAAACCACTGTGGAAAGTGCTCAGTTAGCTTTACTCACTAATTGCATTCTCAGTGAAAGGTTTTACTGTTTGTTTGTCCCCCAGGTGATAAATGATGATACAGCATTACATAATTACATGCATCACTTGAAACGGGGCCTGGAATAAAGGGAAGCCATGCAGTGCCAAGTGGAAAGAGGCTAATGGCAATGTGATAAGATAGTATGCCAAAGTAGTGCTTGAATAAATGTGTACAATGAATTGACATTCACATTTGCTAGCCGTGAGCTGGAAGCTGTTATGAGTAAGCCCTAAACTACCTTGACTATATCATGTAACATAGTATACTAGATTTAATAACATTAATTATCTATTCTTGCCTGCTAGATATCTAAACAAATAATCTTTTTGAAATATGAATTGATCAATCTTTCTTTTTCTGTTTGAGGATCACTAAAATGCAATATATGCACTGCAGAAAGACAACTCATCTCCTGGTTAGGTGACCATTTGTGCAATTAAGAGAACAATCAGTACTTGAAGGATTCCATGGGGCTTTTCAGCAACAAGAAAATCAACAGATCTCCTTTCTCCTCATATCTCTGCAGGTGTTCAAAGAATCCAACTTATTTTATTCCAGATATTAATCTTGCCAACTAATTGTTTTTATAACAATAGCTTATGCAGAGCGTGGGAAACCAGGCTTTTACGTTTTCACTGCCTGTGTCCTGATTCAGGACTCAGCACAAAGATCCAAAGTATGTAATAACACTCTGGTATCACAAAAACTAAACTACAAGCTCAGTAATACATGATAATGCATAACATAGAGCTGAATTTAATACCTTGTATTTTTCTGCTGTGATGCAAAGGGACAAGAGTGGTACAGCTTTACAAGAAGAAAAAAAAGTTTAAAGAATACAGATTTCTGCTCTAACCATCTTTTGCTATTGGTTTGCATAGATAAAGTTTGTTGTCATTTTAAAGTGCTTATAAACTCTCCAGAAGTAATAGAGCTACATGTAGTTGACCTCCAACTCCAGAACTAGTTCAGCTTTCTAATTTGCTGGGATGACAGAAAAGATGGATGGGATATCTTCACCAGTCTGTGTTTCTCTCTGTTGGAAATCAATGAGAGTCTTTACATTATAATCATTGACCTCTGGATCAGTCTCCAAAGATGGTGTTTTACAAATCATCCCAAACAAACTAAATCATGACTCTAGACCAGAATATCACTGAGGTCAGGAGGATTTAAAATTTGGTTTTGTAGTGGAATCTTAGCTTGTATATAGTCATACATCCCATCACAAAAGTGTTACCTTAATTGGGGAAACATTTGTATTAGTTTCTTCTCAAAAAACAAAATTTTCACCCAGTGAATAGTACTGGTCTTATGATTTTATGCATTATATAAAACTGGGAAAGTGTAATTGTTTTAAGAACCATTTGTTCTCCTAAAACTGTAATCTTTCATCTTAAACATCAATGAAAAGTATCACAGCTGAAATATGCTTTTCAGAATGTTTTCATTTTTATAGGTCAGGAAATGTTATTGCAAATGTAGTTTTATCAAAACATAAATCTGGTCACACATTTTACTCAGAAATATTGCTGAGAATTATCTTGAGTGGGTAAGTAATACGAGCGCTTTTTTTGTTCAGTGGCATTTTTTATTATACAGCTTCTCTATCAATCAGATCACTTGAAAGACCACTGTGAAATGGAGCCCTCAGTTTTTAAAAAGCAGAAAGAATAAAACAGTGCAAAATAAAATGTTTAATTTGGTAGACAAAATTTTCATTTACATTTTTAATTCTTAGATCTTGCCTAAAATACAAGAAAATCAACAACCAACACTAAATTTGTTTTTTAAAATTTTTGCAAACTGGAGAGCTTAAAATATCTTATTAGCTTAAAGTGATATTTGTACTCATAGTCCAAAGAAGAATAGACTCTAATATTGAAAGAAAAACAGAATCAGAGAAAGTTCAGCTTTTTCTCATATTGGTTCAATCACAGTTTATTGTAGGTATCGCTAGCAGGCAAAGATAAGTGAGCTGGTTCAAAATCTTTCCTAGCCATTAATATGATATTTATGTTCATGACACCCTTTTAAAATAATACTAAGTTAATATATATTTATGAAGGTAATGATACAGACCAACATAACTTTTTTTTTTTCTGAAGGCTGCAAAAGCCTCAGAAATCAGCCAATATGATCCTAATATAACAAAATACTCAGTTACGGTCTTATTTAGTCATTTGTTCAGTGCAGTTTATATGGATAAATCTCTTAAAATAAGGGACCGCATAGTTTTGAAACTCATTCCTACTAAAAAGGACCTCACACCTCTTTCATGTTTATTCATATAAGCTAGCTTTCCAAATTCAGTTTTGGCATAGGCACCTGAGAATGAACAGATTGCTTTGTGGTAAAGAGTATTTCTAAAAAAAAAATGAAAAAAATGGACAAGAAGATTCCACTATCGAATTCTGAATAAGAAACAGCAAGTAGAGGTCTAGAGTCTGGAGAAGTTTAGCCAGTTGTGTTGATGAAAACACCTCTAACAAAACCAGTGTAACCAATATACACAGATCTTTGCTCCTTTGGAAGCCTCTGCCTTTCAGAAGAAAAGCATAGTAGGTTAAAACTCCCAATTAATTCACTTCCTTATATTCACGCTATAAGGTCTCCTGCAGCTCTGATAGAACTTTCCTAATTATTTCCCACAGTTACTCTATTGTTCCTTATTCAGTCAAACATCTTTCTTTTATTGTTTGCTAACAGAGCATTTCCTGCAAGCACATTATAAAAGAACAGACAAAATTATGTATCCTGCACAGAATGCTCATCTGATTTGTTAGACTGAGCATGAATAAAGTTCAGTGCAAACAAAGATTTTAAAATGGAAATAGTTAAGATGCCATTGAGAAACACTTGGCCATCAGGGAAACATTTGAAATGCCTGAAGTGTATCTGTTCATCTTACAACACACCAACAACATGCAGTTAGAGCAGTATGGAATATTTTCTTTCTCATCTTTAAAATCAGATCAGACAGTTCAATGGTTGAATGGTTTGTTCTCTGACTGGGTAGCAGAAATTTAGATTATTCGCTGTGGGAAGGGAGTTCTTTCCTCAATTCACCCTGAAAACTCAGTGATGCAAAAACATATTTCCCACATGGGACCAAGCAATTTACAGGTAAATTATTCAGAACAGATGACATATACTCTACTCTCTGTCCTTTACTTTGTATTTATTGCTTTATGTGGATGAAAGCTGAACAGAAACAATTGTTTGGAATTATAGTAAATCTGCTTAGTATGGCAATATGCAATAGTTGTTTTTATGGCTTCAAAATGATTTGGAGGTGAATATCAGCTTTAGTTAATACATTTACATATACATTACATATAGTTATTAGATTTCTTTAATACACAAGAAGGAGTAGCTTCTAACAGTGGAAGAATTTGACTGAATCATTTAAGGCCCAAACTCTAGCTGATCAGTACACTGGGCAGTACAATTTGTAGTCATACCCAAAAAGTAAATCATATAATGACTCTATAAATATCACATCTATAAAAATAATTTCAATTGTTGGTGCCATTTTAGGCTTTTACCTGGAAATGTAGTAGCATGGTGGCTTAAAAAAACAGCTAAGGCAGAAGATATTTCATTACTGGTTTTATAAAAAGTTTCAATAAAAATATTGTGGCTTTCTGTTTAAACATCTCATGCAGAGCAGTGAAACCAAAGATAACAATGTTGAGTTCCTGGTGAGAGGCAGGAAGTGAAAAATCAACACTAAATAGAATTGGGAGAAAACTGGTTTTATTGTCCAGGCAGACACAAAATGTAAACAGTTTAAAGAGTGTAGAACGTATCAGATAGTAAGACATGTATTTCATTGATACTTTTTTGTACTGATTAACACAATGATCTTTTAACATACTCTTTTTCTAGTGTTTCTTTTCACAACAATTAACATCTCATGGTTAAGAAATCCCTTTTCCAGATGTCAGTTTTGTGTTGTGGAAGGTGATGGAGCTGATGCAGTCCTATAAAGATTTTACCTCTTGACCTTTAGAACAGAAATTTTATTGTTTAGGCAAACCTTAAAGTTAAGCCTTGGCATTAGAGAGTAGTAGAGAACTATCCCATTCCAGAAAGCTGGTGCCTGGAGGTACACATTCCTTGCTAACTAGTTGAAAGTTATGTGAAATTAGTCACCTTTGCCAAATAACATTCACAAAACAAAGCACTCTATTTTTTCAGATGACCCAGTCATAGTGTTTGGAAAAGATCATCTCAGGGGTTCTTCATGACTCAGCAGTGAGAAGAAAAACTGGCACAGAAAATGTGTTCTCTTTCCTAACAAATCCTTTATTCCCAGTTTCTGTAGGACATAAACTTTGTTTCAGTGGATCTCAGTGGAAGTTTAATCAGTGAGTATGGCAGTTCTGACAGAATGTTTCTTGACAGGAAACGTCAGTTAATCAGGACTGAAGCTTGTTAGTATTAGGGATGGTAGTCACTATATTTAGACTCGTGGTCTAATCTAACCTATTTGTCCTTACTTTTTCCTACCCTGTGCTGAGGGGAGTTGGGTTTTGGAGCCTGTCTCCTTCTGATGCAGTTGATTTTTATATAGTAAAACAGCTTCATCAGAAGAGAGTGAAAAAGTTACACTGTGGTATAACTGAGTGCTTATCGTATTGCCCCAGCTGGCACAGTGACAGAGAATGGCTCAATCCCTCTTTGAAACAGATGAAGTACAAGACATGCCTTTCGTTTTTGAGGTGAGTGCCTTCAAGTAGTTTGAAACCTTCAATTCTACAGTTTTAATGAAAGACTGCAGCATGCCTATTGTTCTTCAGGCAGAAATTCTTCAGCAGAAGCTAATACCTCTTTACTTGCCCAAACTTGTTTCTGTACTTATGACTCTGTCACCAGACTGATAAGTAGGCAAACTCTTACTACACCAATCTTCCTCATCCTACCTGCTCCCAAACAACCTCATTTAACATGCTTATGTATTATCAGCATTTATTTTTATTTCATTCTGAAGCTATGCAGCATCGCTCCAGAACAACGACACTGTCGTGGAACTAGGAGCGCTGGGGATCGCTATGCATTGTCATCTCACCTCGTTATCTCTACAAAACAGCTGTGCTATGAAAGCAGTACAGCCCTAATCCAGTATGTTCCTGCCTGCCCCATGGGGCTACTCTGCACCGTCCATAGTATCTTAATCTATTTTAACCCAGACAATCCTGATTCAGTCTCAGCAGATACCAGGTCAAGTCTTGGCTCTGCTCAAACTTCTCACATTTTCTTCAGTAGTTACTCCGTATATGACTAAATTTTGATTCTAAAAATGAAGATAATAAATAATCCTTTATATGACCAAGTTTTTGGTGCTTTTCACTAGGTATAAGCAGTGAGGGGCAGACATCTCATCTGGGCTCTTTATTTCATGAAGGAAAAGTCAAGCAGAAGGTACTGAAATGCTCTTCTTTTTAGTGTCTGCTACTGCCAGAAAATGGATGGATAGCAGGTTGTTCCTGATGCTAATGAACTCAAGAAAACAGAAACAATCTACACCAACAGTTTTAGTGTGCCCAGGAATGCTTCCCTGTATTAAAATTATATCACTCACACACACGAAATTCTAAATTCTTCTGTGACACAAATTTTTCCTCTTCCTGCTAGCATTTTCCTGTACAATTTCCTTTGTTTGAAGTCAAAACACACCAGGGGCTGTCCCCAGTAGGAAATGTGCACAACATCACCTGTTTTGGAAGCTCAGACAGCATTCACTAGCAGAAATAAAAGTGATTCGTGCCTGTTGGCCTCACTGCTGTGCAATGCTCCAAGTCTTTATTAGAACACATGTAGCTAGCTATTTTGCTGACAACAGGGGTGATAGTGCTTTAAATATATATCTATACTAACTCATCTGTGGCTTATTTATGAAATTTTGGTACCACCTTTACATTCCTAATAAATACAGTAGGGGGTATAACCTGTGGTGTTTTAGTAACCCTTTGGATCATGAAAATTGTATATACTGGTTATCAAAACAACAGAGTTTTGGATATGTTGGAAATGACGGATATTTCTTTCCTTGACCAAAGATAGAACAAATGAACTTTTTCACATGAATCTTCAGTCTTTTACATGTTTAAACAAGTCAATTTGAATTCCTTTAGTATAAAATATTGACATTTTCTGCTGATAAAAGCTAAGAAAAGAGATATAAATCAGCCAGAAGCACCATCTTACAAGGTAAAAAACCTAATTATCAAGGGACAATTAATTCTAAAGTGAAGCTGCCTCCAACTACATCACTATGAACTGTAAAAGGAAAAAAAAATGTTATGCAAAAATCAGAGACAGAACTACACTCTCTGTATTGCCTTGTGTGTTGACTGAGAAGTGGGAAGGAAGAACAGAAAGGAGTAAGTCCAAAACTTAAGACCTCCCAGTAAACTTGCTTCCTACCTACAATAAGTTCTAGGCAAAGTGAAATGCACATTGCTTCACCTACTCTCATAAAAACATACAGTCATAGAATAAGTTTGATTAGAAGGAACTTGTGAAATCACCTGATTGAATCCCTCAATAAAAGCAGGGACAATTCAGATGAGGTTGCTCAGGGCCTGGTCCAGCAAACTTTTAAATATTTGCAATGATGCACTGGACAATGGTTCAAATAAATATTTGACCACCCTTATAGTGATTTTTTTCCTTCTCAGTATCTAACTATGATTTCCCTTGTAACTTGTGTCCACTGCCTCTCATCTTTTCACTGTGCACCTCTGAGAACAGTTTGGGTCCATCATTGTCCCAGTTGAAGACAGCAAAAAAATCTACCTTCCTAACATCAGATGAACCCAGCTCTCTCAGCCCCTTCATGTATGTCATGTGCTTCAGCTCCCTAATCCCCTAATCATCCCCTGCACTTGCTCCAGTATTTTAGTGCTCTTTTGTTGTTGTACTGAGAAGCTCTAAACAGAATCACGTAATCAGAAAATGGCTGAGGTTAAGCCACCTCTGGACATGCTCTACTCAAACTCCCTTCTCAGACCAAGCTCACCGACAACAGGTTTCTCAGGCCATGTCCAGTCAGGGTTTGAATAACTCCAAGGATGGAGATGCCACAACTTTTCTTGGCAACCTGTTCTAGTGTTTGATCATCCATATAGTAACGAAGTTTTTTGTTATGTTTAAATGGAATTTCTTGTATTTTAGTTTGTGCCAACTGCCTCTTTACTTTTCATTTGACACTGCTGAGAAGAATGTCTCTTCATCTTCTTTACTACCCCACATCGGGTACTCATACCCATTGTTCAGATCTGTTGGAACCTTCTCTTCTCCAGTCTAAACAATACCATCTCTCTCAATGTCTCTTCATATATCAGGTGCTCCATCCAGTCCCTTAAACATCTTTAAAGACCATCTCTTGACCCTTTCCAGTATGCCTATGTCACTTTTGTACTAGGGAGCCCAGAACGGGACCCAGAACTCCAGATGTGTTTTATCAGTGCTTAGCAGAGGAGAAAGATCGTTTTCCTTTACTTGCTGGTGATGCTTTTCCTAATGCAGCCAAGGATGTTGTTGGCCACCTTTGCCACAAGGGCGCATTGATGGCTCATGGTCAACTTGTTGTCCACTAGGACCCTCAAAGCCTTTTCTGCAAAGCTGCTTTCCAGTCTGTCTGCCCCCAGACTGTGCTGTCGTATGAGGTTATTCCTCCCCAGCTGCAGGACTTTGCATTTCCTGTTGTTGAATTTCATGAGATTCCTGTCACCCCATTTCTCCGGTGTGTTTGAGGTTCCTCTGAAGTACAGACCTGCCCTCCTGTGCATTGACCATTTCCCCCAGTTTGATATAATCCATGAACATTCTGAGGGTACATATCAAGCAATCTGCAAATACTATAAGCAACCACTCCCTTCCTTGGAAGTCTGTAGTTTGATATTGTCTTTAGCTACCAAAAGCCAGAGGCAACACAGATGGGTCATAACGTAACATCAAGTGGATCATAAAGAAGCACAGGTTCTAATCACTTTTGCCAGTTCCCTGTTTAACTCTAATGTTCCTCAAGAGATTATCATTAGAGATTTAACCCCTGCATATGCCAATAATGTCGCAGTGCTGACAGGCAGAGATTGCAGACTCAGCACCCAAGCTTGATCAGTATCTACAAACTACGTGCTCTTCTGCCACATCCTTTGTAGGACTTGATCCAACACCATCTTCCGGAGGAGGATCCCTACAGACATCCTTGCTACTATCGCTTTATATGAGCATGTCAGAAGATGATGATGTTACCTGCCTTGCCTATATAATAACCCCATGGACAGGCCAGTCACCTCTGAGAAGAGGGTATGGGGGTCTGCATGCACAGACCTCAGGTCCATCTCTAGCTGAGTGTCATGTTGAATCTCACCTATTATGCAGAAACAAGCATTCAAGAGTCATCGAGATGGACAAAAAAATGTGATTTCCTGTTTGCCAAAGAAAAGGAGATTGTGAAAGTCACTATGGAGACAGCTGAAATTTCTAAACCCAGGCTAACCAAGAAGGGTCTACTGACTGAAGTATTGCACAGGACAGGTACAGCATGAAGTCTGGCTGTAGGCTAAAGAAAGGTGACTACTTTATACTGCTACTTCAGACTGTCCAGAATATGTGTTGAATTTCATAGCACAGGATTCTCTATAGAAGGAGAAAAATGGTATTTGTGTGTCAGCGGACATTAAAAGAATCGGCACACAAAAAGCTTTGTTCTTTATACTGCTGAGATCTAATTGTGATTAAGGAACATGGTTTTCTAAGTCAGAAGGAAGAGTCATCAAAAAAGAAACCCTGGTTATGAAACTAGTAGAGCAAGGAAAAGAAGTATCTAAAATAAACTGCTCAGAGTTTTGCCTGTGTTGAACTTGGTGATTTTCTTAGTGCTTTTTATTACCCTTGCAATCAGAATCTCTGAACAGTACACACAGTATCACAGTAGCATAACAAGGAGGAAGAACCAAATATTGAAAAGTATTATTGGCAGACATATGGGGGAAGAAAGACTAAAGAAATGATGATCATAGACAGTGGAATGTACATTCACATGTATGATTTGTGTAGGCATATTAGGTTGATTTTTATATCCCCAACTCATACCTAAGACCCAGAAAAGAAAAAAGTGATAATAGATCTTAGGGGTTTTAAGTCTGGAGCACCTGCAGTACTTACATGAAGGCAACAAGTAAGCCCAGAAATCCACTGAAGTTATTAAAGAAATTATTTAATCACCATTTACAGGTCAGCCAGTCATCTGTGGAAAAAAAAAAAGAAAAAAAAAGAAAAAAGAAGCAGTGCATGGCAAAAGGCAGGGAAATGAAAAATAGCAGAATTAAAGTGTCACTCTCCCATGCTACAGGGACCGAGCAATTCTTTTTATTCTCAGAAAAAGAGGGGTTCAAAGGTCAGCTGGTATTAAACCTGAACACTAATGATCTTACTGCTTATTCCAAGGGGTCCGATGACTGGGCAAGAGGCCAGGGAATCTTAGCCAGCAAAATATCTCAATTAGCTGCAAACTCTTTGCCAAGTTACTCAGACACAAAATATGGCTCCCCTAATTTCTTCTTGATCTCATTCAGTCAAATACCATTTGGAATTCAACGAATGGGACTAGACAGAGGCAACTGGAGGCAAGCAATGATGGTAGACAATTTTTTCTTTTCTAAGGAGGAAAGAGCGGTTTTACTCTACTTAGAAGTATAGACTTCCACAAGGTACTCATCTCAAATGTAGAATTTAAATTTAAACAACTTTTTAAAGGTTCTGAATTTTGGTTCACTGTAGGCCAAAACCCCCCAAATCTTTCAATCTCTTTGATATTTCTGACTGAGGCTGTTACCCTGCAGCTTGATGGTTCAAATCCTGGTTCTGTTTGACTACTAAAAAGCCTAGTTCCTTCCACATCACCCCAAGCCAACCCAAACTTGATTCTTTCATATTGTATATCACACTACACAGCTACACAGCTACAAAGCTACAGTCTCTTTTATACTCATATCTCTCTATCTCTCTCTCTCTTTAGTTCTGACAGAGCTGTGTCTTCATGAAACATTTTGGCTATACTAAAACAGAGTACTTTGGAAAAGAAGAATTATCCCAGCTCTAATGAACTGATATCCTGTATAGAGAAGTTCTCAGTTATTGCAGGGTTTTGCTTTACGCTATGGACATTTACAGAACAGACTGCTAGTGTACAGAGGGAGACTAAACATTGTTCATCAGAACAACTTTTGTAACATTTAACTATACATGAGGTCTCTCACAATCTTGGTTTTTTCTTTCTGCTGTGTCAAGAGACCCACGTTGGATACTTCCATCTCTGTAACTAACAGGGCTTGAATAATTTTAAACATTTATATTACACCAGATATCTATAGCTTTTTTGTAGTAACTGAAAGGCAAATGACAATCTTGACCCAAAGGATGTACATGCAATATCATGAAGCCTACCTTCTGACCCTGATATCCCTGGAGAGGATGGTGACAGCATAACACTTTGACACCACTGCGTTCACTATCAAGGGAGCTAAAGACTAAGCAGGGATACAAAATTGGACAAGAGGATCTCAAGTGTCATTGGATTCATGCTTTCACTTAAAGGTGGAATGACACAGAGAGACTGTCCACGTTCGCTGTTTGTTTTCTGATCTATCTTTCAGAAAACACCAATGGCATTTTTAGCCTTCTTGTTCTAGTGCTTAGCTCTCTGTATAGTTACAAAGGCCTGTTTGCCTGTTTACTATTTAATCCAACTCTTGCTCACTAAAAATTACACTGATTATTTCTTCTGTTGTTCTTGGGAATATGAAACCAACTGATCATCAATCTTGTTATAACAACATTTGAATCCTCTCCAATTTATTTATGTTTTAAACTATGGGGAAAAATATTTTTGTTTGGGTGATAGAAATGTAACATGACATCATTTGTTTTGGTTTAGATTCTTTAACATTTTATAGTCTTTTAAGACATATTTGTACTATTTTTTCAAATGTGAAAGTGATTTTAAAAAATGTTAATGCAACTGTTTCAGCATTTCCTAAGCAGAATATTTAATCTAGAAAGTGATGAAACAAAATGCTTCAGCATCTTCCTCATCGTAAAAATTCTTTGTTGAATTATAATAAAATGTTCATATCACGTTGGTCTCCACAAAACTATTTTCATACATGTACTGTTCATCCTCCTCCTGGATATCTTCCTGGTTGGCCTTGAATGATTGATGATTATCTTTAAGTACTTTCTTATATCATCTTTACACATATCTTGTAATAATTTATTATATGCCATATGTTTCAAATTTCCTTCTAGGATATCAAAGGGAAGTATCAAAAGCCTTACTAAAGTCAAGGTATCTCATGTCTCTAACTTCTTCATCTGATGGGTCACTTGCTTTCAAAGAAGGAAATGAAGCTAATCTAACATGATAAGTTCTTGACAAATTTAAGTCTGCTGTTTCACCTCATCTTTAAGCATTTACAAACTGATTGTTTAATTACATTTCAGTATCTTGCTAATTGCTATCATTAGGCTGACTGCTCTGTAATTCTCAGGTCTTTATTCCTCCTTTCTACCTATAAGACCTAAACTTGCTTTCTTTAGTCCTCTTGAGTGTTACTTGCATTGAAATTCATCCTCATTCATAGACCTCGCTGAAGGATTTCAGACCATTTAGACTGAGTCTCAGTAATCTGATTTGTTACATGGAAAGCTATACTGGATAGTCATAGTCCTTCTGTGTTTTGAGAAAGTGGCTTGGCTGGCCTTTGGGCAGATGGTACAAAAGAGATGTTTTTGATGTAGTTTTAATTATTTATTTGAAGGGAACCCTCAGACCAATTATATTTGTTCTTTTTGGTGCTGAAGACAAAGTATCATGGAGGCCATCTCTAGATTAACCTTAATCTCAGTACCAGCCTCTTTGTACACATGACCTCACCTGTGCATTTTTTGTTCTTTTTTTTTAATGGACAAAGATTTTTTTTTATTTATTTTGATGTTCTATCTAAAAACTAATTATTTTTCCTCTGTGCCAAGTCGTCTCTTTTCCCCATATGATTGCCTATCTTTTTGTTGTTGTTGTTGAGGATGTGGAACCTTCTCTTAAAATGTTTTCCTCAATTTGGAGGCAATTTACAGATTTTTTGTGTGTGTGTGTCAGTGTTTATTGCTTATTTACAAGAATCTTTACCAAGTTTGTCCTCTGCATTTGTCCCTAATTTCCTCTGCCTCTTAACTATTTATTCCTTTAACTTCTTAAAATGTACCCTTTGAAGTAATAAAAGTATTCTTTATCATAGACCTACTTTTGATTATCCATTCATTTAATTTAAATACACTAATCTTTATATCTGAGGATGTTTCTCATGAGTTTCTTTTCTATAAAGGCATTGCTACTTGATTAAAATTAACTTTAAACCAGTATCATCTTCTCATCACTCCTTGACTACTGAGCAAAGAAGTAGGATTTTGTTCTTAGCCTATATCTAGTGATATAAGTCCCCATAGTAATAAAAGCACGTTCATTAAAAAGTATTTTACCTGTAATCAGCACAGTCATATAGACTTGTCTCTTCCTGACATCTATGTTTCTCATCCTTTCCCTTCTTACTAATTACAAGCTGTACAGTACCTAGCAAGCAACAAACAGCTTGCCAGTCCCCCTGTCCCCTCTTTTCTTTCCCAGTCCCTCCAATTTGGAGGTGTTGGAGCCAGCTGGCATTAGCTCTATCAGACATAGGGGAAGCTACTAGCAGCTTCTCACATAAGCACATGCACATGCATGTGAAATGCATACACACACACACATGTTCACACACATCCTTCTTTTTAAATACACACCTAAGTGTCTGAAGCGATCACTTATTGTGGGATTGTTCCCCTTCCTGTAGGAGAAAAGTTCCTCCTCAGAGTCACTGGAGCTACACTGAAGTTGAACTTGCAGTGGAAGAATAGAGCTGAGACATTTTGGGGTCGTTTGGTTTGGCACAAGCACCCCTTTCACATGGGAGAGTACCCACCAACTCTTTACATAAATGCAGGGAAGACTTTTTGCAGTAGACATAAAGTAAAGCTATGACACTGATATCGAGATCTACATTCCATTTTCATCTGGACCCTCACCTCCATTTGCCAAAGAAATGCCAGGCTATTTAGAAGTAGAGTTTGGGTTTGGTGGGACTGGTATTTACAATAAGGTGGACATGTAACTGGAACTGCAATTCCCTTTGAAAACTAACTTCTACTCAGAGCTCATTTACAGTGCTGAAAAACATTATTTCCTTTCAAGACAGTTCATCTGTAGACCAAAAATGTTATTACTATAAACAGTACTGCTTGTTAATAGGTAGAGTGAAGAAAACACACAGAGTAACCCATGTTCATAAAGGAGTCCATACTAGGTAAGTCTGTAAGAGATGAACAGCATCTTGACTTGTCTCATCTTTGGAGTGATTTTGTTGACTGTTTTAAGTGGGCTGTTATAAGTACATATAATGGACTTAGGAGTTTATTTAGCCCCAAAGTGGATAAAGAGATGAAAAAAGGCAGACTGCTTTGTAATATGAAGTGCACATTACTGTTTCTAGCCAACATGCATTATAAGACCTTTTAAAATATTTTGCAATTGTTTTATGTCTTTCCATTTCCAGGCTATGCCATCAATTAAGTTTATGTAAGTAAATTAAATTATGTGGTGCTGAAGTAGTAAGGACTGTATTTGAAGCCAAGTCTTTTCTTGGCCTTTGAAGCTATGTGTACAAAACTGTTCCTTCATGTGCATATGGCTACAGATTTGACTGACTCCAACACCTGCACAAACATGCAGTGTTACGTGTGTGGGTTGTCTTAGTGAATGTTTGAACACCAGATCTCCCACTTGTGTACTGGTGGTGTTGAATAGCAGGTCATGTGTGGGTGCAAGCGTTTGCCCTGCTGGTTATGGAAAAGTATATTTGTTAGTGCAACTTCACAAGAACATAGAGGAACTCACAGGTTGAAAGTCAGGTCCGTGGGGCTGAGAGACAATGGTTGTATTGGTATGGACATCTCAGCTCACTGTGGAACTCTCCAACACACCTTGATTCATTGTATATCTACACCTAAAATTATCTTGCCTGTGTCAAATTTGAGTTCCAGGGAGTCACAGTCTAGGTCCTTGGAAGGCTAGGCAGTCAGCAGGAGCAGTTTCCTACATCTACCTCCCAGATGTTTTCTGTATGAACAAGATTCATGCTGGAAACCATGGGGGGGGGGGAGGGAAAACCAAAAAAAAAAAACCCAAATCAAAACAAAAACCTAATAAACCAACCAACCAAAAAGAACCCCCACATACATGTTTTTCTTCAGCTCTTCACCTACCTTACACACCTTCATGAATCCCCAGATTCACTTCCAGAAAGTTTCCAGACCTTAGCTTTGTCTGCCTTTTTTTCTCCAGTGTTTTGTGATTTCCTCTCCTTATTTAGCTGCTCAGAACAATTTTTAACAATGTAGAGAGCAATTGTAAAAAGAAAAGTTTTTCCAAAGGAAAAAACACCTGCAGATTAATGGTGGGTACTACCCAGAGTTTTATTTCAAAACTGTATTTAATAATAAGGATTGAGCTAGCAGTAACCTGTGATTTCAGCAGAAGCACCTTTAAAATGGAAGTGTTGATCAGATGTGTAAGTTAGATCAGATCAGCAAGTAAGACAGGCAGTACACTGAAGTGTATTGCCAGGCTCAGTCTGCAGTGTTTGGAGAAGGTTAACAAATGAAACTCAGTTCCTATAAGACTACGTGAATAATGAAATATCATGATTCCCTTACAAATAAGGAATTGAGGAAAGAGAGCCTATTACAGAAGCTTAAGCTGCTTGACAACGGTGAGCTTAGGAGGCATAGGTCACATCCTTGTAGACACAGACAGTGACAGTACTAATGAAAGTTTCTGTGTTTGGAAAGCAATCCAGAAACAAATTTACTGAACGGAAAACACAGTACTCTAAGTCACAATTATACTACTTGTCTTAAGCCTACTGAGGCTTCTGGAAATGGCTAACGCATTAGGACCCTGCTTAGAAAACATCATCTACCATAATACTGTGAGTCTGCAGTGCTGCCTTGTCTCATTTGCACTCACAGCTTTTTGCTGGCCTGTCCTGACTGGGTCACTGTGATCCCATCATTTTGTATAGGAGGAGGTGTCTCCTTGCTCGATGTTGATGGATTAGTTAAGGTCCCTTTAGGTCTGCCATATAGTCATTCAGAAAACCTCCTTTTCTAAAACCACTTACTCCCTTTTATTTTCTTTCTATGTGTGCATTCTGCATTTTCTGTAATAGAATAGAATAGAATAGAATAGAATTATTAAGGTTGGAAAAGACCTCTAGGATCATCAAGTCCAACTGTCAACCGAACCCTACCATGCCTAATTCCCATCTTCCCTGCTGAAGGAGTAATATGCCATGAAGTACAATATCAAATACTAGGCAAGCCCAGCCTACAGCATCTCTTCACTCATGGAAGGGAAAGCAGACATCTTTTTGGAGCAGTGGGTATTGGAGTAAACAGCTCCCTGAGGGGTTGAGAAGGGTCATTGTGCAGAGTGACAGGGAGCATCTACATACACTATGACTCCCAGCGAGTGTGTTTTGTTTTTTATTAAATTATTTGTAATTTTAAAATATTTTGTAAGCTTATAGTTTGAAGTTGTTTTCTGTGTGATTCCTCACTTGCAAATAATTAACAGGATTGCAAATAATTCACTGAAATACAAATACATCCCAACACTTACAACTTCTTCATGATGTTTAAGCAAATCGCTTTAAGGAAAACTTTTATCAGTGTCATAATTACATTTTTTGCAACTTAAAATACACGTAAATTAGATTGCCATAATAATTTGTTCCAGACAGAATACTAAAGGTATGTAAATAATTAACTCAAAAGTGATCTACTTAACAGCCTTAGTACTAAGCCAGTAGGAGAGAAAATATGTTTGTACGCATTTACCAAAAGAAGTCAAGAACCTTTTTTGGCTGAGTGATAGTCAAGCACGTACAATTTGGTCAAAAGTTTTCTGGACCTGTATCTAAATGAATTTTCAGCAAACGCATACCTACAGAGTGTTGATTTTGTAAGACCTGCATCTTCCTGTTGAATTAACTCTAAATCTGGTACTTATTGAACACAAAGGGCTTTCTGCCAAACCTCATCCAATCCGGTTGCACCAGCAGACATGACAAATCCCATAACTGTACCATGTCCATCCCTCTTCTATATTTTTATATAAAACTGTAATAAGCAATGGCAACATGCTTTTTGTTTGAGCCAGTTTTAACACTTGAACTTTAAATAACTAAGAACGCAGGAATTTTTGTTTGGTTTCAAACTCATGATCTCTTTACTACTCCTTTGCTTCCTAACTTGTAAAGAACGAAGCAGATGAGTTTTTATGAGACTACTTCTTCTTAGAACAAGTTAAGGACCGGTTTCTAAAAGTTATGATCTGCTTTGATTTCTTGTCTAGACATATTTTTAAATTGGAAAAGAGAAAAAGAATGTTTATTGTTTTTTATAGTATGTCAATGTTTTGATTAATGATCTATTAAATTAAAATAAAACCAGAAACCTACCTACTTGAGGCAAGCAAAGTTGTGTTCTGCAATACAAGGATTTTTTCTCTCATTGCAACAATCTGATATTCATGTGAGGTTCACACACCACTGACTGACTCTGATCCTGTCAGAGATCTGGTGAAACTAATCAGAAGGGAGTGGCTGATATTCTTGTCAAAGTATACACAGAAAAGGCTGCTGCCTCAAGGTTGTTAACAATCTTCCTTGCATGGAAGAAGAATTTTACTGGAGAAAATTTGATATCCAGATTTCTCCTGAAAATTTTTTCCATATGCAGTGCCTCTCAAGTAATTTCCATTGTCTTTCTTCACATCTAGAAAGGAGTTCAGTTCTTCAGTTCAGGCTGTTTTCCTGGACATGGCATTTTGCTTCAACTGATACTTGAAAAAACAAACAAGAAAAATGCAGTGAGGCATGATGAGAAAATCTCCAAAGATTTAGAACATGGGTTCCAAAAGTATGGTCCAGATGTAAATTGTCACAGACATATAGAATGTAATGGAATTGCGCTGATACATGCCAGCTGAAGGTCTAACCCCAGAATGTTCATAGGAATACTTGAATGTGTGAAACTGGGCGTACAATTGAGAATAAATTTACTTTCTTGGACAAGCCAGATCACATTCATTTGGAAAGGAGCCCCCATTAGCTGGCATTGGTTTTAAAAACATTTTTTAAGCACCTTTTATAGGGCCTGATTCAAACCCAATGAAGTCAGTGGAACGGCTCCCCTTAATAGGTCTGGAATCAGGCGCATCATGAAAACTGTTTCACCATATGTTTCAATGACGTTTAAGCTCACCCATCCCCTTTGAAGAATTCTTTATTCAGCTACTCACAGCTTGAAGTTCTCAGTTCTTTGGACATTTTTGGTTAATTCTGTTCTTGTTTGGAAGAAGCTGGAATGGGAAGAATTCAATGAACTTTTTAAGCTAGGAAAAATAGCAAGCATTCTGGGGCTGGTTTGAGTTACGAAGGAATGACCTTTTTAAGGGTAATTTAATTATGATTGGCCAAAACTTTATACAAAATATAATATTATGGGTGTGCCAGAGATAGAGAAAATTTTGAAGATCTTTTTTTTCCAAATTTATTTCATTTTGAAAGGAGGAACAAAATAGAATTCAGACCCTACATTTTGCAAGATCATGCAAGATCATGTAAGATCATTTTTGGTCTTCATGGTAGCTGTACTGATGAACCACATTTATTATGGGATGATTATCCTTCAAAATTATAATAATGCACCACTAGAAATATGGTTGTCATTATTCTTAATGCGCTTACTGTAACAGTGACAGCCATTTGGGGGACTATTCCAACAAGATCAGTATGATCCTGCAGGGAAGCAGACAACGTTGTATGTAAACTTTCTAAGGATCATCCCATCTTTAACAGCTTAAAATCTCCTGTGAACTGATGAACCTCTAAAAAGAAAAACGGGTTATTACTAGAAAGAGCAAATATGAATGGAAAATAAGAAAAATGTGTGTACAGAATTCATGTCTGGAATTCGTTTTTCTGTGTTATAAGGCATTAGTTAGTCTAAAGCTAAAAATAAAGACAGGCTGAAAAGAATCCTAATAGTGTGGTTTCTTGTGAACTGCAAATTGACACAGACATTTTATGGGGGCCAAAAAAAAAAAGTGAGGCAAGCCATCTACCAGTGCAAAACAGTGAACGTATGCTGCAAGTGATATATGAATCCCCTTACATTGGTGATAACTTCCATATTCAGTAGAGTTGGATTTAAAATGCAGTTGATTCATGTTAGTTTTTGTTGTCAGATCATTGTAATTTCAAAGGCATGTCCATGGAGTTATGCACAAGGAATATCTTACTGTGAAATGGAGAACAGGGCTTGTGGTAATAAAAATATTTACACCTCCACACACAAACGCTTTCTTAAAAAAATCAGACAAGCTCCCCCCATCCCCTACTGCAACAGCCAGTTGAATAATATATAAAAAAAAAAGAAAAATCAATGTGGTTAAGAAAATTTTTGCAGCTATTGGATAGTCTCCTAGGGTTTAAGGGTCTATCTTCCTTTATTTAGGGAAAAAAAAGCTTAAAGGCAATTTTAAAAACAAATATTGTTTGTGCTGTGTTATCACCTTATATGCTGGACTGTGGAAAACGGCATAGACTTCTGGATAATGGTATTTTCTTAAATTTCTTTTGTCTTTCAAGGAACCTTCATGGTTCTTCACACAAATGTTTAGACATCTAACCATATTCCCACTGAAGGAAGTATTTGCATTAGAACACAAATTTTTAATTGTATTAATTTATCTAAATATGTATGTGACAGGATTTCGGAATCACTTGTGTACCTAATGGGCATTCACAATCTTTTAGATATCTCCTGCCTGTATAGCCTACTGCTGCATTAGCACACTACCTTCCCGAGGCAGCTGTGTCTCTGTTTCCCTTTGGGAAGTCACTATTTTCAGCTGCACCGCATTTTTGAAAGCCCTGTAAAATATTTCAGGAAAATCAAATGAATTAGTTTAAGCAACAGGTCTTTGCTAACCCAACTCGTGATTAAAATGGATTAGGAAGCAAACTGTGTGTAGAAATGAGGGGTTGATAACTTCCAGCAGAGAGTGGTCATGAGCACTAGGGGTGGTACCCGTTTCAGCCTTTATGTTGGAGCCAGCAGAAGCTGTGTGAGTATAGGATAACTCTCTCAACAAATGCACCCAAAGGTGTCGTCCCGACATAGATGGAACTAAATTAACACAACTAGCAGGAAAGCACACAACTAAAGGGAGAAGCTGGTAGATACCCGCCTATTATCTTGGTCTGGTTTTTGTTGCAGTTAAAAGTCAACTTGATATGATACAGCCCAGCATAAGTCCATATGGAATGAAATGTGACATGCAATAAACAAAGTATTTTAAATGAGACTTTTTATATCCCTTAAGAAATAGAAGAAACAGTCACACGCTGCTCATTAGCTTGTAAATGTAGACACAATGGCTTGTTTTGTAGGAAATTTCAATTGATGCCCATAAATCAAACAACAACGTAAGCTGTTCTGGTTCTAGTTTGTGGGAAAATGTTTAATTGCTTATTTATTTGATTTTTTTTTTACTAAAATGTATTCTTATAAGTTGTATTCTTATATCTCACGTCTGCGGAGAGATGTTTCTTAACGGCATTTTTCAGAATGACTTGGTATTGGTCCAGTGCTCTGATGTCACTGGAACAAAAACAGGACTCTGTCTGGATTTATTAGAAGGGGGAAAGGCTCTTTTTAGTTTTCTCTGTTTTATTGCATCTTTCTTGACATTAAACTCCAGTACTCAGTACAGCCTATGCCAGATGTAAAGCCTTTCCTTAAAATACCGTGCCAATTACTGACACATAATGTCATATAAATTATCATAAACTATTAGATAAAATGCACTGATAAAAACAGGCCCACTAAGTACTTGCTCCTCAGTTTGATTTCTCCTTTTAAACAACCACATTAAAATTATGAAAGGTAATACATTTATTACATATAGCATATGTTTGCATAGTAAAATAACAAATTATAAACTTAATTCTCCTTATTACAGGTTGTCAAATAAATTTTCTGTTAAAGATAAACTTTTAGCAGCTCCTGTAAGCTTTTTACAAGATTACATGCTTTCTCTCTAATGTGGTTGCAAGATAAAGGAGAGATGTCAAAGATCTCTTCCCAAAAAAACAATTCCTTCTTTCTCTACATGTCTTATTTTTATCTGTAAGCTGTAAAACTGCAGCATAAACTTGTAAACTACATCCCCAGCTTCAGCGCTTCACGATATGCATCATATATTTCATCCTGTTAGGTAACGTTAACTTGCATTATATTATCCCGTCATAGTGCTTTTAGAGATGGCTTTTGCATGTACTGGAGAACATAGCCTTATTTCCTGTCTTCTGAACTTAAGGCTAAAGTGTCCACATTACTTAGTTTACAAACATTTAGACTCAATGCTCAAATATAGTCTGAGACTAATTATGCTTATTCACCCATAATAGCATTTGTAAAACCTTATATGCAAGTAAACCTTTATATACTTATTTAATTTTTCTCTTCAAGGTCAAAATACTTTTATGCCTGTTAGAGAAGCAAAACAAAACCAAAATTATTTTTAAGTAGGCCTCTCCAAAGCATAATTTGTTTCTATTTCTAAATCCATTATTTCAAGAATCTTCAGTATAAGCAACAAATATCTCAATATAGTTAACACCAGCCAAAAGATAGCTTGGGATCTCAGAGATTAGAAAGAGAAATATACTTTAGCCAGTCAAACCAGATATAGAAACTTTTGGCTTACTTACAGAAGGGTTTGGGGTTTGTTTTTTTGAGATTTCTAAAAAATCTTTCTGAATGAGCATGCACAAAATATTAATACACCTTTGGGTAAATATCTGTTATGTATTCTTTTAATCTCTAGGTACTTCTGTACTGCCAGGAATTAGATCAAAGTGAATGTCAGGCAATTTATTTTTTTTTAAAAAAAGCACGTAAATCATGACATCAAAAATCATCATGGTGATAAGTAATCTATTTGTTAACTTTTTGGAAATTCTGAATTTTTTTTTTTAATTGCTAGCAAGCCATACAGTGCAGTTTCTCCACCATGTGTGATTGCATGCGTGAGCAATATGTCATACTCAGGGCATTGTAATTTCTGAGGTTCACTCAAGGCAACAGTTAAGAGCAGGACGTTTTAGTTTAACTGTGCTCAGAGAGTTTGCTTTAGAGCTCTCTGAAGAGTGTGGAGGCAGTTAGTTGCTCTGGTGAATTTTTTGCAACTGTTTAGACAGTAAGCTTAAGCACATAAAATAGATAACATTCCTACAGCTACTGGAGTGAAAGACATTGCAGGTAAGTGGAGGACAACAAAGCCTGGTAAGAAATGTGATAACCTTTAGTTCAATCAGATTAGGAATACCTGGGAGCATCTGTATGAATCACTCTTTCACACTAGTGTCCCAAATTCTTACCCAACAGCAAATAAGACATTAGCATACAAGAACATTTAGGAGGAAAACAATTACTCCATTCCTAGTGTACAGTAAGCTTGAAAAAACTACAAATCCTAGGGTTTCTCAGAAGATATTTTTACAATACATATAATGAAGGAATTTCTCGTTTAGGATAAATAAAGAAAGAGTAAACCTATGTATGAAAAAGAAGTTGGCTTATTTAATATAGTAAAACAATGGTTAAAAAGGGACATTACTCTTCCTCATGAAATATGAACAGCTCAATAGCAGAGAGGGAAAAACAATGCTGGCACAGGAATAAATAGGAGAAAACTGACCATTAATAAACTAAAGCTGAAAATTGGAAGTCTTTCTTGCTTTCTCCGTAAAAGCCCAAAGAAATGTACAAGCCAGGGTAAAAAATGTAAGTGGTTTGGGGTGAAAAAATTGGATAAGTCTATTTTAAATTTAAGATTTAAACATTTGTGCTAAGGAAGATTTACTCAAGATACCCAGTATTGTGAAAAAAACGGGGGATTTCCGTTGGGAAAGTATATTTTCATCCCCTTTACATTTGAAATTAAATTACTCCATACAAAAGTCATTTTTTCATGTTCAAGTTTCATAGACACAGTAGATAATTGCATTTAATTTCACACTAGATAGATTGCTTAAAACAAAATTATGTTATTGCAAAAATTCTCTGCCAAAAATGGTCATAAAAACTCCACTCTACTGTTGGGCTTACTGGGGCTGAGCAATTTTAACCAGGAAAGAAGAGGGTTTGGGCTGGGTTTTTCATTTAAGTTCTTCTATTTGCCTGGAGCTACATAAACATATGTGACTCATCATTTAAGGAGAGAAAAAAAGGGGAGAGAAATTATTTCAGCTATCACTATGTAATGAACTTACTGTGAACCAGTAATTGTGACATTAACCATTTTGGATTTGAAGTAACCAGAGACCTTCCACAGATTCCAATGGAAACCTTATAGTCAAAAGTATGCTAAACAACTCAAAAGTATGCTACCAAGATGTTTTAAAATCCAGCAATTAAGCGAAGAATATGATTTATTTATATACATTCCCCTCTCCTGTCTCTCACAACTAGGAGACAGGCAAATGTATGTTTGTTTCCCAGTGCTACAGCATAATATTTTTTTTCTTTAAAAAAACCCCAAGAGTGAGGCTGGAGCTTCACATTGGTTAGAGCAGAGGACTCAGTGTCAGATTTCCTTTTTTACCATTTTACCTCATGTTTAATTACACCCCCTACTTCTTTTAGCCCGCTTTGGGATAGAAAAGAAAAAAGATTGCAGCATCTCAATAACGGAAATTCAAGAATTGCATGGCCCTTTCTCCCTGCCGAGATGTAGTTGTCCCATAGGGACTACGCAGAGTTTTCTGAGGATAAAATGAAAACCTCAAAGGAGTGTGGTGCGATGTGCATACACCCAGGAGCACTGTCCCAGGACTGAATTGTTCTTTTCCCATACTCTGTGTCACTTCTCACATTTGAAAGTGCACAATGTATTCAGACATGTCATTTAAATTTGATCGCAGTATCCCTTAGAAAAGGGCGTGTTTTATATTTTAGAGACTGCTTTATGGCTTGATTAACAAACATCTTCATCTCTTCCCAATATTGTATGAAAATCAATTACATGTTGGTCCTAGAGTGGCATATTGTCTGAGTTATTCATGTCAACTAGTCAGGTATTAGACCCCATGGGTTTTCATAGTTTCTGTTGTACATTACTGGTCTTACAAAAAACAGCATAATTACGGCCTTGTACTTCTTAATATATGTGAAAAGATTAATTTGATAAGATGCTGAATATGAAACAAAAAGTCTGAGGAAGATAAGAGGAAAATGTATAATCTTCATCTGAATAGAAGGCACAGGTCATTAAAAGCACATGGGCTTAACATTACAAAACACTGAACACACTCTCAGGTAATCGAATTTAATCAGGGCAGACAATAAATTCCCACGTCCTTTGGATTTGTAAGTCATGACTTCTCTTTATTGTCTAACATTTGAACCGAGTATGCATCCAGGGTAATGAGACGAATAGTTAAATCCTTTTCATTTTCTTGTTTTTGTTTTGGGGGCTTTTTGAAGTTCACCACATGAATAGTTGAAAATTGGCACTGCCAGTTCAAAAAAAGAGAATCAACAGATAGCAGAAGGGGAGGGAGCTTCTACTGATTCTCCAAAGCTTCTGTTGTCTTCTTGAGAAAGACATGGGAAGCATCTTGGTAAAAAGGGGCAACAAGCTTTGATCACCTGCACTATAGCACTGATGCTCCAAGATATTTAATTTGCCTAGCTGGGATTCCTGAAAATCTTTTTGGAATTTCAGTCTTACAGAACACAATATATTTTGTGCTTTGCCTTCCCTCTTCCTTCACCTTTCCGAAGTAAAAAAGTTCCACTTGGGAAAACATATTCACTTTTGTCTTCTTTTTGAGAACTACTTAAAAGAGAAAAGAAATCTCAAGTAGCTGGTGAAGTAACAAAAGCAATTTTGGTGTACTGGCTCTTTGAGAAGTTTACAAAACTGATCTTTTCAAAAGAAGCATTCCTTCAGGAAACAGAAAGAAACTTTCTTTAAAATTCATTCTCTTAAAGCACAGTTATTTGTCACCCTCTTAAATGTGGTTAAAACATTTTCCCATATTGTTTAATAACAAACACTGCTTTCTTCTTAAGCATCAAAAGTATGTACTGCTAGCATATTCTCTGAAGCCAATAAATACCAGCTGATCAGCCTTGAATCCTTTTAGGAAGTCTAAAACAGCTGTGCTGCAAAATGAAGTGAGAAAACCAGCAGGAACAGGCTTTGGCAAGCCTGGATTTGTTCATAATGAAACAAAGTAAAGGTTCTAAATTATTTCAGGGCTGGTAACCTGCAAGCTGTAACTCCACCTATTCACTTCTGTGAGTGAATAGCATACAAGAATGATCCAGCAGATAAATTAATTCAGCTGTAATTGGGACACAAAAAAAGTGATGTCTTTATCAAAGTTATTTGTAAAATAATGGTTTGAATACCTTGCAGACTTAGAATACATCATTTAGAGCCTTCTGGTACTATTTGCACACTCAGAAAACCGGAAGGAAATTAATCCCTGACAGAAATTAAAGTGTGTTTACTTAATTTGCCTAGTGTGAGAGATAAAGACTATTAATAGCACTTGAAGACATGGTACAACAAGAAGCATTTAATCCTAAATATAGTTTTTTGCATCAACTCATAGGATGTGATGTTTCAATACGCAGGTTTCAACTCCCCGGTGTGCTGTTGGGTTTGCCTTCATCATCAGCCAATCTTATCTTCAGTGCCCTATTCCATTGCTAGGCATACTCAGTAGCCAACCTTATTTAATTGTTTATTTCTTTTGACAGTGACAACAGATAATTGTTTCTCATTTAACAACAGCTTACAGATTCAGTAAAATATTGTACTGCTGCCTTGAATATTAGCTGTGGCTTTGGCACCTTCTTTTTCCCTGTATTGATTTCTGTCAGCATACTTGGACAGCCTTATTTCAGAAAAGTAATACAGAGAGAAAGGCTTTTACTTTGTCAAACTCAGTTTCACATCTAACTTCTGCAAGAGCTCTTTGAGAGAAAAAGAGGACATAACCTTATTTGATGTTCAGAGGAATAAAAGCCTAGCAGATTCTTACAACTGTGGAAAGACAGACAAGTGTTTGTCATAATTCCAGCTCCTTTCTTTGATCTTATTGAATAAAGTTCAAAAGTCATTTCTCACACAGCTAGTGTGTATAAGAAATTTAGTTCCAAACATTGGAACTAAATCGCCAAATGAAGGTTTTTTTTGTCTTCTGTGTTAACTGATTTTCTTACAGACTAGGTTCCAAATGTGGATTTCATAGTCTTTCTACCAAAGAAAATTGTAATTAGCCTATTCGTTATTTTATGCCAACCTGAAATTTATCTGTTGTATCAAAATGCCAATAACATCTCATGGTTTATTTCAAGAATGCAGTCAGATGAAAAATGTTACTGGCCAGCACTTAACACTACTATTTCAATACACATCGTGTCCAGTTTCTCCAGGTCATGTACTACACCATCTCTCCTCCCAGTGCAAATGTACTCTTCTGTTTCTGTTGTTTGCATATGAAAGAACTTTGAAATTTTTTTTATTCTCTCTTTTTACAAAACTAATGGTCCAGAAAGTATCAAAGTGAAATGATGTCAAGTGTGTATTATCATTCAACAACCCTGGACAGACATTCATGGATATGTTTCTTGGCACTTTCTGATCTCCTCCCAAAAACATTCCTGCTCCTATTGAGGCTTTTGGTGAAATGCCCTTAGAAAATAATGAGATGCAGGAGAATACCTCAACCTTTGCCCAGAACTATCCAGTAGAAACATCATCACAAAAATCAAGAAACTTGGCTTCTCAAAGCTTCTCTGTTTATGCTTGCTGTTATCAGCTACTTTAGGCAGAATTACATTTCTGGAGATCAGAAGTTCTTGAATATTGTTTTCTTGTGCTCCCTCACATACACCCTGTAAGAATTAGGGACTCAGGGGTTGGCCTCTTATGGACAAGTTCAGGAGGGCACATGGTTCAAAGCCACTCGGAGAAGAATCAGAGAAGGCAGGGCAGAACACGTGAAGGCAGAAGTGATCCCAGAGGCAGAGCAGGGTGAGAAGTATTCACCAGACAACACCGAAGCTAAGAGCAGAGAAAGCTTATGGTTACTGGGAGCCTTTTAAAGATCTTAGTGCTTCAGGACTTGATCACAACAGTACATCTGAGCAGGAAAGTTTCCTCATACCCAAGAGCTCCTTATTTGCTCCACAGCTGGAGCCATCTAGCCATAACTTTGTGCTTTGTCTCTGACCCAGACACCTCTTTCCAGTTATAATGCTTCACTTCATACCCAGGACCCCCGTAGCAATACCTCTTCCCAAGCTTTGTACCTCACTCCTCTATTCCACAGAGGGAGATGACTGTCCCATGCGCTTTCCTGTATGTAAGAATGGCTACTGTCATGGGTTTAGTTTCTTGACAAAACCAGAGAATTAGAAAATTTCCTACTAGAAATAAGAAATTGGCCTTAGCACAATTACCGGCTTCTATTTGGAAGAAAAGAAATGGGTAAAATTCCTAGCTGCTTGAAGAAAATATGGCCTGCAAACATTTCTACTTAATCAACTACCTATACACCTGATTTTTATTCTGACAAGGTAAGCTCTATATGATACCAGATGTTCATTAATCTGTCAATATTCTTTTTAAATTAAAAACAAGTCAGCACGTATTATAGAATCATAGAATCATAGAATCATAGACTCGTTAAGGTTGGAAAAGATTCTTAAGACCATTGAGTCCAACCGCTAACCTATCACTGCCCAGTCCACCACTAAACCACGTCTACCCTTCTTTTAAATACCTCCAGGGATGGAGACGCCACCACCTCCCTGGGCAGCCTGTTCCAATGCCTGACTACCATTTCGGTGAAGAAGTTTTTTCTAATACCCAACCTAAACTTCCCCTGGTGTATCTTGAGGACATTTCCTCTTGTCCTATCTCTTACTAGGGATAGTAAGTTACTACGGAGAAGAGACCGACCCCTGCCTCCTTTCAGGTAATTGTAGAGAGCGATAAGGTCTCCCCTCAGCCTCCTCTTCTCCAGGATAAACAACCCCAATTCCCTCAGCTGCTCCTCATAAGACTTGTTCTCTAGACCCGTCACCAGCTTCCTTGCCCTTCTCTGGACACGCTCCAGCACCTCAATGTCTTTCTTGTAGTGAGGGGGCCAAAAATGAATGCAGTATTCAAGGTGCGGCCTCACCAGTGCCGAGTACAGGGGCACAATCACCTCCCTGCTCCTGCTGGCCACACTATTCCTGATACAAGCCAGGATGCTGTTGGCCTTCTTGGCCACCTGGGCACACTGCCGGCTCATGTTCAGCTGGCTGTCAACCAACACCCCCAGAGGCACTCAGCTGGATGAGAATACGCTTGAAAAGGTATTACCACGGCATGCATAGGATCCAGATTCTGACACTGTATTTCTAGGGAACAGCCCAGGGAACCGAGACAGTTAGCTACAGACATAACAATTTGTAGCTAGCAGTTCCAGGTTATACTAAATTCCTCAAAATCTCTGATCTAGCAAACGTGGTGGGGTAGGTAGAAACAGAGATAGGAATTTGCCAGTATGCATTGTATGCATTTCCGAACTGGTGCCTGGGAAATACTCTCAATATTCTTAAGGTTGTGCAGGGATTTTGTCAGCTGTAAAAGACCATAGCACTGTTCTTTGTTGCAAAAATCTTCAGGAAGGAACTGGAGGTATGAAAAAGCTCAGGCCACTGAGTCCTTAAATCAATATCAGTGATACTAGCAATAAAGAGTAATAGAAATATGCAAGAAAATTACAAAAAATCTCCACAGTAAAAACATAAAAAACTCCTCTCTGGTTAGGATAGTAATGTCATTGCCAACTTCAGCCCATTGGAAATAAAAGTTAATAAAGTTCAGAGCTTTCTGATTATTTTTTTTAAATGTTCCATTAGTATATATCATTAATCATTTCCAATGGATGAAGATGCCACGACAATTTGATAGTTTCTGAAGGATCCATCACGTTTCTCTGAGTGGTGCCTTTGCAAATCACTGGCAGAGTAGCTAATGTAGATGACAACAGCCTGACCTACAGTAGGCTTTCACTGAAAAAATCAGTGAAATGCATGCTCAATTGGTCAATCTGCTCCTTAAGGAGTTCTTTTCAATATATGAGTTCTCTAATGTGACTGATTCAAGATGTAAACAATTCAGAACATATATTTCTCTCTACCGGATAGTTTACTGCAGCAAAATTCCCAGCAATCAGCCTTCAAGTGATCTCCATCAACTTTCCGATAAAAAAAAAAAAAGCTGAATAGTTATTCATTTCATACTATTACCTTGAAAAGAAAGGATGACAGAGCTTACGGTCTTAGTAACTCTGATAGATAGCTTATCAGTAACATACCCAGAAACTTGTGGCATTATTAGATGCAAGAATATTTTACAGCGTTTTAAGTTGCATCACATCTTACTTTGGTTATATGTCTGGGTTGTCTTTCTCTCTTTTTTTCTTTGCCCTTCCACTGAATTTACTATATTCAGTGTCATTTATGATGGATGGTTAGTAATGACTAATGTTAACAATTAGTAAACTTTCATCTATATAATACCTGTATTGCACGCAATACAGGGTTGCTACTGGGGTCACTAAGCATAACATAAAGAAAAAAAAAAGAGAATGTACCATACAATCTCCCTTTCCTCCCAGCATACCTCTGCTATAAATAGCAAAGAAGCATTTACACAGGGATATTTTGTAAAAAATAGGAATGACATCTTGTATGATAGGACTGATGATCTCAATAGTTCTGAATGAGACACCTGAATCCTGTTGATGTTTAGTGGACAGTGTTTTTCCTTTGCAAAGTCAGTATGGAATGCAGTATGGTAAAGCTTCATTTTGGGGAATGCAAAATTCATGAACGTTGCTCACACAGGCAGAGCCATAGTGAGCCCTAGGGCACAGAAGGCAGGAGGTTAGCTTGGGACTGCTTCAGCTCAGGAGTAGGACCAAGCAGAGCCATCTTCCCTCCTCTTCCTCTACTCTGCTCCATATGGGGGGTCCTCCCCTTTTCTAGGCAAGGAGATTAATTAGCAGGAGTCCTCTGAGCAGCAGGAGCAGGAAGAACCAGGACACGTCACAGCATCACCTCATTGCTCTTTATTTCCAGCATGTTCAGACTAGAGTCAGACAGGGCACAGCCAGACCGTGCTGTTGCCATCAGTGCTTTCTGACAGCTGGGCATCCCAGCCCCATCTGAGTGGTGCCCTCTGTGGGTCCTTTCATGTACCCTTGCCACAGGGCTGAATTAGACCTTGGAATTACTGGAACAAGTGGCAAAACCCAGTCAGCTTCAGAGGAAGTGCCCCAGTTTTACTGTGAATGTGAAACTGAGCACACCTCAAACTAGCCATCTAAGAACCAGGTGTCTTCCATCTGTAAAAGACAGAGAGCACCAGAAGGTGACCCACTGCATGTGAAGAGCATATCTAAAATGCATGGAATGAGTAACCTTCTGAAGATGCTCTTTTCTCTCTTTGCCTCTTTCCTTGGACTACAGAAACAGCTCAGCCGAGAGAGTAAGCACCTAACACATAGAAGGTCATTGATAGGTGCAATATAAACCACCCTAACTCTATATCCTTGCCTTCACCAAGATGACTGTCGGGATTAGGGTTCATTCATTAACCAAAGCTACCTCTGAGCAGGCAGACTTTTCTATTGAGTGGCTTATTTTGTGCTCCATTTTATTTTGTAGGAAGCAGCAGTTCAAGTGAATATTTTGTTTCACTATTTCTGCTCTCATTCCCTATAGCAAAGATATGCCTAAATTGTAAAGAACTGTGTATGCAATTAATGTATTCAAATTTCCCTAAGAAGAAATAAATTATATTGATAGGAATTAAATTTTATTTTCAGTAGGCTCATGTATTTTGGCCATTCATTACGTGAGCGTGTTGGGTTTTGCTGCCTTGTGACCTTTGTGACATCAAAAGACACTCTGTTGTTGTTCAGCCACATTAGCAATTCTAAAACTTATGTCTTGGTAGCAGCTTCCTATTGTTCACCAGGACTCTGTTATACATTCCTCAGTAGAAAAAAACATGAGTCGGATCTCATGTGGGAACAAAATGTGTGTCTCAATTTTAACTGAGACAATGCTTAGCCAACTGTTCTTTAAACTGTAATTATTGGGCCTGAACAAGCATCCATTGAAGACATCTACATTGTTGGTACCCTGGTGAGATCACTTGGAAAGCCAGTGGTTAGTGGTGTACAACAATATGCTAAAATGCCCAGAGGAATTAGGACGCTTCCTTAGCGTTGCCTGTAAACTTTTCTTATTGGCTTGCCTTTTCTTGTATATGCCACTCATAATTAACTACAGCAAAAGAGGGCCCAGCAAGGAAAAGCAATTTATCTGAAAGCCTCTATTCTTTTCTCAAAATGTATGAAGGCTTATTTTGTACTTCCAGTTGGCCAGCCTTTCCTTTTTGTTTGCAGAATAACGATACAATTGTCTCAAATAATAGAAGAGCTTCTAGGGAACCTCAAAGATGCTATAAATTTGCACTCATCTTCGCTGTACAGCTTCCAAACTGGTAAGGAGTCACTGCCCTTCCTGCCTAAAAGTGAGAAGCATGTATGATCACAGCATTAATTATTGGATATTTCAGCAGTTGTCTCCTGTGATGAAAAAAAAACTTGAGAGCTTAGGATCTTTTTGGCAACAAAATAACCAGTAAGTGGTATCATCCATATAATGCCATCTATGCTAATATTCTGCATTCTGTTGGCTGTAGGAAAGTAATTTCTTCCTTCATCTGTTGGAAAAACCTTGTTGTTTCCAGTTTTCCTGAAGACAGTTCTTAGTGTGGGGAAAGTTTCTGGACTTGTCTAGCTTCTGCACAAAGCAGAGTGTTTGACATGGTAGATATTGTCTAAAAGGATCGTGTATGCAAAAAGTAAAATGTATTCAAAGAAGAAGACTGTGCGATAAGTATGCAGATCAAAACCTCTTCCACAGAAATTATGAGCCCTGAGAGCAAGGTTAAGTAAAAGCCCTGCGCTTGACTGATTTTTTATGGGAGCCTCCAGAAACTGGTTGAACAGGGATGCCTTGCACCGGCCTGAGGAGGAATCCACTGTCCATAAACAAAGGTTACGCTTATGACAGATTTGGGCTTGCAAGAATCTGTGTTTTCGCAGTTACATTTAGCTTTTTAAATGTTAATATCAAGTTGCCTTTAAAAAGAGGACGAGCATTCCCATAGCACAAGCATAAAAAGACAACAGCGTTTTCCTCTTAACCACACCTTCACTGGAGTGTCTCCATGTTTGGTCTGGACTGTTTCATCAGTGCCTTGTCCTCAGTGCCAAATGTCAAAGACGTATCAAGGCTGAACAAAAGTCCACTGAAATCAGTAGAAATCCCTCCAGTAACTTTAGTGAGCACTGTATCCAGCTGTTACCTTACACGTTGTTGCCAAGATGAACTGAAGAGGTGCCTGCTGCCAGTAATATACTGACTTCCTGAAGGTTTGTATGTTTATTAAAAAAAAAAAATAGTATGAATCATTCTATTTCCTAAGCAGTACACAAAGAAATAAAGTGATTTTTTCAGACTGAAAGGAAAAATCCTGGAAAATAAATATTACAAATGAGAAGTTATTGTTTAAAGCATAGCACTTCTGTGATTTGATTAATGCCTTGCTTTCCTCTCCTCCCAGAATGTATGCGCTTGCCAAATGCGCAAAATGCATATTCAACATTATTTTGAAGTTAAACAAACCAAAGGTGTTTGTAAATCTGGAAGCAGTTCCAACTCCTGTGCCCTAAAGTCAGCCTAACCAAGGTTATTCAAACTGAATTTCAAGTGACTGTTTCTGGGTTAAGACCTCCTTCTGTTAATTTTTAGCAGTTCAGAGTAATTATTTTGGCAGAAGTTATAAAACAATGAAAACAGGCTTTAGGTAGTGGAAAGATGACAAACATTTCTGAACTCTCAAAGGACCGACAGTGAGCACTGCTTAAGTGCTGACTGTTGCAGAGATGAAAAAGCTGCTTCTTAAGTTTCAGTTTTCAAAATGACCTGAATTATCTTGCTTTTCCCCTCAATGAATCATTCAAGTGTTTTACAACAGATCATTACAGGTAAAGGGAAACTGTTTAGTGACTTGTTAGCATGTACAAAATGTTTGTTTTGCTTAAATAACATTCCCACATAAAGTTTGTTTGGAGTCACTGTTTAGCAAAGGAAAACAACATCGGACGTTAAAAACACCAAGACCCACAGCACAGATAAGTGAAAACTGAAGTGTCTAGCTGTATACTGAATGCAGTAGCTATATTTGGCAAAGACAGGGCTCCCAGCATCTAAATAATGTTCAAGAGCAAGAAGACTTTTTTTCCAAGCTGAAGATTCAGAAGATTTTTTTCTTGCACAACTTAAACAATATTTTTTAATTGTATTTGCCATCTATGGGCCACCAGCCATATCATCCTGGTTTATCTGCTGACCCAGATTCCCAGGTAATTATTCCTTTCACTTAAACATCTTGGAGAAATGAAGAAAATGGGTGAAGTATTTTAAACTAGTTCCCAATCTACAGTTATCCAGCCTATGCCACTGAGTACGAGTCCTCACTACTGATTCCACTTCTTATTCCAAAATATATTAAAAATCCTATGTTACAGTCTGAAACCTTAAGGTGCTATTGCCTTCTGTTGAGAGAGCAATATAGTAGCTTAACATTGGCTTTAAACAGACATGTTTATATCCTTTCCCCACATAGGTAGAAGTTGTTGTTTTCCTTGTCCTCTCAAATAAATCATGTAAGGGATGCTTATAAATCAGAATGCTAAACCTGAGGATGCCCCCCCTTTCCTCTGCATTAGTGATGCTGTAGGAGAAAACATACTGACAGAAGGAAGTTTACCCCGTATCCATCACTGCAGGCTAATCTCGTGCCTGCACATGCTGCCATAGCTGTTTGCTAGACTCTGCTATTACCCAGAATTACATTCAGTTCTTAAACTGCCAAACCTTCCTGTCTGCTTTACTTGCACATTCCCCCTCAAAGCATTTTGTTAGACTTGTTCTCTGCTGCTTGAGACATCAAAGCTTTATTAGCTAGTAGTTATTCAGCATTTGTCAGACTTTTTCACCTTCCCAGACCCACACTGGGGTCAGGACACTCCTTAAGACATAATGCCTTGGCACCAGAATTGCATATTCATCACTCAGAGAAACACTGCAAAGCAGCATATCTAGAGGCAGTCCAAAGGTAGCAAAAGTTGCTTGGGTAGCCAGTGAGAATAAGACAGCATTGTCACACAGAGCAGGTGAGACCCTACACACGTGCTCTGTATTTAACATGAAGTTGCTTGTATTTGCCAGTGTTCCAGGCTGAATACAGATGCTGGACAGGACACAACTGGAGAAAAGACCACCAGGGGCATCAGCGTACCGGCTTCCATGAAACTAGGGAGGTGGATGGGTGTATAATGAGCTTCAGTTTCCCACTTAGCCTTGCAGACACATGACCCATCAGCCATAACATTTAGTGGTGCAGCACCATGGTAAATGCAGCTATGAGTGTACTTCTGTGAATGGTGCACATCATCTTTTCCACCTTATCATTAGTATCCTGGCTTTAAAAAAGTGCAATACCCTCTTATGAAAGCCTTCAGTGTCTACTTCTGAATCTGAGATCATATAAACATTCCACAACTGTGCACATAGTTGTACTGCAGCCATTTTTGCAGAACTCACCATGTCTGGGCAAAGCTGTTCATAATTTCTTCTGCACTCAGTGGTGATGTCAGCCACTTTTTGTGTTCTGTCAATAATATTTGTGCCTATGGCAGTCCTTGAAAGACAGGTGGGATATTCAGTCTGGGTATACAGGGAACTCTAACACTCAGTCGTTTCATTCTTCATTATTAACTTCTTGCTTTTTATCAATATAGCACTACAACCCAAATTGTGTTGGAATGAAGTCAGGGCTGGCTTAAATAATGAAAACTACAGAAGAAGAGTACATAATTGTGCCCTTTGGAAAAGGTATGAAAAGAGAGATTAGAGATACTAAATTTTTTGGCATTGTTCCTAAATTTAGAATAATCTGTTAATTGGATCTTAAATGTATTTAAGTGCATCATGAAGAAATAAATAGGGATCTGCTCACCAGTGAGGCCACCATCACTGTTCATTCTTCTGCACTGCTTCACCCTTCAACAGGAGTGCTTGATCTACACTTGCATGAGGTTTTGGTTTACGTGCTCATCAGTACAAATGAAAGTCACAGAGTACCATGAGCACACCTTGCTGGTACTAGCACTGGAGAGACTTTTTTTTAAATATTAGTTGCTGATTAAGTTAGAGTAAGCTAGAAACATACAAATCCTAAAAGCACACATCTCAATCAAAACACTGAGTTGCTCAAAGCTGATATATCTTAGGTATCTTCTAAACTCAGTGAAACCTGTGATAGCTGCTGCCTTCAGATGTCCTCTATTGCTCTGATCAGGACTATGGGAAACATGAAATGAAGAGTCACCAGAGGGATCCTTTTTCTTCACTTTTGAATCTAACATCGGTGTTCAGAAGGTGAACTGCACTTTCATCCTCTATCTTGTACAGTCATGCCACCTTCCGTAGGCTTTATGGGAAGATGAGAGTGTTCACAAATGCCTGGATCCATTCCTCCTTGCCTTGGTAGCTATGCATATTCATAGTTCTAAAAAGCCAGAGGGGACCATATAGATGCTCTAGTCTGACCTCTCGCATAACACAGGTCATAGAATAATTTACCTTGGTACTTTATATCAGGTCCCGTATGCTGTGGCAGAACTACAGCATATATTTTAGACATCTATCTCAATTTAAAGTTGTCAAGTGGCTAAATGATTCACTCTGTCTTTAGGTAAGTAGTTCCAAAAGTTAATTTTATTCACCTTTCAAAAACTGCCTTATTTCTAGCTTGAATTGCTTTAGTTTCAGCTCCTAGTCATAGATCTTCCTACACTCTTATCTGATAAGAAGCCCTTTAGTGATGTAGAAATCTTTCCCAGACAAGCATTTCTAGATCCTACTCAGGTGAAGTCTCAACTTTTTATACTCTGACTCTGGTCTTCAAGCATCAATTGCAATTATTTAAAAATAAACTGATTCAGTTAATTAGTGGGATATTCATACAGCTGATTAAGACACAGACAACTAATAAATGTTTTTTAGCTAGCAGAACTCCAAGTATACAGAGGAGAATGAAAGAGCTCCAAAGATAATTTATAAATGTCCTTTCTTGCTGTCTGCATCCTGATCCTGCAATAGCACTGAAGTTGTTCTGCTAACTGCTACCTTTTAAGATTTCTAGTTAGGTCCTGTTCAAGGTCCATAGCCATGCATGGCTTGGTTTCATTTTTATTCATTGTCTTCTTAGAGATAATCCACTTTCATCCCTTACATTTACATTGCTAGAATACTTAATTTATATCTGATGAAACTGAGAGGGTCAAAAGATGAGCCTGGGTAAGAGAGCACAGCTCTACTAATACTGACTTGATTGAGCCAGCCATAAATCTAGAACAAACTGGCTTTCAGCCTGACAACTGTTTAATGTTGTAAATCCATGAAAACACAGTCTTCCTGATTTTCAGCTATTTGTCTGTGACAGGGAAAAGACAGCTGACAAGCTGAGCATGAGGGTGTTGGCTGCAGGATAAACAAATCGTATCCATCTCTAAAGCTGAAGATCTGTTTCTCATTGCAAGCCATTTCTTGACAAATTCCATCACAAATAAGCACCGATTTTCAGTCAAAAACCATACCTACCTTAGTGTATCTTGTCTCTTACCCTGAGACAGAGCATACAGTGCTAACAAACATATCCACACAGGAATACACTATTCCAACCTTGCCCTATTAAATGGATTTGCTTTTCTACAATATCCATGGGTTCAGACATAAACATGAATTTCATAAATAAAGGTACATTTCCTGCACAGAAAGGCAGAAGACTGTATTTCTGTGTGTCTGGATCACTTCTTCCTGAGAATAGGCACCTCTTCATTCTTTAAAAAAACCCAAACCTCTCTGTATATAAGCTGTAGATAACGCTGTACTGTTATGGAAAAGATAATAAGGCATAAAACCCTCATTTCTGGAAAACACTGCGTGTTTTGAACGTGGTTAGTCATGAACAAGCACAAAGCATTAATGTGTATTTCCCCTCCCTGCCTACTTTGAGGCAGTGCTTGGAAAAAATGATGATAAACCAGATTAGAACTGTGAAACTACATTGCCACTTTTATACGCTGTCATTGCTTTAGTGGATAAATAGCTACGAAGATAAGTGCAACTATACCACGTTCCTCTGTTCTCTCCTCCACCCTACCACCCACACTCAAGTTGTAATTTAAATGCAGCCCAAATCCTCTGGGGCTGTCCAGGAAATTGCCACCCAGAGATTTCCATAGTGTTCACAGTCAACACCACCAAAGGAGGAAATAAAAGTTTGTTTGAAGGGAGTGCCTTGAACTAGTCTTTTTATTCAGTCTGTAACGGATGCCTTAAGCTTGCTTGTGATCTCTCATTTCATCATTGTCAAAGTTTTTGGCATTGTACACATTCTTTCTTTGCTTATGTAGGGTCAACGTGTATATACATATAGACATAGCATTCCCTGCAGTGAAAAAAAAACTGCAAAAGAGAAGGTTCATTTTAAGAGAAACTGGCAGAATTATTGCCATGTAACACCCTCATCAGGATTTCTGCAGCTGCCCCATGGTATCTGCACCTTGTGTTACAGGGACCCCTCCACACTCTCTGTCGCTATACGAGACACTGAGGACCTCTCTTGTAATTCACTTCTCTCTCTATATATATAAAACTTGTTAGGAAATGGCTGTTTGAAAGACAAGTGGATGAGGAGTAACCCTAGAACTTAGCTTAGTAATTAGTTGTTATTCTTTTTATGATTACTACAACAAAAGCTATATAAGAAAAGTTTACTTTTCCAGAAACTCTACCATGGTGTGTCCAAACATCATAAACACAGTGCAGTCATAACTCTTCTAGATGACCTAGCTTTAGCAAGAGGTAGTTATCAGGCCACTCAGTCATTGGCTGTATTGTACACACGGCTAGAAAATGGCTAGAGAAAGAAGTCATCACTTTCAAATGTAAAAAGGAAGAAGGAAACAGAACAACACCTGCAAAAACCAGAAATGTTAGCCTGAGGAGAAAGGGAGGACTCAAAGGAGTTAAAATGTGGAGACCATGCAGGAGCCAAGGTGAATCATGTATGATTTTGGGAGCTGACCTTAAGATACCATATTCCTTAGGTTGGCTCAGAGGTGAAGTTTTAGGTAGAAGAGTTTGGAAAGTTGCCATGCAGCACAAGCTTCATGCACCAGCTACAGAGATGATGCTAGCTGGTAAGGGTGGAAGAGATGTCAGGGAACTATAGCAATGCCATAGCTGTGACCTCTCTGCTGAGCAGCTTCTAAGCAGGCAGATTTATGTTCCTGCTTCCACTGTTTCTCCAGCAAGAAATTTGGTACCTTTTGAGCTCCTCAGAAAACCAAAGATATGCTCACTTCAAAAGAGATTTTGCATCTTTTTGTTTTAAAGACAATACCCCAGTGCATCCAGGGGAGTGGGAAAGGTAGGGAACAAGTGGCACCTTCCCCCCTCCCTGCCCTTGCAGGACAGAGGTGGAAGCAATAAGGGTGAAGACTGGATGTGTCTCATACAGTTAGCTTGTATTAAGCACTTTATTTTACTGCTCAGATGATGATTCCCTAATTTAGATGAAACAAGGTGGTATTTCCCTCATTTCACTCAGATTTGTCGAAGAGCACTCTTTGACACAGCTAGGACTGATTGTTTAGAGATTTATGTAAAGCCACTCTTCTGGACTGCTGTTGAATATTAGGGTACCTCTGTTAGAAGTGTTGGAAGGCATAAAAAAGGGAACAGAAGTAGTTCAGGTCCCTGACAGTACTGAGAACTCATGTGCTCCTTGCACAGGACTGCTAGGGAGCCAGTACAGGCTACAGCACAGGGATGAGCAGGAGCAAGAGCAGACAAAAATATTGGCTTATTCAGGAATGTACATCCTTGCCAGGAGGCTTTTCTAGGTCTCAGATGCAGAGTAGTCTGTGCTTGCACAAGAGTCAATGCTTTTCTGTCCTACACATGGCAGCACTACGGCAATAATCTGTCAAGCATTTGCTGTTGAACTTGTGCCCTCATGTTAAGAGGGGTGACTGGTACAGATGCAATGGTGGTCTCTAAGGAGCACTGAGAAAGTCAACAGCTTTTAAATTCCATCCCTACCATTCACCAAAACCCAGACTGTGGGCTTTCTGGTCCTCTGAGAAGTCACCCAGCTTCAGTGCCAGAAGTGGGGAGGGAAGCAGCCTCTGATAGCTCTTCCCTGAGGAAGCTATAGGATGACCCTGAGGAGCCATCAAGCTGATCCAGAGTATAGCAGCAGTAATCATAAACTTCTTTCCCTATTCTTTTAATATTAACATTTATTCATAATGGACATGTCCCTACTTACATTTTAATTTGCCACATTATTAATGATTTCAAAATCCTTGTCATACGTTGTTTTCTTTGCAATGTGATGGAGGGGTTGGGTTGGAAAGGTTGTGGCAGTAAAAGCTTCTGGTCTGTGTCTTTTACAGACTAGACTTTATTTTCTCCCATATTTCAACTGAAAAAGGAAAACCAACCCATCAAGCAACTGGGTCCTGCTACTACTGGAGAAAGGGAGGTCATGCACTTCTGATCTCTGACCCTGGAAAGGCCCAGGATGAAGGTAGCCCTGGATTCCTATCATGACAGTACTTACAGTAAGTCTTTTGGCTCAAGTCACAGTTAGAAAGACGAAGGAAGGAAAATTACATTAGTAACTGCAAAAGCATCTTCGTATATGTTATTTGGCAAATCTTGAGTATGAATAATTTGACCTCTCATGACTGTGAAATTACATAGTATGAGACAGGCATTTCTTACTAATCCATTACTCCTTATACATGCATTTTAATGTCTTTATTGCCTACAAATTATCTATGAAAAACATTGCTTTCCTTTCTTTGCAGCGTTCACATCATACACAAACAGTTCCAACTGTTCATGGTTTATAGTTTTGCTAAAAACGTTTCACAAAAGTTACTCAGAGATCCAATACACCAGCGAATGTACTCCGTTCTCCCTGCTTAAATATATAAAAACCACAATTATGCTTCCTAAATGCCTAAACATTTTAATCCCAAATAGCTGTTTTTCTACGTTACTTCATACCATTCTTGAGTGGCATGAAAATGAAAATCATATGTGAGTGTATCTGCCTAAAATAACCAAGAGATGGCAGCACTCCATTCAACCCAAATTTGACTTGTCATATAATCTATATAACTGCAGGACAGCAGGCAGTACAAGTAGGAAATGCAAGTGAAACAGAGCAGTCAGCTGTAGAGTAAGCCAGGACATGCATCATTTCATCAGTCGTTCTCCCTGTTTGCCGTGGGAGACTGAGAAACACAGCAGTGATGGAAAGCTCTTGACCAGATAGGGAGAATGAGGAGGTTCATGACAGTTGCATTTCTTCCTGGTTCATTGTCTATCAGTGGCAGCAACATTTGCTGAGGTCCTAATGCTGTTCCCTTGCATTTGAAATCATTAGGAAAAATATTGTCACCACAAGGAAAGGTATTAAGATAAAGCACAGAGTGAACATATTCCAAAATCACCATTTTTAAAGAAAATGACCACAGAAAGTTTCACACATACTATAGTAGGTCAAATTGCATACAGTAGTCCTTCCTTCCTCTCTTAAATGCTGGAATAGGAGTTAACCACCCCTAATTCTCTCCAATCTTCATACAGTACTCCCTGTCAATGCAAGCTACAAATTATTAGGTACTTTGTCTTGGTTTGCTAAGGTGTAAATGGCTGTGCAGAGAGACCTTATTGGATGTCAAGTGCTTTGGGTTCTTGGGGAAGAGTTGTGGAGAACAGAGTGCAAATGCATTTGAAATCAATCTTGAAGAAGCCGTGATCTGACGTAGTTGTACATTTTACATATTTTAGTCTCCAGAAATCTTTGGATGTTTTTTAAGCTTCCTTATAAATGTCCAGGAATTCTCTGATACTGATGATTACCGCTGGAGCTAGGCTCAAATGTTTTTCCTTACATGACTAGGATGGAGGCATTCACAAAAGGTAAACTTCCTTTGTGCTTAAATGGCTGTGCTTATCTTGCATGTTCAATAGGTTGCTTCCGCTACAGTTTTTGCAGTACATGTTAGGGCAATTACTCTATTTGGCTTTATATTTTTTCCCATACATTCCTTCACTGCCCAAAGGTGGGAGGTTATAAATTAATAAATACAATAAGTATCATGTTACAAAATCCTAGCAGAGATAAGGCACCTGTCATTTGTACCAAGTCAGCTCTGTAAAATCACTGCTATAGTCCCTGCTTATGTTTGACTCAGTCAGTCTCTGTGACAGCAAAATTACAAAGGCGTATCGCCACGAGGATGTTAGAGCAGGATGGCTTATTCTCCTACAACAAAAACCACAGGGTGGTAATTAAATCTCAACTTTTAAACATATGAAGGATCCCATGGATGAAGGTCCTCACTTTTCCTTTCCTTTCACGCCTTTCCTAGCTGCCCCATCAGAATACTTGGCAGCTTTCTCTCTCCCAGTCCACTCTTCCTGCACAAGGGGACTTTCCGTCATACTTAGGCATAAGCATTACTGGATTTAGTTAACACTGGGAACGCTAAAGGAGACAGATGGCTGTTTCAGACAAGGCCAAATTGAATAATGAGGCTTACCCATATTGAAAAAGATGCAACTTCTGCGATGTTGCAAAAATTGTCCCTCATTTATGTATATTTAACACAAATTAAGTAGCTGATGGTCCTTTCCCATTACAGTAGGATCTGCCTTTTATTATCCATTAATTTTACCAGGAAAACATTTTTTCACCCCAATTCTGAGCAAAGATTTCATAGCAGAGACCACTCTCAAGAGACTTTCCTTCCACTTAGAAGGCACTGTTTAATAAAGCAGAATACAGCTGGCAGCACTTTGTGAGGAACTACTTTGTGTGACACCGGCAGGATCTTTGATTATCACAGGCTTTTGGGGCTCTGCTGTTGGAGCTCTTCTCCAACGCAGCCTCCAAGCAGCACTGTGTCCTTAATGTCATGTCAGACAAATGCCTGGTGCACTTGCCTCAGAATTTGCATGTGCATAGGCTCAGGGAAGTACAGGAAGACTTTCCAGCTTTACAACCCAGCCCATAAGCCAAGGACAAGCAGAGCTGCTATAAGAGGAAAATGTAGCCCCTCACATGCCAAGGAAGGGAAAAAAAAAGGGGGGAAAAAGACATTTTAGACAGGATTGAGGAGGAGACACCTTCAGAGGACTGAAGTTAAGCTTCTGAGTGTAGCTGCTTGGAGAGCACAAGTAGAGCCATGCCTTTGCAGGCTGCAGCCCATGCTCCCCGAAGGCAGCGGCGGATGCCAGTAGGAGCTGGGCTCCCCTGTGTACAGCCTCTCCTAATGTTACTGCTGGATCTTTTATGGGCTCCCCTGGACTGGTGGCTACCCCCAGTACATTCCTCCTCACCAGTTTTTTCTGTAGTCTCCACCTTCAACCCCTAGCCCCGCTGAGCTTAACTTGCACAAGACACTGTGACCTGAGGTGAAATGATATATTTGATGTGCATCATCTAAAGTCCTGATTTATTTACTTTGGAGTAGGTAAGGGAAGGTGAGGTATTTAAGGGAACCTGAAAAGTTCAAGAAAGTGCTTAAGGATTCATATGCTGCTGGACAGGATAAAAGGAATTTTGCCAATGAAAACACAATCAGGCCAAGTGCAAATGAATGCTGAGATTGGGCTGGGAAGGACTGCATGGGCAGAGAAAGGGTTTGGGGAGCTGGATTAGCTCAAGGGGTCAGGAAAAAATATGGGAATGACTGGAAGCAGAGCAACGGGAAAGAAGGAGTGCGCCGGCCCACGTGTCAATGAATCGGCTGTTGGCAGCACATAAATGTTAAGGAGCAGCTTGCAGTCTCTGTCTATTTGTAGCCTGATTCCTAAACCAAAGAAGAAATCCAGAGCAGCACTGGATACAAGACTACACCTCTGAGCCATCACAGCCTTTCTCTTGCACTAAGGAAAATAGATTATTGATGCTGGCAGGGACACGTACTCTAAAAACAGACAAGGAGATTGCAGCCTACTCCAAATCCAAACAGAAGCAAGTTGTCTAAAGCCAAATTCCTTTTATAGTCCCTTAATTTCACTACAAAATTGCTTTCCTTTAAGTTTTAAATTGTGTAGTATCCGAGCCAAGCTAGCTAACCCTTTCTTACAAGAGCAGTCTGTCTGCACAGAGGTGGATCCATTAAAAACTGAAAAGACTGATGGCTTGCAGGACTCGGGGTAAAATCTTGGCCCCACTGAAAGCAGTAGGAGGTTTGCCAAGGACTTCAGTGGGGCCAGGATTTTACCTCAGGTCTTTACAAGCAGCAGTGTTGCTCATTTAGCAGCACAAAAACACCGCTGTGAATTTCCTGAGGTCCAATCACCGGCTCCCGCTGGTGCTTCCGACGTCAGATGGCTTCACTTTGAAACCCAAAGGGAAGAGGCTGAAAAGTGAAGCCATATCCTCTCACTAAAAGCTAATTCCTTTTACATGATCTATGTGTGATGTTTAATTCCAGTGAAAAGAAGAAAACCAAAACTTGGGTGTTTTTCTTTTCCTTCTTCCTCTCATTCCCCCAAACCAACCTCCTTCCCCGTGGGGATAGTATAAAGAGCCTTCACTAGAAATGATGTGGCAGAGGGCTGCTGGCCCAGCCGGGGGTACACGTGATGCGGCCGGAGGGCCAGGCAGGAAGCACACCAACCTCAGGCTGCTCATGGGGCCCCCACCCAGCAGATGACCAGCCTCTAACACAGCCCCGTCGGCCAGACATGCAGCTGGGATGGCATGATAATTGAAAACAGCGGGCCTTCTGCCTGCAGCCTCCTGGTGTCAGTGCTTGGGAGCCTGTGATCGTGATCAATAATGCTACATGGGAATCCTTTAAAGTGCTCCCAGCCACACCACTCCAGTAAAGGATTTGTCAGCCTTTCCATAAACCCCAGTTTTGAAGACTTTATAGCTCAGCTTGTTTTCATTACCTTGAGGTGAAAGTTGCCATATACAGTTTCAGGCCAGAAACACTTTTTTCCCTTTCTAATACAAAATATCATTTAAAAAAAAATTTTGTCTCCAAATTTAGAGTCCCAGTAAGAGACATATTTTTTTCTGACTGCTTTGGGTATGCTGCTCCGAACTTCATCGTGAAAATCTGTTGAATTTAAGGATTAACAAACAAATGACGAGCTCTTCTCCTGCATTTTTAAACCACTGACTAATACGTCCAGAACTGCCGAGTTATTTTGTTCACTCCCAAGAAACGCTGTAAGTTTGCGTCAGGGACCTCTGTGGAAGTACAGACGATGCTCCTCTGCCTCTTCCCCTTCCAGCAGCTGGAACTACAGTTTTGCAGTGCTTTGTTGTTTTGAGGAGCAGTATTTCAGCTCATATAAAGTCTCTGTAGCTCCATCCACTACAAACTACTTTGCGTCTTTTCTCTGTTAGAGAGTTGCTATGCTGCAACCCAGAAATAACTGAACTTCCAGTGACAGACACGACTTTTCCTGTTACATGCATAAGTGACATTCCAGCTACCTGTACTTACAGAGCACAGTGGGAAAAGAAAACTAGGGCTATCTTTCCAAACTCAGCTGACACCAGACGCCTGTGCCTCACAGAGACAGGCAAAACATTTCTCATCACCTGAGCAGTAATATCTGACCTCTGCATTGCAGGCAGCTTCCCTCACTGCTGAACTGGACCCTTGCCCACGCAGTGCGGTGGGATCTAACCTCTGCTGCTTTCCAACCTTACCAGCAGCCACAGACCCAAGTCCCTGCCTCTCCTCAGGAGCAGAGAGCTGCGAGAGTGGCAGTTCCTCGGCCTGCAAGCCTAAAGCCTCTGTTTCACAGCAATAGAAGTCAGCATCCAAAACAATAATTAAAAAAACCACAGAGGAATGATACACCTGTGCATATCACCTTCACTTGTCTATGGTTGGAAGGATTAAGATATTAATTTCCTTATTTAATATCACAAAGTTAATTTCACACCATGTTATTACAAAACAGGGGATGGAAGATTGCAGTCTAATATATTTGGGGATTGACCCATGAGGACCAGAAGTGCTGTTATGCAGATGAGCTCATCCAACAAAGCCAAGTGGATTTGTATTTGCTAGATGTCTAGTCTCTGAAAAGTCTGCCTGCTTTATCCAAGTATCATATGACCATGTTACTCCTTGTGGAATTAATATATTCTGGATGCTTTCTTGATGAGAAGGTACATTTCACTTTTATTTGACATGGCCTATGCCTAGGATAATTTCTCCTTAACCAATGGATTTTTGCTGGTGTAGGAAAGTTTGGAAAAATCAAAGAGGGGAAAAAAACATAGTATTTTTCTAAGCAGTGCCAGCTTTATAAGTGGATGGTAAACAGATTATTGGTGGGGTGTTTTTTGGATGAAAGGGAATAATAAGAAAGATTTGGGGAAGGAGAAGAGGTGGAGGGAGACTTCAATAAAATTAATAAAAACAGTACTAATTTTGCCATTACTGCAGGAAGCTGGAATTACATTGCCAGCTATAGAATAATACCAAGTATAAATACAGCACTTCTCAGTTTTGTTTCTTAAGGAGATGAGGCTTGTATGAATCATACATCTCTGTGTGCATCAAAGTGCTTTAGCCTGTGAATTTTCCCTTCTCCTTCAATCCTTTTTAATTCTCTAGGCTGAATCAGGAAAGCAATAGAGATTTCAAAGTCAAAATATTTCTGTAAGCCCTGCAGGAAAAATAAAACAGAACAAAAAAAACAAAACCCCCAAACTATTAGCACTTCCACTGGGGCAAATGATACTGTAAAAACTCAGCTGCTTTTAAACACCAGAAAATCCACAAATGGTAATAGACTGTCAGAGCACTTCAACAGCTGGAAAGGTTTTACCCAAAGCTGTTACTTTATTAGATACCAGAAAACCTATTGCAAACAAAAATGCATAGACTGTCAGAGTACATTGACTACACCGCTCACAGAAGCATGCATTGATAGGCAAAGGTGATATGTTATACCCTGACTCCAAAATTTCCTACAAGTTTTCAGTCTCATATATAATGTAATCTTCACAGGATGCTGGCAAATAGACAGCATCGACAGAAAGCTAAGCCCAAGCCAACTGAAAGATATAGAGACCCTTACTGAAAGGATTTCCTTGGCATTAATTTCATGCTGTAGCCAATAGACCACACTCTCTTTTCATTTCTTTTAAATTGGGGCCATTTGGAAAGCTATAAATTCTCCTTAGGAAGTAGATTTTCTTCTAGTATTATCCTATTTCAAGACTGTATTTCTTGGGGCTTTACTGTAAGTAAAACCCATGGAAAGTGAGTCAGCTATTGAAATGATGCAATCCATTTGCATATGCCCTCCCCAGCCCTAAAGCCACAGGTAGGATGAGATTGTAACTTAAGCAACCATCCAAAGGAGGCAAGGAGGCAAGCTTCTGTGTTTCATACATTTCCCAGCTACCACAGGATCACATGGAAAAAGACAACAGTAAACAATTCCCAAACCTCCTCTTCATGATAGAACAATTTCCAGTTTTCCTACTTCCCTGATACTGACAATTTTATGTCTGTTGATACATATTTACTGTCATCAGACATTTCCTCTGTAGGGGGTAAAGTGGGCAGGAGATTGTCTTCTGTTTTGTTTTCTACGCTCATGGGAAAGCATGTGATGCTGTGGGGTTCCCAGCCTCCGTGCGGCAGCGGGAAGAGCGCAGAGTCCATGCAGCCTCCCGCAGGGCCCATGCCTTTGTACATGGCTGTCTAAGGCGTATCAGCCACCTTGACACTCTGCCAGTGAACAGAGAAGCAGCAAAAGCAAGCCAGGTTTGCTGAATGAAAGAGGGAAGCTCATGTAGTCCAAATGAACAGCAATTTAGACTTTTTATGTACATAACCCCTGCCGCCTTTGTGTTGTCAAGAATAGCAAACAAAGTGCTAATGATAATGAGCAAATCCATCTTGTGTCAATTCCAGCCCCCTCAAATGCAGATCCTGGGATTAATCTAGCCCCACGCCAAGTGCTTTGACTGGCATGGATATTAGAATTTATTTTCTCTGTTGATAAATAGCCAAAGCAATGTTCCTGTCCTGGTGTAGTTGATGGAAATCCCTCTGTAAGCCCTTGTCTTTCGGTATTTCCACTGAAAATACCACAGGATTCCTGCCCAGCCTGAAAAGTAGAATGTTAGAGGAAGTAAAATTGTGTTTTAGGTTTATCTCCTTGCAGTTATTTCAGAGACTTTATGGGCACTAATAGCAAGCATGCTGAGAACACTTTGCAGCATTCCTGCTGCTAATGAAACTAAAGAAACCTTCATGGTGCTCATGACCTCACACCAAATCCCAAATGTTAAATTACTGTATGTTGTTAGGTTTCCACTCATGAAAACTTAAAAAAAAGAAAAGACTTTAGAGTTTTTTTCTGCATGGCAGCAAGCCTGGACATTTTTGTTTCAGATCCACCATAAATATTTGACTCCCATGTCACCCACATTCATGATTCATTTTGTTAGCAGGCTAGTAGGCACACACTGGCAGAGGACTTGCCATGTGCCAGTTGTGTGGAAATATGGACACATTGGAAACTTCCTTTTTTGACCATCTACTATTCCATTCTATCAATTCATAAACACAAGAGAGGACTTTGGGACAGATATATTCCTGGCCCAAAAAAACTGAACCAAGGACAGGGAGTTTTCTGGATGATCAGTAAATGCAGTCCTTGTAAAAGAGCAAAAGCTTTTGAAGACCTGACAGCTTGCAATGTATATTGGGAGCTGACAACACTACTGTTGAACTCAGGAGGAGGTGGTCCGCACAGTTTATGAGGAATTTGATTACCCCCCATGCAGTAAAACCTGTAGAAGGAGGGGGGCAAAACTGGTGACAGCATTTTTCCTTTACAAGTCGCTAATAACCAGACTTTGAAGAAATGCACTGTGAACTTCTAGGTATGATCAATATGACAGAATATGGTGGCAGGGCTCCAAAGCCAAAAGAGCACAAAGCACAGCATGCATCTGCCAGTGGTGAAGCTGAAGAAAAAGAAGACAATTCAAAAGGACACGAGGCCTTAGCTATATTTAAGTGTCAGCACTGGAGCAGCACCAACAGTGAGCCGAACGGCCGAGAGCAGCTGGAGAACTTCATTTCTCTTGATTACTCTTGGGGTTGTACTTCAGCATGCCTTAGTGTGATCTGAGCCCTTTCCTGGAGCAGAGTGAGAGCAGGAGTGGAAGAGAGAGATGCTGAAGAATGAGAGTTGTGTATTGCGGAAAGAGGTCAAGTGTTAAAAAAGACAGGGATGAAGGAGGGAAAAAAATGACAAGTTACCTTCCCTGAGTGCCTGGGAGTACCCTCCTGACCAAAAAGAGGAAGCTGAATCCAGAACAAACAGAGTTTTTTCACTCCACAGAGAGCTGTTAACAAGCTTTAAGCCTGGTCCTTCCACAAGGTATTTTATATGCCAGCTGTGAAATATCACAAACACTTGTCAAATGTTTAAAAATACAGCCCTTCTATGTTTATCCCTTTCAAACAATACCTTGTTGGGGGCCAGGTTCCGAGAAGCAATTGTGCGGAGAATGCAACGGGAGGAAAAGCAGCTTGTCAGAAAAGAGACAAATGACTTTTACGGAAGCTCCAGAATTCCTGTGGACTGCTTTTCTCCCAATATACAGATGTCACTCCCTGGCAGGCGGAATCAACGGCAGAGAGAGCTCTCTGGATACATCTAAGGCATGGAGAGCCTACAATCATCTCCCAGCATTCAGTTCTTAGCAAACAGCCGTGCTGAGCAGGAAAGGGAAAGACTATCTACCACCACTCCATGTCACAGGCAGTATCTTTGCAAAGAAATATTTTAATGCTTGTTTTTGATGAGCCAGCAGTTGTACAGTATATGGCAAACATTCAAATTTATTTGGTCTCAGTTGCACAAAGAAAGGGACATCACAATCAGTTTCTCCAAGCAATGAACCACTGGAGAGTGCCTCATTACCTTTAACTCTGAAATCATCATTCAGAAATTTAAAGGCCGTGCTCCTCAGAGAAACTCTGCGTTACTTTTGACTTGCTTTGATATGCCCACCTCATTCTCTGCCAGAGCTTCCTTTTTTATCCTGATGATTCCAGCGCAGTTTATGCAGCGGAAGGTATGAATGTATTAGAGAAAAGTTCTGGATTATTTAAACCCCTTTGAACACTTTCCACAGACACTTAAGGTATGTTCCTACCAGCACATCCCCATCCTTGGTGGAGCCATGCCGCAGTCTAATCTCTGAGTAACAAAGGCATAGATGTTTGCAGAGTTGTATTCAAAATAAGAACTCATTACCCAGCTGTTGTGTGTTAAAGCCAGTAGGCAGCTAAGTCTCCTTCCGAGTGGGATATGGGAGAGAATCAGAAGGGTAAAAGTGAGAAAACATATGGGCTGAGATAAAGACATTTTAATAAGTAAAGACAAAACAAAACAAAGAAAAACAAGTGATGCAAAAGCAATCGCTCACCACCAGCTGACTGATGCCCAGCCAGTCCTCACTCAGTGGAAAACCTTGGCAAACTCCCAACCAGTTTTGTTGGTGAACATGATGTTACATGGTAGGGAATATCCCTTTGGAGTCAGCTGTCTGTGCTGTGTCTCCTCCCAGTCTCTTGGCCATCACCAGCCTACTTGCTGGTGGGGCAGCATGAGAAACAGAGAAGACCTTGGCACTATGCATGCACTGTTCAGCAATAGCTCAAAATGGGCATGTTATCAAGGCTGTTTTGGTCACAAATCCAAAACATAGCACCATATGGGCTGCTATGAAGAACATTAACTATCCCAGCCAAGCCCAGTACACCAGCTCATATGGAAACAGTAGCTGGTTACTGCTATGAGCCACTTACCCAAAGCAATATATAATCCCCTTCACCCACAGGGACTGATACCTCAAAAGACATTTAAGAACAACTTGTCCTTTCCAATTATATCTGTTGCTCTAATAAAAAATTATGACCTTTTTCTACAGATCTTAAATCCTCCCCTATATGCTTAGGCCACAAGGATCTCAGCAACACTGTTCCTTTACTTACCATCTATGAATTGACAGACTGGACTAAATGTCCTGCTGGCATGCAACCTCCACACAGCCTCATCTGGATGTACTTGGACTGAATGAAAGCACTGCAATTCTCTACCTCATTGTGTTTACGGTATTCTCCCATCTTTTTCCTAGCTGTGCGATCTAAGAAGATAAGGAAAGTGGTTACCAGGGCACTTGGGAATATCCTTAGAAGGCTGGGATTAGGAAGAAGTTAGAAACATGTCTTGCAGCAAGTGCTGGAAGCTTCTGTCCTGTGAGGCTCTGCATCTGGGAGAGCAGAGGCTGGGGCTGCCCACACACAGTTCATTAACTGTAAAGGTCTGGTCTGAGAGTGGGAAAGAAAAAGGTGTTCATATCCAGGGAGCAGGAAAAGGAGATGGCAGAGCTTAGGGTAGCCTTGCTAAAACCCTTTCCTGGCATGGGATATTGTTTGTTTGCAAAATAGAGACCAGCAACACTCCAGCATTCGAACAACCAGCCTTGAGAGAGAGGGGGTGCTTCAGAGAAAAAGGGAAAGAGAGAGATCCTGGAGGCATCTAAGCTAGGGAAAATACTGAGCCACAAAAAGCCCATCATCAGTGACAGCGGAGAATAGGTACAGGTACCCACGGTGCGTCTGCCTGCTGCTGACACTGGCACAGCAGTGCTGGCAGGAGCCGTCACCACAAGCGGTGGTGGAGATCTGCTCTGTAATAGGCAGCTCCCTGCCTTCTGCAAGGACAGATGCCATTTGTGAACCCTGAGTTACACCATTGCTGTGAGGCTAAACTGTAATCCTTCATCTCATGGCATGCAATCTCAGCCAAAACTTCCACATGGAAAAGCTTCCAGCAAGGAACATGAGGCTTGGGGGGCTCCGTTTCCTGGTAGTGTCCCTTTTTGAGTAAAATGACCCATCTGGCTTGAGAACAGAAAATTTGGTATGGAAGTATGAGAAGGGGTAAACTGAAGACCAAAGTGCTATATAAAATTTTGCGTATGTTAGTAATGCCAGATGACTCATGGAAAGCTTAATAATCACCTCACTTCAGTTCCAAAACAATGTAAAAATGTTTTTATTCCCATGTCTGCACTTGCTTCCCCCCCCACCTCAAAACCTTCACAAAGACCCTGTCTGATGGCAGGGTACAGCCTGGCTGCAGGATTCAGCTTCTCTGTGCCAGAGCTCAGGGCCAGAAGGTCTCAGGCAAACACCAATTTGAAGTTAATACAGTGCGCCCCGCTGAGAATCCCTTCAGACAGATCAGTTTTGTTCTTTTTGTATTAGGCTGCAGGTAAGTCTGGAGATGGGATTAACATTTTTTTTTAAATCCAATTTTTTTTTGAGTGCAGACATTCACTGCATGCGGCCAAAATTCACAGAACATCAGTCATGAGTTTACATGCCCATCACTACATACATGTACCACGTCCAGTACAAAGAGGGATTGGTCCTGATAGGGGTGTCCAGGCGTTACCATACTACAGAGAAGAATCAGGAAAGCCAAACTGTTCAACTGACTGATTTCAGTGGGTAATTTTTGATTTATAAAGGCAACCAAGATCAGCAGGTACTTAATCCCTGCTTTATCTGGAAAGAGACTAGCTCTTAGCTGGACTTCATCAGCTAACCCTCATCCAGGACTGAGAGTCAGCTTCAAATAAATCAGAGGAGAGAGAACACCAGAGGACAGGGAGGTAAATATTACAAAGATCCCAAAAGCCCCTGCATATACCCACACGATATTTGCAGCCTCACATGTGCACATGCCAGAAGATGCATTTTTATCTCAGTTCCATTTTTCAAGTAATTTTTATTTGGAGATGCCAAAAAAATTCAGGCAGGTCATCTGACTTCATGAATTTGTACCAAACCTGCCAAATTCTTTGAAGTTAAATTTAAGGGGAAATACTGTATTCTGACAGTCTCAAAGCAAGTGTTCCTATGTTGTGACATTTCATCTGAAATTCTGTGTTCATTTCATTCAAAAACAAAGACCTAAAAATCATTTGAGAACAAATATGTCTTTCTCATGTAAAAGGAAATATTTTGAGATATCTGATTTTCTTTAATAATTTGGCTTGGTCCAAAACCTATATATAAGCAAAAATTGGGGTTTGGATCCACCAAAACCAAACTGTTTCCTCTGATCCTTTTGTGTTGTAAGGTTGTAATTTCTTAAAATGGCCAGAGCTGAACTCATGGTTCTGCAGCACAGAAGGGGAGGAGACCCTGCTCTCCCTGGCATCCATCTGCTCTGTTCACCCCCATCTGCCCCTCAGCCCTCTCTCTGGCAGCCAGCTCTAGCACTTGTCTTCCTGCCAAGGAAGCCCATTCAACTCACTAAAATGGCAAAAAAAAACAAAAAGGGGGGGTGGGGGGGGGTGGGGGGAAGTAAAAAAACCGTCCCCTCACCTTCTCAAAAGAAAAGCAAGAATATTTTTTTGCCAGGGAGTAAATTGGCTTCTCTCCTGGGCAGAGGCATGCCAGCCCTGGCTGTAGGGTGGGCTGACTTGTGGGTAAGGAAAGGAAGGAAGGAAGGAAGGATCAGGGAGGGAGGCATGGGGAGGGAAGTGCGGAGAGCAAGACTTCCCCCTTTTGGCAGCAGCAAGCCGTTAGCTCAGCTCACTGTTGCAATTTTAATCCAAACCCCAAGTGACCTGAAAAAGCTGGGTTTCATGCAGTTCTGCCTTTCCCTATCAGATGAAAAGTTCTGTCTTTTTATCTTTGCATCTGCAGCAGAGGAATTGAAATTATCTGATTAGATAAGTTAGTGTTGCACTCTTAAAATATAATTTTGTACCCATACCTTATCTCTTAATTTTCTTTATACCTCTGAAAAGGGATCATTCTGAACAACAGTAATGGTGGCCATATGTAGTCCGTATTCCTAAGCACAAAATAATATGGAAGTTCAGCTAAGTACACATTTAAAACATTTTCTGAAGAATTCCTGAAAAATATCAAAGGCATATCCACATTTACTCACTTCTACAAAGACAAATACACATCTATAGAAAGACATATATGTATGCAGACACTCAGGGTGATGTAGGCAGCTACACACTGGGAGAGAACCTCTCTGGTTCTGGCCTGACCTGTTCAATACTATGTATGTTAAATCAGGAAGGAGTCTAATTGCTGCAAACCAGAAGCTGTAGTAATTACTCTAATTCAGAAGTTACCAACCTTCAGAGAAGGGAAGCGCAGGAACAGAATCATGTTTAAAGGCAGCCCATTTTGCTTTGTTCTTCAACACAGCCCCATTCATAATACTGTGGAATTTATGAGTCTACTGAAAGTGAGGTCTCATAATGTGCACAGCATGTTGCCAGTTAACTTGAATGAGTTTCTTCTCTGCTTTCTGTCTGATTACTATAATACTGTGCTTGAAAAGGGGCCCTTCCTTCTAAAACATATGTATTATGGTGGAGTATAAAACCAGGCCATAAGCTGTCCAGGTAGGTTTGTGCAGCATACCTAAACATCAGCCTTCAAAAACATGAGCTGGTGCCCCTTGAAGTAAGTTGGAGTCATGAATTTCTGCAGCGCTCTGGATCCAGGCTTGCGACAGCATGCCTCTTTGTAAGCCTTCCAGTGTTTCCTGGTTCAGTTCAAGAGAGAAATGCTAGCCTGCTTGTGGGACTGCAGTGCTTTGATGTCCGCTTCCAGATGGAACCAGAAGTGCCGAGGCACGTAGGGAAAAGAAAACCAAACTTTTACAATCTGCAGGGAAGATGCCTAAGAATAATAGAAGCATATTCCTGTATGCCAGTCACTGATTTTGGGACAGCATCATAACTTTAAACAAAAAAACTATAAAGCTCAGGAGAGAAAATAAGGATCATAGATTTTTTTTATTTTTTTTTTTAATCTTTCTGACATTAATTCTCCCAAAGACAGACACAAAGCGTCTTCTGATCTTGGTGGTAAGGGATTTGAATCTAAAAGTTCAAACCACAAACAATGAAGCTATTACTCCTATGATTCATCAAACCCTCCAGAAGAAAAAGAGTACCCTGTTCCTATAGCTTCAACACTTACTGTATTTAATTAGGAATTTACATGCAGTACTGGAATATCCAATATGTTTTATATGCAGACGAGCTCTGTAGCACTAGCATATTGAACGCACTCAGCTGTAAAAGTTATTTTAAAAATAATTTATACAATCTTGTACGTGTTGATCTTTATTTCAGCTGCACTGTTTGAAAGCTGTAGAGCTTTGTATACTCTTTTCAACTGATTTCTCAATATTAATTCCAATTACAGCAACTTGTATTAATCAACATTTATAAGTATGCAAAACTCTAGTCTGAGAAATGTATTTGTTCTCAATATTCTTTCATTGCACTCTACCCATAAGTACTGGAGTAATTCTTGTAATTAGAGCTATTCAAACCTTTCATGACACAGCAGCACTAACATTTTGAGCTTCTTATGCAAATACTTTGCCATTTTATCTGAAACTTCCAGAAAAGTTAAAAAAAAGATACATTTATAGGAAAATGATTGTTGGGTGCTTGGCAGTTATGAAATGGGGTTTTTCATTCTCCTTTACGTCATTGAGGACAAATTTCATTTCCCACTGTGGTATAAATCCCATGGTTATTTAATAAGCTGTACGACATATACTGGTCTCCCTTTTTAGAGAAGCACAAAGACACTGTTTCATCTGAGAAGTCCTACCCTGCTCTAACCATGAGCTTAGCCCCATAAGGGACGGGCCTGAGCTTCTGGGCTTGGCACAGACTGGAGCTGCTGGCTTGGGACCTATGAGTGGCATGGCCGTCCGCTGCTGTTTCTTCCTGCTGCGTCCTGGGTGCAGAGACAGTATGTTTCTCGCAGTGGGATTCCACGCTTAGAGAAAATCTCCATTTTCCCCTTGCTTCTAGCTGCCAGAGCTGCAAAAGAGGCATTCCACTTTAGGAGGTCTCCAGTCAGCAGTTCTGATTCCCCGGAGCTTCACAGGTTTCCCCACAGCCAATTTACCACCACTTTACCCAAAGTATGTCACCAAGGCCTGAGGAGACCCATCTTGCCTTTCCCTGCTACAGCCCTGTCAGAGAAACAAGATTTCACCAAAGAGAGTTTGACGAGGATCGCACCTTCTCCTAATAACCATATCACCAGCAGACAGCCAAGGACGAGATGAGGACTGAGCTCGCCCTTCCTTCCTAGGACACCTTGAGCTTTGCCCTGGAATTGAGAGGAGGATCAGTTGCACTAATGTGGTACCAAGCCTCATCTCCCATAGCTGTGTTAGCACAGTGGTATGCTAGGTGATATACCACACCCGTTCTCACCACACAGCTTGCACACCTCTGACTGGACATATCCTACCGTAAGTATGGGAAGAGGGGGGTAACTGAAGGGATGGATGTCAACTCTGACACTCCGAGCACTGCTGGGATTTGTGGTTGTGGCGTTTTTCCTTCAAAAATTTTTTTAATTACAAGCTCTCATTCTCCTTGTAGTTTCTAGTTTTCCTTCAGCTAAGGGCTATTTAAACAACATTGTCCTAGAGGTTCTTCAGATTTAAATAGCTGATAGTGACAAGAGGGTCTGATATGATGTGCCGCAAGTCCTTTGACAACTCAGTCTCAAACAGCCAGTATCTGAAAGAAATCCACGCATCCACTCAGCTAAAAACCTAAAGAAACAGACACATTAGGATCTGGGAACAGGACACTTTAAAATATTATCCAAGTTTCAGGCCCAGGTCCTGCTTATTCAGTGTACTATGTGCTGTAAGTCCCATAGCTCAGACTTGATCCAAATCTTGATGGAGAGTCACTCATCTTTGAATTAATTTTAGTTTAGGAGTATAACTCTTCCTTATCTCTTGCGTACATAAGCAAATAGACCAGCAGAATTATAGTGGTATAATAAACCACTACACATATATCAATGTAACCTCCTCAAGGGAATCTATGGTGGAATGAAGTGACTTTATTTGGAATTACTTTCCAAACAAAAATACCCTGTTTCTGTCAGGAAACATGTATGTTAAAAAAGATCTCCAACCAGTCCCCCTTTTTAAGATGAAGGTTTACAAAGTGTGACTTTTAAAATCATATTTATTCAAATGGTCAGACCCAAGATTTGTCAGACCCATATAAATAAAATTCCCTTCTTTTGGAATAACAGACATACTTAGAATTACTTTGGGACTTTTTATTTAGCTTAAAAACAGTAGTTAGAAATCCTAATATATGTTCTTTCATAAAACTGAAGATCATACCTTTTCCCCCCAAGCACTTTAAACCTGGCTTTTTTGCTTTTGTTTATTGCATATCACAGTGACTGTAATGACACAAGAGTGATGATTATTAAATGAAAATAACTTACTTTAGCATTGTCACTATCACTTCAAGCAGTATGTCCATCCGTAATTGTCTGCTTAATTATTGTTCCTTATAAATGAACTATCACAGAGATGCAAAAATAGAAATACTACACATGACAGTGACAGAAGTTAATTAGTTTTTTTCTTGATTATTTTTGTTCATATTAGTCTGTATTTAAACCAGCATTCTCTATGCTCTACGTTATTTTCCAGGGGGATATATTTATGATTAAACTGAGAAAGAGACTCTAAAAACCACAAACAGTTGCCAGCACATCATTATTACACCAGTCAGTATGCTTAATTTTTCCTCTCTTTCATGCAAGCAAAATTCACCCTCAGCAGAGGAAAAGTACATAGCCAAGGCATGATTTAAATCCCAATTAGACTCAGACCCTGCACCACATAATTGTAGGAGAATTTCAGATATGTATATTTCTCTGATTACTATGTCTTAGTTCCACCTGAAAAATGAAGGATGTTGAGGAAGATTTTCTTGTGCCCTGTCCTACCTTGACATGGTAGGTTAATTTGAGTGGAGCTGCTTGTTCTGCCAGCAGTCAGTTGATTCCCATATTTGAGCTACCTTAATTAAAGTTAGCTGTAGATGAATACACAATATTTGAGAACTAAACACATGGATATCGTATTATAAATCAACCACTGAAAACCCAAGCAAAACCAGAATAAGTTTGCAGCAATGCTAAAACATGCATGTATGTGAGATAAATTTGAAACCATGAAGGCTATCATTAAAGACCCTTAACTAACAGCTTAATAGAGCAATGTCTTGATGGTATCATCTGAGATCTATGTAATATACTAGAAGCCTAAAGAAATTTCAAGTGAAAATAAAGTTCAGACCTTCCTTTCGTTATTATTTCTTTCTTTCCTGAGTAGATAAAACAGACCATATTGTTAAAATTAAAATTTAAAAATCTGACCACAATTATTTTAAATGTGTTACTTATTAATACAAGAAGCTTTCTGTGGATATTGTCTCTGGAAATGCTCTTTTCAGATCTGGAAAGAAGCTCTGCATTCCAGCTCCCTGCAGCCCTTCTTGGGAGGCATGAGCTTTTACTTGTTCTAGCAAGCTGGATGGTATTTATCCATTCCAGTTATTCCAGCTAGCTGTGCCACCCTTAACAAGCGGCAGAGACTGTGAGAAAGAATACAAACCAGCTTGGGTATACAAGGCACAGGAGTGAGCTGATAGTGGCTTTGTCTGCTTATGCGCAGACTTATTTGGGAGCGCTTTATTCCTCCACATGGGCATCTGCCAGAACTCAGCCCTGATTTGGAGGTTTTCAGCACACAGAATCAAACTAGTCCAAAGAACTATGTTGGAATAATTGCACTGTCGTATCTTTCATGTGTGTGGAAGAAAAAAGACCAGATGAAGCCAACTTCTGATTCATCTGCCTGCCAGGATCTCTTGAAGCCTCACCCTTTTGCTCACACAATGATGGCTAATGATTCATTAAAGTTAATACTATTAATCCTCATAAACACATTTTGGGAATGATGACAACTCTCTTCTGGAATGGTGGTTTGTGAACAGTCTTCTTCCCATTCCCTACACAAGCAATGATGCAATCAGGGTAGGACCAAGCAGTGTCACATGCTGGAAACCTAATGTGCATTGCAAATGAAAACATCCACAGCTGGGTGAGGAACCTTTCTGCCCCAGCTTGTGGACCTGCAGGAGCTTCCTGCTTTTGTTCTGTGAAAACTTGCTAACAGTAAGGACCCTGTTTTTTCTTTAGGCTAGCTTTTAGTGAGTTCAGATGAAAACTAAATAAACAACAATCAAAAAATCTAGTTTTTATCTTCACAGAAAAATATGTGGTTTAGACAACTTTTGTCCGCGAGACAGAAAATCCAGGTGTTAGGTGTAGCAGGTGAAAGAATCCCAGTGTGTTATTTTCAGTGCTATCTATTGCCAAGAATATATACCGGGATGTCTTCAAATCTAGCAGGAGTTCCCAAAGATATTGATTCAATACCTAAATCTATTGTACAGGGAAGGCAAATGCTCCTAACTCCTTCACTGGGGAGGCAGTGACACTCCATGTAATACCGCGGCAATCAGTCTGTTCAGCATGCACAAAGATGAACTCACCATGAATGGATAGACACGAGACTGAAAGCCTCTAAGCCTCTTTAGTTTCCCATCCCTACATCGGTCAGGCACAACACACTGTAGCACACAGTTTTCTTAGTATCCACTCACTGATCACATACCCACAGTTATTACTTTTGCATTAAGCTGTAATTTGATAGCTTTCACTTTGCCAAGAAAATTGAAACCCACTTCTTTTCTCATTAGAACTACAGGTATAAGTCTTTTCTTCCAACATTGAAACATTCTGGCAAGTCCAAATTATGCTAACAACAGAGAAACTTTCCAGTACCTTGTAGAAGAGAAAATGTTATGTCTTTGCAGAAACAAAGACAAAACAGCAGAGCAGCTGTTTCATACATAAAGGCACTAAGAACTGGGTCAGGGCCACTGAATGACGATGACAAATGATATTTAGTGAGGCAGCATCTTCAAAGTGAAATTCTGGAACAATAAATAGGAACTTGCATTAGGGTATTTCAGAGCAACTTGACTGTCTTATTTTTTTTTAAAGATACATAAAGGTACCTGCTTTTAAAAAGATGCATGTTCAACAGTTTAGAAATCAAGAATGTTTTGGGCTACTAGGCCTTTTAATTTCTAAAACTGCTGGTCATTTTTACACATAAAATAAAGAATATGATTTTCAGAGGTAAAAGCACAATTCAGTTAAGTAATTTAATTAATTCAAAAGTTGATTAGTTACTTCAAAGTTCATTAAATCCCATTAATACAAATTGAATATGTAAAAGTAGGCATAGGTTTTAAGCTAAAACAGTGACATTTGGAAATGTTGATGTCATTGTAAACTACACAGGTTGTTAAAACATGAATCAAAAGAATGAAAAAACGTGGATTTGATCCTGTACATAAACCTCCTACAAACTTTGGAGATTAATTTGGTTATCTAATTGCAAATTATAGGCTCTTCAGTTCTGTTTTTCAAAACATGGTGTGGGGAGAGGAGGCATCTATTTGTCTCTAAGATGCAAATAGATAGCAACAGAGTTTTTTTAAATTTAAATCAAGAGAAATTAAGTATCCAATGTCCTTTGTGCTCATAACTGCATAGAAAATCTCATTAAACATTAGTCATTTGGGCATTGTTGTTTACTTCCTTGGAGACAGCATCAGACCCTAAGGTACAATTGAAATCAAAGGCAAAACCTTCATCAACTTCCAGGAAAAACACTTCAAGTCTAGAGTGAGGTAATGGCACATTTTGTTAAAAAAAAAAAACATTTTTCAAACCCTCGAAAAAGTAGCCTACTAGGAGATACAGGGACTTCTATCTTTCTACTCCTTTAACAGATGATTCAATTAATTCAAGTGTATTTTAGTTTTGAAGAAGAGTGGTAATTGAGTAATTGCTAAAAGGGGCACAACAATAAATTACACATATGGGGAACTTCACCTGAAAGAAGGACTCTCTTGCAAGAATTACTGCTGAAATTATTTTGGGTTCATGGTCGGGGAGAGGGGAGGCAGAGGTGTTAATTTATTTTTGCCCCTGACAGAATAGTAAGAAGTGCAGTGATAAAATTTTCTGATGAAATCTGCGGAGGACACTAATTTGGGAAACAGCAGGGAAGAAAACAGGGAGAACTTGTGGACATGACATTACAACAGAATGAAGTTTGACAGAGCAAGTTATGGGAGCCACCACCATGAACTTATCCTGTAATTGGGGAGCTCATCAACCGGAAACAAGTACTGAGATTAAAAGATCTGGGTATACACACTGATGGCAGGATGACAAAGAACTTGCAGAGCGATGCATCCATTAAAAAAGAGATGTGATATTAAGACATACAAGGGCACTGCCTTGCATGCTTCCCTTGTAAACTACTGGCACGGTGTGAAATACAGCATTCAGTTCTGTGTTCAGGAATGATGAGCTTGAACTAGAATCAGGATTGTGAAGGGATAATCAAAGACTGCTGAAAATAAAAAAACAGGTGATTAAAAAGACTTTTGCATTGTTAAGTCAAGCAAATCTAAGGCCTGGACAGAAAATGATGTTTCTTAATAGACACCATTGAGAGAAAAATAAGCCATGAATAAATTTAGGATGGAGATTATAAGATTTCTTTTCCTTGCAGGACTAGGTTTCTGGAACAACTTTTTTAAACATTAGTCATTATAAATTTGTGCAACGATTGCAGGACAGAACAACAAGTAACAACAAGGGATGGGCCTCATTGACACAGTATGTTCCTGTCCTGGAAGCCTGCACTGCTCAGTTTTAAAAACACGATTACAAATGCTGAGAAAAAAAAAAAAAGAAAAGCAAAACAAAAAAACCCTCTGCAAATAAGGGTAAAATTCACTGAGCTGTCTACAACTGTCCTTTGGGTATTTTTATTGCTCAAAATAGGAACATTTCCTCCAGATTATATGTAGGAATTTGTATGAACAGTATTTTTATAATAATTTCCAGGAAGACATATAGATTATCATGAATTTTGAAAATTATTTAGGTTTCAACACAGCACCACCTATTGGAATAAAAATAGTAGCAACGAGTCTGAAACTGCAAATACAGCTGGAGTCAACTATGATTAATTTATAGACTTACAGTTTGGAAGCCCTGTAACTCGCTCTGCCTTGCATGCTATCCACGCTAATATAAATTTGATTGCAAATATGCTATTAATTTTTTATATTATTAGAAAGGAAGATTTTACCACAGTGTAGATGAGGCAAAGGTTTGCTTTGAGCCATTAGACATAACTTAGCACAAAGTGAAGATATTTACAGAGCATTAAAGGAGATAAGAATATATTTCCTGGTAAAGAGAGCATTGTGCATGAGAATTTAAATGAGCTGAAGATAGATACAGATAAGTGATAAAAAGTAGATGCTTGGCCTACGCTCCACTTAGATAAATCACCACATTACTGCCATTTCACACGAGGCATGCAGGTGAAAAACCAGAATGGCACAGCCCTTTCTTCTTGTTAATGAGATTTTAACATGTTGCAGTTTGGACTTTCAGGTAGGCAGGGAGCGCAGGCATTGAACAACATCCAGAGAGCAAGACGGGACACGTGCGGTTCAAAGCTATGTTCTCAGGGATTTATCTCCTTTGAATCCCCTCCTTCTTCCATCCAGGAGGAAAAAGAGAAGTCCTGCATATTTCTATTCCCAGGAATTACTTCTGCTTGCAGATTTAGAAAGTAAATTACAATGAAAACAGCTTCTGCTGCCTTGTGTGGCGATTATACTGGCAAGGGTTGAAACGCCACTGCTGCCGTCCCCAGCCTTCTGCTTTCCCACACAGCCAGAGGGTGCAAAAAGCAACAGAGAGCAGTGCTGTAAACTGAACAGGGTAAAATGGTAGGGGGCCAGTCTATATCTCCCTGAAACGTTAGGATGGAGAAGGGTAATATAAAAACATGCCAATGTTGCTCTAGAGGTAATGGCTTGCCCTCAGCTGGCTGGGGGTGCTCGCAAAGGTTGCCTGCCCCCAGCTTTCCCGGTCATGGAGAGTTAACACTGCTAAGCTGGCATGCAGCTTCACAACAGCGGTCTGCCCTGTCAGGGCTAGACACTGGTGAGCCTGTGCCAGGCGGAAAGCAGAAGCTCTGGATCAGGCGGCGGAGGCTTCCCCAGGCAGAAGGCACCCAGAGGGCAGCAGTGGTGGCCACACAGTGCTGTCATGGGGCACAGGGCATGCACTGATGTCAGGCAGAGGCAAGTGGCTCAGCACTCCCTCCCTCAGTAAAATAACTACTTTTTTTCTGCCCACAAGAATGCCAGGACAGATGCCACTAAAAAAAAATTGGTGGCAGGGAGTACAACAGCAGGCTGTCACAATTACTGCTGGCCAAAGCATCCCTCAAGATCGCCAGCCACAGATTGCCAGGCAAACACAGCCCAGTACCAACTTCCCCCTCAGTGCACCCTCAGCTGGGTGAGCCAAGTTAGGACAGGATTAGTCCCACCTGGCACTAGCCACTTCACAGTTGTCCCATATTGCTGGGAGCTTAGGATGGCTCTGGAAGCACCAGGACAAGACTGGTGTCTGCAGGGAGAGAGGGCTAATTTGAAGGTAGCTGCATCCCATCCTGGAAAACATGCTACTTACAATTGTTACTCTGAAGATACTTAGAATATTAATTATTAAAAACCAAAAGGTGGTACATCTACTGCTGTACTCATAAAAAGTTACAGGCACCACACTCCTATTTAGGAACCACATCTGTGTTAGGTAAGTTTGTTCTTATTTTGAAATTCATAAACATGAAAGCAACAGTTTTCAGAAATAAAAGCAGCACTCCTACATTTCAGGACTATTGTTGTACTATAGACAACAGTATAAAGTTATGATTCCCAGTAATTATATGTTACCAGTGCATGATTTATACTGCCAATTTACACAATTTTTTGTTTAATGTTTGAATTTTGACATTTGAAAGTCTTGCAGTTTATTTACAGAGTCAAAAAGCCACAAGGCTTTACAATCTGTAAATGTTTTTATTCTTATTTAGTTGTTTGAAATCTTCGCTTACCCTGTGTCCTCACCCCCAGACAGAGTTTATACAACCAGAAGGAGACTTTAGGGATGTGATTTTTTTAAAGAGACAGGAGCCAAGTACAAAGTTAATAACAATGTTCGAGGTTTCAGAGCATGAGGTTCAAAGGTGTCTTATTTTAGATATCTTAGTCACCAACTTCTCCTAGTTTCCTGCAGGACATGAGCTGAAAAGAGAAACCTGGAGATACTTTAAAAAGAAGTTAACAACACTGCAAGGGTGGGGGGTGGGGATATAGGGTATCTGTCCTCTTTTTTAAAATCCATCAAAAGTTTCTTTATACCTGCAAACCTATGCTTCTTTCTCCCTTTTCCACCTTGCAAACAGCAATGTTTCCAAATGGCCTCCGAGGAGCTTTCAAGGATAATGTTCCTCTGACTGTGGTTCTTCTATGGTGTACAATTACTCCAGAAAAGCATTTGTTCATTTGAATTTCCGGGCAGAAGCAAATATAAGAAAAAGTGAAGATGGGCATTATATTTTCATATATAAATAATAAACATAATCACCATTTTTATTGTATTTTCGTTGGTTAGCTGTGACTTAGACTTGTTTTCCAAACTTTCTTTCACTGCGTCTCCAAGCATTTCCATGTTCTTCTGCATATCTCAAGATTAATGTCTTCTAAATACCAGTGCATTTGCACTAACTCGGACTAAAACTGAACCTCTCCCTTGTTTTTTATTCCACTTATAACTTTTCCAAAGTATCTGAAATAAATATTCCCCAGAAATCATTACTTTGCCATTTGCTGTAGTATAGCATCTAGACTGAAACTGTATGTCTGTCTTCATTTTTGTGGTTAGTGATTTCAGCAGAAGACGTAGATTGAGTTTCAGCTCACTCTTCTGGAAAGACACATAGCTTATGCTGCAATAAGTATGACAAATGTAATAGGATTGTTACATCTCTGTATAGACCATATGTTTGTTGCTATGTATTGATCTGATGAAATTATTTTAAAAAATGAATAATATTTAGGGACTTCTGAAAATCTTTTGCTGCAATGTTCAGCACTACATGCTGTTAACTGTGAACTGTTTGAATGAAGAGAATATCTGTGTGCTTGCACCCTGGCATCTGAAGACTGACTCCTCCATCCTCCTGCTCTGAAGGACCACCACATGTTTTGATGTATTTTTACACTAAGTTGCATTCTTTGTGTCATTACACTCAGAAATACTTTTCCAATTTTTTCCCTTACTGACTGAAAAAATCCCATGCTTTTGAAACCTGATTTCCATCTGTAGTGTTTTGAGGATAATCCATGAATTTAGGCAAAGTCACCCAACTAGAAATAATGCCTGACTTTCAAAGGGGCTAAGTGTCTGCCACCGCTACATCACTGATATTTGTTTTTCAATACCAGGTTTTCAATATCAGGTCTTTGCTTTGAAAGACCCAACAAACCACTAACCATCTCTAAATTCCAACCATTACACTTTTTAGGGGAGAAGGAGCAAGGGGGGGAAGCAAATGGTTGATTTTCCAGCTGCAACAACCTCTACTTACATCAGCAGTGAAATCCTGACTGTGGGGTGTTTTTCTGCGTTATTGAGTCGTAGCACTGCTAGTGTTGCCTAAAGACATTTCCAGCCCTGTCAACAATCACTGCAGCATTAGGGCTGTTAGCTCTATTTCTGAGCTCCCAATTGTTTTCACTGAAATTACATTCACTTGTGAGCTTACTGTATTTACAGGGAAACATGTATGTAGCATTGGAACAGGTGCCCAGGGACACTGTGGAGTCTCTGTCCTCAGAGAGGCTCACGCTCAGCTGGCCAAGGCCCTGAGCAAGCCAACACAGCTCCGAAGCTGACCTTGCTCTGAGCAAGGGCTGGGACCAGATGCCCTCCAGATAGCCCCTGCAGACAGAATAGATTATTCGATGATTCTGTTGTTCACTGTCATGGTAGCAAACTTAGTGCAGGCACTTCCTTTTTCTCATTACAGTATTACCAAATCCTGGTGTAATAAGATTTCAATGTTTTTTTGTATTTTCAGTAGGTACAGGAAATAGAAAGGGTCATTTGTTAAATAGCAAGTAATATCATCCCTGATTAACTTTGTATACTGTTTACCTGGTAATTTGTTTTAAGTGCTTTAAAAGTAAAAAAAATAAAAATAAAAAAAATAAAGTACTAGACAGAGCTATTTACACCCTCCTTCAGATCTGAGAGCACAAGCACCAGTTCTCATAAGAATTTTCTCTATGTTGGAAAAATTAACCATTGACATTTCTTACCTTTTACTATGGAGGGTAATTGCCAAAGTTCATTTCTAGGCCCAATTTCTCTTAGCTGGAATACGGTCTAACAGAGACTGAAACCTTCTGGGCAGTCCAATGAACAAGACATGAGAGTCAAAGGCTTTGGTTTATTCATATCTCTGCCACTGGGTAAGCTCATTCTTAAACCAGGCTTGATGCTAATTCAAAGTTTATTATAACCAGGAAGAAGCTTTCTATTGAATTCAGTGGACTTTGTCCCAGTGCCAACAATGTGGGTCCTGTGACTTAGACCTGAGATCAGGAATGACTAGCTAGATCTCGTCTCCGTTCTGATTCTGACCCTTTCTAGCCTTGTGCAAACAAAAATGCCCAGTTTATATCTTTAAGATAATACTAGGGGCTAGATGCAACCTCAGTGAGGATGGGGAATAGGACTGCATACAAGAACAGCCACCCCCACTCATGCGCCATGCGTTATGTGCTGTAAAGTACGGTGCCAACTGGATGGTGAGGGAGGGAGAGCCTTTTCTCCCCAGCTATGTTTTGTCATTAAATTCTCACCTATTTGCCTCAAAGGGCTCTCATGAACATTAATTGTTTACTGCCGTCATTGTTGTTGTATTAATTGCTGTTAATTACAATATTATTGTAATAATGCCTGCAGCAAGGTTTTCTCATTCAGGGAAATTGAAAAAAGATGCTCGGCTCCTACCTGTAGGTGCAAGATTATTTCTTATTTGTTAGCTACATTTAAACATTTTCATTATGCTAAACTCTCAGAGGCTTATAATTACACCTGTCTTGCAGACAGGGAGGCATTTGTGTTTTGCTTTGGGGTGGGTTGGTTTTGGTTGTTGCTTTCGTAAGAACTCAGTGTTAATAAAATTCACCCTGCAGGTCAGGAAGTCCTCCCACAGGCAGATGGAATTTAAAGATTATTCAGAAACACCATCCAAAACTGCGTGTATCTGGCAGTGATGTTGATCAAGGTGGGAGAAGAAGATCCTGTTTATATTTTCATTTGTGCAAAGGCATAAATTATGGGATGCACATGAACCAAACCTCCATTTCTGTGCACCTCTTGCAGTAGGTCTATGTTTATAAATGCATAAACCATCTGTTTAGTGTTTGCAAATTAAACACCTGCTTTTTTATAGTACAAATTAATATCTAGTTCCAAAAAAGCCTGTGAGGTCCAACAAAGCTGCACAGGCTGTTGCTTGATTCTTTGCAAGAAATGCAAAACATTGCATAATTAAAGAAAATGCCGGCAAATGTAGACTGTGTTTTCCTGTTTCAGCTGGATTTTCAAGTAATAAACTGCACCTTTGAAATTAAAACCTTGCAATCACTTCAGTTTTTGCAAGTCATCTATGGATTTGTGTGAGGTACATAGCTTCATTGGGAAATGATTGGAATAACTGTACATAAAAGAAAATCAGTTTTACAAATAAGTAAATACATAATGTACTGTGGTTGTATCATGTGAATGTCAAGCTGACATATCTGCTTTTGCATTTACAGGAAATATCTCCAAGTCACTGTTTATGTTAGCAAATCCTTTCCAGCACTAAGGTGGCTACTAGCTTTCCATATACGACACTGTTTGGCTTGGAAAGTTGGCTTGACCTCACAGTTGCCAGAGGTACTCAGAAAGCCAAGAAGACTGTTTCTCCAAACTTTGAAGGAAAGTGGTTAAAGTAGTTTTCAAGTATCCTCGGTTAGGATAGCTGGACATTTTACAAAATCTCACAGAGCATCTATTTGCTTCATTAAATGCCTAAATACATTCTCCAGACTGGCCTTAAATCAACAAATAGATTGTGTTGCAGAAGGATTTTAAACCTGTTCTTCAGAGTGAAACCAGCCATGAAAATTCTGGCACATTCCTAAATTTGTTCCACTGGATTCTTTGTGTAACTGTAAGTCTAGTTTTAACAGGTGCTGTTAAAGCTTGTGCTGTTTTATGAGGAACATTTTGGTCAGCTCCACTGAAAATTCATGACTCACCAAGAGCCTGTCAATCTTTCAGTAGATTTTGCTGTGTGATGGAATGGAAACTAGCCTCTCTATCAGGGAGTACATCCTGAAAATATATATACAAAACAAAATTAAAAAGACCATTTGATTTGAGCATCCAAAGTAAAATTTCTTAGCTTATTATTGCTTTATTCCAGGCAATGCAACAAAAATGTGTCATCATCCCAGCTGCACCAGGACTTTATTAATAAATGGCTATAACTTTCTGATGGTGCAGGCAAGGATTTTGGTTCTGTTCCCACTGAAGTCAATGGGAATTTTGCTACTAACTACAACAAAGTATCTTATCCTTGTGTGAACTTAATGAATGTGTCATTTCCATGAATTGCATACAATGTGTTTTTTTATTATTATTTTCATGTTTACTAATATTCGATTATTGGTCACTTAAAACTTATTTGTTTGACTTTGGGATACATTTTCTCTCCTGAACTATGTACTTCATGCAGCCCCAGTAATGGAAATAGGATAGATATTGGCACATTAGGGACAACTAAGAATTAATCTGCCAAAGAGGATTCCTCAGCTGGTGTCGGGCAAAAATAGCTAACTCATATGTCTCACAAACATAACGCCCAGGACAAGATGGTACCAAGCCAAAATCCAGGAGGTTCCACTGATTTTTAGCTTCTAAATGGTCCTGAGAAGCATTGCCAGGCAGTAGAGAGCAGTCCTTCGGGGTCTGTACATCTTGGAGTCAGCACTACAGCAGCAGAAAGCAGAAAGCTACCAAGTTATCTCTCTTCAGCTGAGTTGGCCCCTGAGTTTGACCACCAATATATCAATATATTGATCCTTCATTGTATTGACAATGAATGCCTTTTGAATTAATCCCTTCAATGCTTTATAAAGCCATGTGTCTCTGACTTCTCAGGGAACATCCCCTGCTTTCCTATGCAACAGTGAATGAGGGCACTCTCTGATCCTTTCCTGATGAACTACAGGAAAGCTTGTCTGACATACAGGCAGAAGGCATTTGAGGACTGGAACTACTCAGATGTTTTAACCTGAGTGTTGAAGAAAGGCTGAAGGGGGAGGAATGCCAAGAACATGTACTGTTTCATATTGTTTTACCAAAGACCTTAGGCACAGAGCTATAAGCTGCAGCCCCTGTGTGATGTGCTCCTCATTAGTGCCTACTTCCACTCAACACCCTTTAGCCCCTGCATGCTTTCCCCTGGCTCATCTCAGCTGCCTCTGGTCACTTACAGCAACAGTGCTCTCTCTAACCCCGGCTTACGGGTCCTTCCAATCACTCTTAGAGCTAGTAAATGCTGTGATGGTGACAATGGCTCTGAGCAGCGGGAGGAGGCTTTTCAGAGTGGGAAGGTAATGAAGAGCAGCAGATGACAGCAGCAGCAGTGTGGGAACAAGCACAGGCTCCTCTGCCCCTTCTCATGTTCCCCTGGTGCATGACCCTGCTCACAGGGCTCCTGAGAGCGACCCTGCGCCCTGGTGCTTTGAGACAGTCTCGGCATCGGAGAGGTTGGCCCGGTGACTGAGGGGAAACTTTTTTCTTTCTGTTCTTACTCATTTGTTACTATGAGGAAATTTTCTCATTCTCAGGAAATGTATTTACCACATAAGAAAGTACATGATAATGGGTCAACCACACTGATTTAGCACTGCGATTTAGGAAAGCAAAGAAAAAAACATTGATTCCTGGAGCATCCTTCCACCTTGCTGACACATGTTATGGGAGGCCCTATGCAGCCTCTGCAACAGTATCACTGTATCCAGTGTTCTCAGGGTGAGGGGACGTGCTCTGATCAGTTCAAAAACTGTCAGCTATCAATATAACTTACAGTATTTAGCAGAGAACTGCAACAGATCTAATTAAAAATAAATGTATTATGAGTTGTCATGTTTTTAGCTGGGATAGTTAATTTTCTTCACCATAGATGGCATAGTGCTGTGCTTTGGACTTAGTATCAAAATAATATTGATGATAGCACACTGATGTTTTAGTTGTTTCTGGGTAGTGTTTGTACTAGTCAAGGACATGTCTAGCTTCCCGTGCTCTGCCAGGTGCACAAGGAGCCGGGAGGGGAGGGGGCACAGCTAAGAGAGTGGATCCAAACTGGCCAAAGGGATATTCCATATCATGTAACGTTATGCCCAGTATGTTAACTGGGAGGGGTTGGTCAGGGGAGGGAGGCAGCAATCGCGGCTTGGGGACCAGCAGCATCGGTCAGCGGGTGGTAAGTGATTGTGTCATTTGTGGGTTTGGTTTTTTTCCTTTTTCCCTTTTCCTTTTTATTAGATTATCATTATTATTATTATCATCATCATAACCATTATTATTATCATTATTATTTTACTTTAATTATTAAACTGCATGGTGTTCAGTTGCCAACTGGGGCTGAACCACAGCAAAATAATCTGACTACAAACCTGATCTCTTCAACTGCATTGCCTGTGCAGCACAACCAGTTCCTTGGCCTCCGCTTCGCCCTCCCATTACAGAAGCCTCCTCACACTCATGAACATGTGTTTCTAATCAGAAAATGCTCAAGGAAAGACCACCTGCCTACAAAGGATATTTTTTTCCCAGTCCCAGTGGGGGTCTTACAGACAGGTTTTAGTATACAGCAAAAACCAAGCAGAGCAAAAAGCTGAAAGGACAGTCTTCTTTTAATGAAAGCCTCCAGTGTTACCTGAGATGTTTGTAACAAAGCTGGGAAAGAAGACATTTCTTAGTTATTATTCCTGATGAAGATACCATGAATAAATAACTTCATGGGAGAAAGCAGTAATAAGAAACTTGTCCTTTGCTTTGGTGCTTTAGTTTACTTTGGCTTGTCTAACCACTTTTTAAGGAAAAAATGTCTGAATGTACTCAAACAGGAAAATAAAAGTTCTTTATGCCTCCTGATTTTCAAATGATTGTTTTCTGAGCAATCACTAAACAGTGGGCAGTTAAAAAAATCAATGCTGCTGTTTCTAGAACTCTTTAAACATAAACCACAGAGACTGTTAGATGATTAAGGTAATCATCTCTATGGATTATTACATTAACATCATGTCAGCCAGATGTTAAAAGCCTCTTAACTGGGGAACTCAAAGAGTAGAGTCACAATCCCTTGCATTCGAGGCTTGATCCAAATTGGACTTGGTTTAACTTTTTCTATTGACTTGAGTGGACACTAGGTCAATCTGATCTGCTTTAGTGCTTTCAATTTCACACAGTCATGCCTTTAAGAATAATGTGAATGCAGCTGGAGAGTGATGGAGACTTTACTTAGCTAGATCATCAGTGTAAAAAAAAAAGTTGGAGGCCACTTAGACCCAGCAAGGACTTGGCACCATAACATTAATAGCAATAAATAAATAGATAGATAGATAGATAGATAGATAGATAGATAGATAGATAGATAGATAAACAAACTGCTTAGAAAACACATCATAACCTGTAGAGAAGACACCTTAGCAATTTAGTGATGGTCAGAATCAATGACACAGTGCTAAGCGTCTATACAAAGGTTAATCACGACCTAAATAGGTAAGGAAAAAGGAAAACAGCCCCTTCTCTCAGAGTGGTTCTCGCTGGCTGTAGGTTCTTTTATTCCAATAATAACAGGAATTGGGGATGAAGATTTCTTCCAGTCCAAAGGGAATCTAAGGAGCTCATCATCCAGAAACAAGAGAGGCCTCTGCAGCCTGAGCCTGTGCTAGGCAGCTGCAGACAACTCTCGGGAAATGGGCAATGTGCCATATGAGAGGCCAGCAAGAGACCTAGCAGCAAGCCCATGTGCTGCTGCTGCCAGAGATCAGCCTGGAAGCTGACGGCTTTAGTATCCTCCAGCTGCCACGCACATCCTGCGTGAGTCCAGAAGTGGCTGCGGGTCATGTATCACAGCCAAGTGAGTGTAGGAGGAGGGTGAGTAGTGATGTTATGGTCAGACCACCAGCAATACAAGGGGGTGGTTGCAAAGTAGCGGCTCATTCTTACAGATATACAACATGCATATACGTACACACTTACAAGCCAAATTGCCTTCTAACAGCTCTGCTATGTAGCAGATACAACATCCATGGCTTAGGAAAACATCCCTCTCTATGTGCAGAACTTCAATATTTTTGCAGTAACATTACCTTAAGCATTTCTTGCCCATGGGAAGTCTATTAAAAGCTCAAAACCTAGGGACACAAAATAAAAAAGCAAGCTGAGCAGAACCATGAAGTCAACAAGTTCTAGTACTCAGTTGTCTTTTTAATGACGAGGAAAACCTCTAAAGTCAAAAAACTGTTATATCATTAAAAGTCTTCAAAGGACTAGATCATAATCCATTTTCAAAACTGATATCTATTCTACACTTCTCTTTTCTCAAAAGTTAAGCACACACCTTTCTTTTAGGAAGCTTCTTATACACAAGTAGCTTCTTAATTTTTTCTACCATGCTTGCAGGCCTGAGGTCAATGGGAAAACAACAAAGCAGCTCCAAAACCAATAATGATCCTACTCCAGCAGCTGCCTATGTGCTCTGTCCAATGGCTCTGAAAAGATGAAATTTAAGAAGGCTCTCGGGGGGGTTCATGTGAGGCATGCGGTGACCAACAGGGTCCTCAAGAATTTCTGACCTAGCTCTCACGCATGCAGGAAAAGGAATGATGTACTTGGACACACATACAAATGTATGCTTCCCAGTCCCCTGTGCAGTATAGATGAGCAGATCAAGCAAGACTTTTAAATGGAAAATGGCGTGTACTCAGTGATGTGCAAAATCTGAAGTGGCTTAAAGGTTTGTTTAGGACCACGAGGGACTTGCTGCTTGTCCAGGCCTTATCTGAGCAAACCATATCTCTTGACTTCAAAAAAACAGGGCTAGATTTATAAGGGTTACTGTCTATTCACAACACTCCACGTTGGACCTGGCCACTTTATTTCAGACACAGATGAGGAGAATTCCTACAGAATAAACAAGAGAAAAGGAAGAGATAGAAAATGTCTGTACTCAAAATACTCTGGGAAGACCAGATAATACCATTTTGAGCACTTAAATTCATCCAGCCACTTTTTATTTACATCACTGATGTATACTTCTAAATAACTAAGTTTGCATTTGATTTAGGATAATAGATGAAATTTGTTGCTAGGGACTGGAAATGTTGGTATAAACAATGCCTTTGAGTCCAGTCTTTGGCAAGATACTTGCAGCTTTGGGTTCTGCAGTGCTTACGGGAATCACAATGCCCTGATGCTCCTCCATGGTGGCTGTATTAAGTACAAGTGGGGTTTTTTTCCCATCTTCTGCATTTCAGAAAAATTTCAGCCAGATCTCCTAACCTCTCGTTAATTGCATCCTTTATGTCTTCTTTGTAGACTCTAATAGATGGTCAGCTGCAGTTGGGCAATATGGGTGAAAGCAAATAAATTTAAACTCCAGATTTGTTATTCTTGAGCAAACTTGTGTATAGTCGATATCTGTCTCTGCTTTTCACCAATAGCCATGGTGACGTCTCAGTGTCCATTTCTGACCATGCAGTACCACCTCTGTTCAGCCACTAAATACAGACCCAAGCCAAAGACTTATGCAAGGATTACCAAACCATACTTTTATTAACACTACCAGGATTTTATTTCTTCCTTTCTGGATATAGGGTTGGTTGTGCTACATTATATATCTTTTCCTAGCATTTCGTCTGGTCCTTTGCTCCTAAATCTCCCAAATTCATTCCACTTGGAGTGCTTTTAAATTATTAAGCCTAACCCAGGACATAACATGACTTTCCCTCAGAAAAAGGCACCATCTTCAAGGTTTCTTCAGGAAGACTTCCTTGCTTGGAAACCCTTCATCTGCATCAACCTCAGGTATATCACAAATAACATAGGCACTCCAAATTCCCATATTGTTGTGGTAACAGCAGTTGTTGATGGCACTCTAACAAATGTTTTGAAGGCTTCGGTCAAAGCCCAGTGCTACAGCCAGACAGCTGCAATGGCTGGCACTGACTTTCACTAGCAAAACCCACAAGTGGTTTGTGATCTGTCCAAATGGTAAAGAGACTTCCCATGCAATTATTGAGGAACTTCTAAGTCCAAAGATAACAGTTAGACTTTCTGTCTCCAACCGGCAGTAACTCTATCCTGCCAGTTGATTATTCCTTACTGGCTGTCACATTATGGGTCAGAACTATCTCTTACATTACAGATAAATTGTTGCTCAAAATAAATAAGTAGTATGGAGGGCCTGGGAAGCTCCAAAACACTTGGTTCTCTTTCTCAGGCATGTCTCTTGCTCTTAGTAAGCAATGTAAATATTTGAAACTGCTAAAGCACAAGGCGAAAAAGTGGTGATAAAAGTTAAATGAATGCACACATGTCTTTAGGTGTTATGTTTGGGAAATCTGAATCCTTCCACTGTTCATCCTATGTCTTCTGCAAGATGGACTCCCTCTTCGCCTGTTCTGCTGCCATACAAATCCATATTTGTTGTTTAAACATGTGTTTTGTTTTATAGGAGGTCTCAGTGCTTATGTGTTTGAAGCACCCTCCTTGGCTTATCAGTATTACCTCTGCATGAGGTGACGGTATAAACAGCACTTGCTAGATCACCTTTCTAGAAAATTCTGGAAGATGATTGCAGTTCACTTGGCAACTTACTACATCAATATAAACAAACCTTTGTGAATGCCTAAAACATATCTTTCGTACAATCATCTTCCAACTAACTCCATTGGCAAGTTGTCTGCCTGTCCACAAAAAGTAATTATCTAACATGGAGACATTAGTTGCTAGCTTTTATATAGCCCTTTCAGATGTGGATAGTTTTGTCTGGCTTAATGATAGAGGAGGTTCATTCAGAATATTATAATGGTGAAATGATGTTGGCCTATCATCTAGGCTCTCTAATTTAACCTCTTTTATTTCTCTGAGGATGTTAAAAGCCCATTTTGTATTCATATGTTTTAGACCAGATATAAATTTTGATCTTTACAAGTCATTAGCCCCTTTCAACAACAGAATTGTGGGCATCTTCATTGCGTGGTAGAATCTCATTTGAAGGTCTGCCCCAGTTTCAATTTCATTTCTTACAAGCAACTTTCTGCCCAAGAAATTTACTTTGGTTCCTGGGACGCAAGGACTAGATAAGACTCTGGTCTTTTTGTTCTTTAGGTTTTGATTTGATCATATATTTTAGGGTTTATATTTTAGCATTTATTTTATTTAGCTTTTTTGTCAGTACTGTTGTTGTGACCAGGATGAGCCCTGCTATGCACAGCTGATATATATATTTTATGTATACTGATACATAAACGTGTAACTGAAGTCTTTGTCTTCATATCTTGGTTATTTAACTACTTACCTGTGTCACTAGTAGGCAAGATTCTACTTTCTTTCCTTTCAGGCATATATGTCTTTCCCCAGAATAAGAAAGTTCTTTACTCTTTCCTTTTCCTACAGTCTTTTGGACCCTACTTCATTGATTTGAGGAGATGACCAAGGGACTGCTTTGTATTCTCTGGCTGAATGCCTAATCTGGCGGCATTTCTGACAGGAGGCCACTTAAAATATACATACTCACCTAAAGCAAGATAGCTGTTCCAGATCAGAAAAATCCTTTGTGAGCTTGACACTTTTCCAGCATGCTTTGCCTTTTGTTTACTAAGCCAGTTTGTTTTTCCCTCCATCCTAAGCACAAGACTTGCAATATTCCTCACTGCTGCTTTCAATGCTAATACTCATTAAGTTACTTTAGGCCATGTTAAATTCACTTCTGTCTTTAAATTTGAAAGCTGTCATTATTCATACAAAGCAATCTGTCCTGTAGCATATCCTTTAAGACGTTTCCAGAAAGCAATATATAAGCTTTGTTGCATTCACAACTATAGATTCCCTTTGCATCCTGATACAAGTCTGAAAGTGAACCATTTTCCAATAACTCCGTATAAGTGGTATGTAGCCTTGTGTTAAGAGTTTTGTGCATCTTCAAAAGGCCTTCTCATCAGTTCTGAGGCTGTAAGAAACTCTGTAAGTAGACAGAGACTTTGCAGCTAAATAACTCTGAGGGCATAATTCGCTACTCTTGTCTACCCCGTCCATCAAAAGAAATCAGTGGCTGCATCTTAAAATAAAATTAAAATTTTCACTGGTTGCACTGACTCCCTTAATTTGTCATAAGTTTTAATGATTTTCAAGTGTTCCTTGTCAGCATTGTTGTTAACTCTCTACCAGAATATTGCAAGCTGCAAATGGCTGCCTAACTTAACTATGGCATGACTGGAATGGGAGTGGGGGGAAAAGCACTACCACTTAATGACAGGGAGTAAGAGATGGATGGAGTGTTATATTCTGGGGTAACCACATGCTGACTGTAAGCTTGTATTTGTTTTCTTAAATGAAGAGCATCTCTTTGAGTTTGTCTGTCTTTTAATTTTATAACCATACCCTGCACTTCTTAGAGCTTTTAAGCATAGCTTTTTATTTTTCCAATGAAGTTCAGATACATTCAGGTAACTTTTCTTTATACACAGAAATACTGCAGATGTCATAAAAGAGCATCAGACTCCATATTTCGTATCTTCTGCCTGCTGAATTCTGAAGTGAGGCTTCTTGTGAGTCAGATGACTCCTTTGTAAGAAAAACAAACTTGCACAGTAGTCTTCCATCTGAATTTGGATTAAACCATCTGTTCATAGATTACCAATGCTATAAACAGCATGATTTCAAAAATTAAATTAATTAGAAGGGTTCACACAGCAGTTCTGTTTCACATTCTCATTTGTACCAGAGATATTTTTTCAGGTGTTTCAAACCCAAAACAGGTATCTGCAGGTAACTGTAAAAACTGGAATAGAAATTTATGTCCATCTTTATGTGCATTTGAAGATGGCTGTCTACAGCTCTGTGGAAACTGGACCAGTGACCAGCTGACAATACTTTATTGCTTCTTCACTTCTCTAACTTTCTCTCAGTTCAAACATCCCAGGAACAGATAAAATGACCTCTGAAGTTATTTAAACGTTTCTCTACCATCACTTCTTTCATTCAGATTTACAGACAACTAGGAGGACAGTGATGTTACATGAATATCTGTGGGCTAACAGCACTTATATGTCTGATGTTTAGTAACAGCATTGTGTCAAGAACATACTTACTTAAAATGGAATAGACAATCCTTGTTAATCACCTACCTTGACTAATGAACACACTTCCACCCTCAGTCCCAAAGCAGGACGTCAGCAGGATATCCACGTGTAAGTTAGACATATAAGTTGCCTTGTAGGTCCTCTGTAGGACTTAAACCTCTCCTCTCTGTCCACCTAGAAGCATCTCAGTCCTGTAAGGTCATGTACATTACATATCCATCCTCCTTCTCTGTGCAATGCCAAGCCAAGTGTCACAGGGATGTGGCATGATAACTGCACGAATACCATGGGAAGGGGCAGTGATTCTTTTTAGGAAGGAAGGCTCCAACTAGATTGGCAGCAAAGCAGTTAGTGAAGTGGCATAAAGATCCTTAGGCAGGTATGAAGTGGGGCAGATATGCTCGTGCAGATTTGGGAAAACTGTGGCATAAAACAGACAGGGTGAGGGACAATTTTGCTCGAGCTTATTTTCCAAGGATTTGGAAGAATTGGAATAAAGAACTGGGCCTAGACAATATGAATTTACTACATTGCCAGCCAGAGAACAGGGCATATGTGGCAGCGGGGAATAAGAAGTGCAAAAAAGTACTCTAGAAGGATTAAGAATTGATGGTATAAGCAGATATGTGTCAAGCAGATAGCTGCATGTTCTGCTGTAGCCACCTACGAGTGAGGTACTGGCATACCTAACTCTTTTTTTAAATCTAGTCTTTTCTCAAGGCTGTCTAGCTAGGAGGTCCAGTTATTCAGCCAGGAAACAGAAACAATAGCATATAACTTAGGTATTAAATCACATAGAACAACCCCACACCCTTACATTTTAATTTGCCAAAGTGATCAACTTATTGAATGAAAGCAAAACATGTAAAAGCATCAGCAAATAAATTTATACGTGATTTGAAAATATTTACATTTTGACAATTGGCAGCAAGACAGACTAATTCATTCAGTTAACTATTTTTTACTAATCAAAATAATCATCAACAAAAAACCTAGTATGACCAGTTAGAAGCATAAAGGATATTTCAGATTTCCCTTCTTCTGTTGTATAATATTTAAAGGAAATGAAACCCTCTCCATTTCACATTTAAAAAAGAACCAACCACATGATTTCTGTTTATTAACATACCATATACTACAAATAAACAAAGAAATCTCCAAAATTGTGCAATTCTTCCTGTGCAAAAGACTCTAAAATTGTGTAAGTTTTTCAAGTCTTTCTGACTTGAAGCCAGAAAAATTTTTGTTTTTAACTATATTAATGGACTTAGAAGAAACTTAGCTTGAATGTCTGTTTACTATATATGCTGCTAGGACCAGATTATGATTTCAGAAAAGATTTAGGTAGATTTTATCTTCTTAGGTATATTTAGGAAATTACTATACAAAACATGACAATTGTCTCTCTCTCAGAAATTGTCACAACATTTCTCCTTGGTCTTTTGTTTAGAAGCCAAAAATCTTTCAGGTTTACGATTTGGCATTTGAAAAATAATTTAAACAATGTGGATATAATCTTTTACCTAGGTCTATCAGACAAATTGCCAGGTAGCATAGCAAGACAGATGTTCCTTTTTTGTTTAGCTTTTATGTTCAGTAAACATTTTATGTTGGTTCTAGAATAATATGGCAGTGTCACAAATGACCACCTTGAGTCTGAAACAGCAAATGTTCCATAACAGGTAATTTGTCAGCCAAATCCCACCTCTTTTCTTGTTGGTGAATTTTGTATTAATAGAAAGCATTTATCATTTTAATTAAACAGGAAAATTGTTTTGCAATATTCTGTAGTTTATTCAAGAGCATCTGGTTTCATTATCCAAGACTGGAAACTGCTTTGATTGGATGCATTAGTCACAAGATAGGGGTAAGAATGCTTCCACTTGGCAAGTATTCCTCCCTGTTAGATTAAAATGGGCTCTTTCAGTAAACATTCCTGAGAAAAGCTGCCCAACTAGCCTTGGCCAGGAGGCCAATGTTTAAAGTCACAGACTAGCACATTTCAGAGATGACTCCATCACAGTCCCCGTTCAACTAATTCCTGTTCAACCAGTAACAAGGTTGAATGCAGGGTAATTAGCCCAACCACATGGCTTCCTTTCCACGTTAAATCCCCAAGCATCACCAAGGCCATCCACATTCTGATTCACACTCTTAGAGCATGGCAGTAAGGTATCGCCAAGATTCCTTCACTCAGGCCTCCTAGGAAACCATTTGTGGGCTTCTGACCTCTCTGTCTAGGCTCATCTGTGCTACAGGAATACAAACAACAGCAAACTTGAGGTGGGCTTGCTCTTGATGGACTTGCAGTGCTCCATGCCTGTACATACATGTGCTTTCCAAAGGGACTGAATGCAAAGCTGTTGCCACCTGGTTGCCAGAGAGCCTGCAGGTACAGCACGGACTGCTGAGGAAGGATTATATGGGGTTCGTCTTACAGATTTTTAGAGAGACCAGGCTTTGGGGGGTGACCCTAAGGTCATGTGTAATTACTGGTATAGACACAGAGAATGTGGTATAAAAATGACACAACACGCTGAAGGATCTGGACTGCTTTGGATTTGTTTTTTCCCACAATCACTGTGGTCTTAGTTCTTTATGAAAAAAAGCAAGAAAGAATTATAAATAGTGGTCACCAAAGAGACCTGTTTTTTAAATTCAGTTAGGAACCAGCCTTTATCTAGCAAAGACAAAAAAAAATTGCTGTTTTGTTACACCAATTTTACCCATTGGGATTTTCCGTTTATTTTATTTCTTCAGCTAAACATTTGGAGTAAAACTGAAGATGAAAATCTTGGAAGGAACTTTTAAAAACAAGAAATGTACTCCACCCTTATTACAACATTATTCTTGTATAGCCAAACATTTTTCCTTTAACAAATGATCTGATATAGACACACATACAGAAAAGGCATAAAAGACCTGTATCAGCCACATCTTTTTAGAAAAAAAGAATTAGGAGGGGTGAAATGTGTGAATGAAGAAGAGAAGGCAAGGAATGTAAAATTAATATAGGAAAGTAATATCCCTTCAGTGAATAAAACTAATGTCTTCCATAATAGTCCCTTGAGTCCATGAAGAAGAATTTAAATTGAATTAAAAATCACGTGGACCTCATGGTGGCTTCCCTTTGTGTAGGACTCATGTAACTAAGTATAGGAGGAAGGCAGAAAGCATATGAAGACAGAATTAAAAAAAAAAAGATAAAATAGCCCTAACAAAATAACGGTCATATGGGTAAATGTTTTAAAAGCAAAAGTCATAGTAACTTACACCTTAACCTTGAGATGCTTAAGTAGGAGGAAGGAGTAAAAAGAAACTTGCAATAATTTCAGGAAGCTATCAAAGATGTGGCCTTTCCCCGTGTTTATAGCTGGATTTTATTGCTGGAATGTTGTGCTGTTCTTTCAAGGTTAGCAATTTATGCTTCAGGTTTCTTTCTTGGAGCTAGACTGCTTGCTGGAGTGGCCCCTTGAGGCAGCAGGGTTTTCAACAGAAAGTGGTCACATACATCACCTGTCTCCTGAAGTCTATATAACTGCCTTTGCTGACCTACAGACAGAGACATATAGAGGACACTCTCTCCAAGAATTTCCAGGACTTAAAACAGGGACCATTACATTTCCTGATATACTTCGTATCTCCCAATACAGTTTTCTTCAGAACCTGATTTGACATAATCTAAGTCAAATGCAAAATACAAATGCAAAAATGCTCTATGTTTTGCATTCATTTTTTTTCTCACTACTCTACAAATTGTTTCTTGATCACTAAGCCCTGTTAAAGGAGAGCCCACTGAATCAGAGTTGTTTTCAAAGGCCACTTTGGCTTCTACATGCAGCCACCACCTGCGCAGCAGAGTTCTCTCATGCAGCACAGGGAGTGCAGATATCTCCCAGAGCAGCCTGTTAAAAACTCTCTTTGAAGTAAGCCTTGATTTGAGTGTGGGGGCTTACACCAGATGACCTACAGAAGTCCTTTCCAATTTAAATGCTTCTATGATTCCATAATCCTATGAGTCACAATATTGACACAGCAGCAGAGAGGGGAAAAGGGGGCAGAGAAAGCATATTTATCACCAAAATACGTTCAACCACTCAAAGAACATGGATGCTCCAATTTTACAAGTTCATTTCTGTAGGAAATCTAGAAACTGGCACTTAAAGATTTTTATAAGAGTAATATTTCCTTTTTCTAAAAAAAAAAAAGGCCACTAAAAGCATTACTGCAGAATTTGGCTTATTATTATTTTTTGCATGTTTTTTTAAAGTCAGAAATAGTTCACATTTCTCTCCTTTAACTTTAATTTAAGACTTAACAAATTTCATCACTGTACAGATAGCTATCTATAACCAGGCTTATAATAGAAACTGGTTTCCTGTATTTTTTGTTTTGTGTCTGTATAAAAATGAGTGAAGGTATCATAACCCAAGAAGGTCTTACACCAGTTATAAGTGAAGCTATGACATTGAGAGAATCTCAGTTTCCCACCAAAGTTATAATATTCGCATTTACACTACATCAATGATCTGTGAACAAGGGTGGAAACCACTGTTTTAGCTCGTCAATGCTACAAAACACTTCTCAGAAGTTAAAACTTTCTCTCACTTAGCAAAGGAAGTTAGTGTTTCCTAAAGCTGAATAACTATATCTGAAATTTTAGCAATCTTTTCTGTGACATACAATCAGTAGTGGTGCCTAAGAACAGAAGGAACACAGACACCAGACTCTGGGTGAGAAGTAAAGCATTATGCACTTTATACTTCAATAGAATGTACATTACCCCCCCAACACCAAGCGTATGCTGAACAGCCTCATACTCAGTAAGCAACATCCAGCTCCCTTAAATCTAAAATGACTATTGCAGCTTTATGCTTTAACAGGTTGCACCTGGCAGGTGCCCCAGGGTGCAAGATAAACCTTCAGCTGTTTGCTATGACTCTACTTTTCCTGCCTCAGCTCGCTTTTTCAAGCCTCTTCCCCAAATTAGATGACTATTGCAAGGTGCCAGAGTTTGTCCTTGTCCTATTCAAGCTAGCCCCTACAATCTCCCAAGTATATACTGTGTCTAAGTATATGCTTATTTGTCATGTTAAGGTAAGTACATTACATTTGTGCAGAAGTCTGGAATAATGCCATTGTTTTCCTTTAGACACAATCCATGAAATCATATACTTATATTCGGTAATTGATAATGCAACACTCAGCAGTTTACTGTTAAATCTTCACACTAAAACTTCAATGTCATCTTCCTCTAAAATAAGGAAATCAACATATTTTAGCCAACAAGGCAAGCAGAGGAGGGCCAAATAAAGAGCTGGGGCAAATAAATTCTCCCTTCAAATGTTCAGTGATGTAGAGAACTATCCCCAAAGTTCAGGTATAGTTCACTTGCTGTTTTCCTGCCTTCCTCTGTTACCAAGAAATAGCAAAACCAAACACATACCTGATTTCTAAGTTGTCCTAAAATGACAGAAAACATCTGAAGTGGTGCTGCTCTAGAGACACCACATTTCCAAATCCAGCTCTTAGTCATCTGGGGTCAACCAGAAATCCAGTTCTTCCAAGCAGTAGATAGGGCTACACAAATCTTAAATAAAATATCAGCCTCTGATGAGCTCTCTGTTTTCACAATGTTCCTGCATGGATCTGTTCATTTTGAGGCCATTTTTTAATACATTTTCTACATCTTTTATCAAAAATACCTGTTCATCTGGGTATTCCCTTAAATGTATTATGTGCATCTCCCTCCAAGTGTCAGCTTGATAATTAACCTGCATCAGTGTCAGTTCAAAGGTGTCCCTTCATTTTCTAGACAGTGCTTCAGTAACTTCAGAGTACTTAAAACAAATGCACATGGGTTTGAGGGACAAAAGTCTTCATCGCTGAGTATTTAGGAGGAGAATTATTTATTCAGCTCAGCTCTTTATTTGCCAACATCACAGTGATAATGTATCACTATCATACAGCCATACAATCCTTACAGGCTTCTGAGGTGTTGTTTTACATGTGTACATGATACAAAATGAAATTACTGTTTTCGCAAAGCTGAAACATTTCCCAAAGGTAGCTGTGCCTGCTATTCTATGGCACTTAGACAATCGTGCTTAGGAGTGGCAAAGAACGTCCCACCAAAAATTTCATGACCTTCTGTCCACTTTTCTCACCAAATTTTTGGCTGCTCAAGTGTCCAGTTTCTGGGGCTGCAAGACAATGCATTCCATTAACATCTCCAGGGTTTCCAATATATAATGACCTAGGACAATGGACTGACACAGCTCTCCATTCCCCAAACATGAGAATTTCTAAATTGTTGCTTTTTACCCCATATTGAAATCAAATCTAATCTCAAAATAGCAAAAAATCTCCATGACATGGAATGACTGTTTCTACTGATTTCCAGAAAAATAACAACTTCCCAGAACTATGTTGGCTAACTGTTCCTCTGTCCAGCATGACATTTATCTAATTTGAATCCTAAAAATGTTCATCTCTGGTGTTCTGCAAGATAGTCTTTTTTCCTACTGAAATGTAGAAGTGAAAACGTGAATGAATTTATCTAAATTACATTTCATTGCCAGTTGGAAGCCATCCAAACAGCGAAACAGTCAGTGCAAATTCATTTTCAGGGTAACAGTTTTGGCCTCTAGGTTTCTATCTGCATAAACTCAAAATTAATATAAATGTATGCAGGAGGGGATTAATATTCTCATGCACCAAAGGTTCTCCAAGGTACTTACAATACTTACTTGATAAATAAGCCTGTTATGATCTTTACCATTTTGACATAGCAACCCCCAAAACACATAACTGTATTTCCAGATACTGTTATTTTTAAAAGGTTCCATTAATCTTTTAGCTCTTTTTTTCTACTGCTTTTTCTTTCCTTTTATGGACTCTCACTATTAGAAAAACTAGATTTTTTTCTTGAGATGTGAAGAAGCCTTGCCAAAATATTCTCACCAAACCAGATCTGTGAGCCTTCTGACAGAGTTGGTAACATCTTCAGATCAATTATAGATTTTCTTGAAGCCCCCTTACTTCCAGTTCCCCATACCATGTGTCTTCCCTTGGGCACATGAAATCATCTCAGGTGGAACTCTTACTGCTGCTCACTTCTGCCATCAACCTAACCTATTTTTTCTTAGAAAATTGATACAGCTATGGCCTTGAGTGGTTCTTTCCGCATTTCTCCCTCCTTTCTGAAAAGCTACAGCTAATATTGGACAGAAAAAGTTTTACTGGCACATATCATCCTGTTTGTAGACCCTTGCAGATTCCTGTAGGTACCTGCATTGCACTCTGTAGAATATTTCTGTACCTTCTGATATCTTTGCCACTCCTCTAAATGAAATATCCACTTTCAGTTGCATTGCTTCAAGTCAGCTTCGAGATCAAACATAACATCATGGTAAAACCCTATTAATGCTGTAAAAATAAAAAGATAAAAAATGTAAGACAAAGTACTTGTCACCTTTCTTTCCTTCTCAGACGTGTTTTTACATGCACTCTTGAGGAGGAAAAGCTGAAATAGACAGGGAGAAGCCCCTAAAAAAGGACTGAAGAAGACAAAATTAGCTCCCGGATGTCTTTATTTGAGGACGCTAAAACTGTTTATATCCTACCAGTCTGAGCAAACATCCCTTGCTTCACTGAGATGTGGGAGAGCATTGTCTGCCTTTCTGATTCATGAAGTTACATCCATAACTAGGAAATCACAGCTTCAGCCTCCTAGTAAATCATGCATTCTTATGAAAGAATTTTTTATTTATATAAAAAGAACACATGTAATTTATTTTTTTTAATAAGTCAAGTCTCCTGAGAGAATTTGGCAGGGAACTGTTATTCTAATACTTTGGCTGTCGTTGCAAGATGATTGTCTTGATAATTTAAAATGTCATAGGATGTTTGCAGGAACAATAGACCAGATTCCTGAGCTGGTGTAAATTGGCACAACTCCACAAACATCAAAGAAGCAATGCCAGTTTACACCAGCCCATCAATGTTCACAAATTAAATGGATGTTTTGTGGTTTACTACATGTCAGAAAACTTGTAGTGTAACTCAAGCCTTCATAAGCTATGCTGTAAAACTATTTGATTTTTAATAGGTCTACAAAACAAACTTTCACATCAGAATACTGACCTTAATGTCAGAGTTAAAACCCATGTCTTTAATGCTTCCGAGAATGAGTGTGCAAAAGAGGCTAAAAGCTGGATACCCTGAAGCACAGGCCAGATTTGTTCCAAACACATGTGCACACCAAATGAAAATGCAGTGCTTTTCAACACCTTAATCATGAGAATGTCTTTACAATTTTTCTGGGTAAAGTTTAAATAAGTTTTATTCTGAAACAGTGCCCTCTCTACTGACACTAAAAAATTCCCTTAAGAAACATATTTTAGATTTCAGCATAAAGATTCCATCATTCTTTTCCAAAAACATATGAACACTAATTGGCAATAGCAATATCTTAACTTGTTCTAAAGCTTTGTTTGAATTCCTTTTTGTCTCAAAGAAAGTAAAGAGCTTTTAAAAGCAATATATGTGTACACACATACACTTGATACAGTATTTATATATTTTTAAATAAAAATTACATAGTGAGAAACTATGAAGACTGAGCTTTCCTAGTATTAATTATACATGAAATGCGTGATACTTTTACACAAAAATAATGACACCTAGAAAAAATCTTTCATCGAAGGGTCCAAAATCACTTAAACATCCTGTGAGCCACAAAACACTGCTCTGAGACAATTGTATGTGATTAGACCAATTGATAGATCATTCAACCATTTTAAATTACTTTCTTACATTCAGCCATATTAGAAATAGAACCAGCAACAAACAGTTAATATCATTTCCAACAGCAAAGAGAAGGGGTGAGTAGAAGGACAGGAAGGACACTATGGGAGGTGACAGAAAAGCAAGGGTGTGAGTTAGAAGTGAGGGCACAGCAGTTCTGTTCACAGCAGCAGAATAGGAAAGAGGAAGGTCCGTCCGCATAGCAAGCCAGCTCCTCATAACCTAGAGTTGCTTGCACGCAGAAGTATCTCTTCTTCTTCTGAGAATCTCCAGTCCTCCTAATTCTTTCAAAAAATCTTGAAGTTCACTTTGTTTATATTTCACCCTTCTGGCTTTACATGCCCAGACATTATGACTGCCAGTCCTTTCTCACTTTCTTTTCCATACTTTGACTGGTGACCAATAACTATTGCAGAGCCTCTGTAGACGACTTGCAGCTAGCTGAGCTGGAAGCCTCACCTGGGGTTTTTTTTGCTCTTGGTTTTTTGGTTTTTTTTAAAGAAACAAAATCCTGGCTCCTGCTTTAGTAGGGATTTCAAAAACATGAGTTGCACATGCCAAAAATCCATCTGTCTCAAATGTTAAGGGCAGAAAAGTAGTCATGTCACATGAGACACGGGGTACGGCAGCCCAAATCAAGAATCCTGGATCACCTGAACCATTATCTTTAGCGGTCCCTTTCCATCATTGCTAGATGGAATGAGATAAGGATGCTATTAAGTCTTTGTTTCCTTCAGCATATTTATTATGATAGAAAGCTGTGCAGAAGTTGCTTTTGTATTAATCCGTCATATGTTGGCTTTCACAAAAGTTTCAAAACCTGCCAACTAAAAAAGACTGCTGCTACGGCAGGCTATAGTAGGATCTGTAATATACAAGTCAAAAGACTTTCCAAGTGTATGCTTTCATTAACCCTGATATAAGCAAAGAAAGGAAAATCTGTTCCTCATCCCGTTTCCTGTCTGCAAGAGGTAGAAAATCACACCCATAAATTTACAGCAGAATGGAAGTCACACTCCATAGCTGTAGTTACAGTGCTCTCTAAAAATCAATAAAAATTGAGTTGATAGAGTACTTGCAAAAACAGCAGTCTGCTTGGCTCTAAAGACAAAGCTAAAAACTGAAGTAGTCCTCTGGAACAGCCCACCCCAAGAGATAACAGGTAGTAGCATGGATAAGAGGCTGCAGAACAAGCACTGCTAGGCAAAGCCACAGGGTCTGCCACAATTCAGTGAACAGTGTAGATGACACTTTTAGATGCAGATTAAACGGAAGCAGGTAGTTATTTTTCTTTCTTAAAGCAATTGCACCAAAATGTGCCAAAGAACTGTCAAAGCTAGTAGCTGTACTAATGTGCTTTAGTGGAAAACTATCATATTTACAGGCAGTAATACAAAAAGTCTGTATAGAAAAGATTTTTATAATTACCACCAAAAATAGTCTGCCATAGGAATTTATGCCACTGCAAATACAATTTTTCCTTATAAATGTTTCTTTCTTATGTTTTGCTTTAAAATATCTTTGCAGTAAAAGGGCAAGAAAAGCTCTTAGCTTTCAGTTCAATAACAAGTAGTTCCTAACAGACTAATGAACAAGGACAACAAAAATCTGGGCCATTATTCACAGCCACTGCAGCTAAAATACATTTGACAGCTCTACTGAGAATATTTGGTCTAAGATATGTGCATACTGTGCAGGGGTCTCAAAGTACAGGTATTACTAAAAGATGTATATCTCTTCTTGGAATATAAGAAACCGTTTGAATTAATTATAACCAGAGAGACCTTGCAATAAATTAGTAACACATTTTAGACACTATTTACACTGTTCCTTCTTTCCTTGGAGGAAACTCATTGTGTTTAACTGAGGAAAACATCTGAGATGCCAAGAATGACGGTGATTTATGGTTTCACAGTAAAAGTCAAACACTCCTCTGAAACCTGAATGAAGAAATAAGGCATGAGCACTGAGAACATATGCCAGAGATATCATTCAGCTTGGTCCTGAACTTGGAAGAAATTTCCTGTTAGTGGATCCCTGTCAACACAGAGTACTCTGCAGAGCTGCGGACTTAAATACTGGAATAGCTGTATTTCTTTTAGTCTTCCTTTTGTTTCATGTTAGCTAGCAAATGCATCAGGGAACCGTCCTACACATTTCTACACCATCTAATGCAGTGGAAGGAGCATCAGGCCTGCCTGGATCACTTGGCCTCTAGTGTTACTTTAATACAAAATAAAATGATTGTAACTGAAAACACCGTTTGGCAGGTTGCTATTAAATATATATTGGACTATTGCCTTAGACCCATGTTTCATTTAATGCTCTTGTTCATAGGTTCTGGTTTCTATTATGCTTTCATTTGTTGACTGTGGACCAAATATGAGTTGCAACACTTTCCGCGGGATCCTGTTCAACACTTTCATTCATCAAGGCTGCCCACTGCAGGCAGTGACGGCCTGGCAGTGCTCATGGCCCAGCAGCCGTACCACACCACCATGCCGGCCTCACCATACTGCCACACCATGCCGCCATGCCATGCAACACTCCCCCATGCAGCCCAAACCCAAGGGTCAGGTTTGGCCCTGAACCTCCTGCGAGGAGGGTAACACATGCCTCCTCTGCCCACACCAACCCTGCCAGCCGGCCTTGCCTCCACAGCCCCTGAGGCCATGGAGGGCAGTGACAGATGCTGAGAGGGTGAGGTGCAGTAAGGGGACATGGAACTTGGTGGCAGGCCTGAACCCCTGTGGTCCCAGCCTGGAGACGAGAGCCCAACGCGAGGCTGACGCTCGGTTTCTGCAGGCATGCAGGGCACACAGCACAGCAAATTGCTAAAGCGGCATGCAGTGTGTTGCTTGGCACTTGACTTACACCAGTCCAGCTAGGTCTCAGTGTATAGCCTAAAGCAAGGTGTTTTGTAACTGGGGGGAGAACAAGAGACTGTGCTCACTACCTGCTTTCATGGCAGGAACCAGGAGATCATTAGGAGCTGGGTCTTGCTCAGTCTGACTTACCCCAGGCCCCTCTCCATGGAGAATGTAGAACTGGACTCAGCAGCGGGGCTGCTCAAACGCTGCTCCTCCACATTGGTTCTGACATTGACTCAGAGTTTCTGGTTTCGTGTCCAAGTAATTCTAATCAAGTGTCCTTTGCAGTTTTCACGGATGGGGCTTTGATTTAGTTTTCTTTCCTTTCTTTCCATTTCCATGCTCCTTTTTCCTTTCAAAAGTGGATAAAAGCCTTTCATTAAACACTTTAAGAAACCTCAAGGAAATGTATCAAGAAAATGTTTCTTACTAAGGTGCTCTGCTTTTCTGTCCCAGTTATCCAACAGCACTGACAAGAAACACAGTTTCATTTTCACAGTACTCTGAATCATGGAATGTTAATATCAGCTGAAATATTTGAAGATCTTTCTTAAAAAGTCCCTCAGCTTCTTGCTTTCTGACTTCCATGCTTGTCTGCCATGTGGCTGTGGACTTGGAGAACCTTCCTGTCCAACAGATGGGAGGAGTGACGTTGTGTAGATTGGGATGGCCTCACACCTGAATCTCTGTCTTTGACATTTACACATCGTAGAAGATAGTGATATCTCTTTTGTTTGTTCATTTTAACAAATTTTTGCCTGTCTCTCCTTCAGCAGTTTACCGTGAAATGCACTTTCCTTTTAGATACTTTAATAGGCTTTAGCTGATTTAACAGAAACTGTATAATCTTGGCTAAATATATTCACCATATTCTATAAAATACATTGTAGTCAATAGAAGCAAGAAGCTCTTCTATTCTTTTAACTTTTCTGAAAAGAAGTTGGCCCCATTTTAAAAGCCACATGCCTCTAGAGTATGGAGTGAGAAAAGCTGAGAAAGGTGCATAACAACATTCACTCCAGGATTATCGCCTTAACAGCTCCTTTCTGAGAAAGCTTGTATCAGATTTCAGAGATTTAAGAAAACATGAGCCACTCTAATCTGTTGTTAATCCAAACCACAAGCAGCAGTAGTCTGAGGTCCTAAACTGGTGATGCATTGTTATAGGACTGTAAACATAGCAACTACCCAGAGAGGAAGGGGGGACCTGGGAGATCAAATTCCGGCTGGACACCTGGTGTCCATGTCTCTTCTTTCTCCCATGTTTTGGTCTTTGTGAAGCATCCACATTTACACAAACTGATAGTTTTTCTGGGCTGTCTGGACTGGGAAATCTCTCAGTGCTCAGGTTCTGTTTATAAATTGCTATAGGTTTTCTGAGTACAATGCAGCTTTTTAATCACAATTTTCTCCTTAAAACCACTGTCTTAAATCGATAATATTAGAAAGGCAATAAAATCCATAATGCTTGCCAGAAGACTATCCACCTAAACCCACTGACACTGTAGTGCAGGCCCTCAGTCTCTAGGGAACCGCTTCAGGCTGGAGAGGTAAGAGATAGTGGGTGTTGCATACAACCTAATTTCCCAAAGGAGATGATGCTCTGATCTTTTTAATTACATGGCATTACCACCCTATTGGCAGATAGAATATTTAAAAGAACAGATTATTCTTGTTCATTTGCGCGACCTAAATTTTGAAGAGCAGGTAACATTCAGAAGAATTCATCAACTACCAGTTGTATTTCTTTCTGTAAAAGGTCTGCTTTCCCCATTTCTTTAATACAGTGTAATTCATATACTCAGTAACCAGACACCTTTCCCTCTGGGTGTGGTTTTTTGCTTGGTTGGGTTTTTTTGGACTTCTTTTGATGTTTATTGGACTTTGACCCTAATGATCAGAATTACTCAGTGGCACAGCAGCCCAGTCAGCAATCACAAGGCACAGGGCATGCCCCTATGCTGTGGGTACAAATGCACTCATCCTGGCAAATTTTGCATGAAGAGCACTACAAAATACACTGCAGAGACACTTCAGATTCTGCCTTGGAGCAGATGGAGATCAAAGCCTCCCTGACAAACACTTTGCAGAATAACACGGATCACCTGCTCCTGATTCTGAGTTACCACTGCATTAACCCTACTTTGCTGCATGTGGGTTTACTTGACCAGGTGTCTACTCCACTTTCCATCTGATTTCACTAGGTATTCCCACCCCATCTTGAATTTCCAGCCGTGGGTCTGGTATCCTTAAACTAGGTCTGTGCATTCAGCAATACAAACGGGGTCTGGACCCATCTTGGGCACATGACTGCATCAATGTTGAGTTAGCCAGGGTATCTGATACAGAGATCATGCTATTAAGCTTTTTTTTTTTTGTTTCTTGATGGTCGTGGTAGAGTAAATACCTGAAATGGCACAGTAGTTTGAACAGATGACATATGATCCAACACAGAAGCTACTTATATTAGGATGGTCCTTCACAAAATTTTGAACACATTAGAACAGGCAAATTGAGTTTTTATTGTTTTATCTATTTCTGTCTTGTAGTTACACTTGTTTTAATCTAGTTCTAGGAGCCATCAAGTATGATTTACTGTATTGTGGAACCATGATCTCAGTTTTACCAACTTGCTTCTCCTAGCAATTTCCTTCTCTTGAAAGTCTCTGAGCACTAGTAAAAGGCAATTTATGTTTCACAGAAAACTTTGGAAGTATGGTGTTTCCATATTATGTGCCAGTTCATCGGCTGTTGTAAATCCATTAAAACCAAGGGAGCGGGTTCCCAGCTTACTCCTGATGAGGACCTCACTCTATTTATCATACCCTTTCACAAGCCAGCACTGTTTCAGTTCTCTTTCTGTTAAAAGTTTCTGTCAGGGGAACAATAATATCAAAATGTATTATCCACACTCAAGCAAAAAATTCTATTACAGAACTGAAAACAACTCAATACTTTAAACAACTAAAGGATCGGTAATGTTTTCTGGAAAGTAAAAGATGTCATTAATTCAGTGCAATGAAACCCCTCAGAATGATTAGGATTAAATTATACTGATTTTTAGTCGCATATTAGCTGTTGTTTTGAAGAAGCTGTTCATTTATTCTCTCATTTTTGTCCACCATGGAGTCACTTCAGGACAAAGACAAGTTTATGCAGATGCCTCTACATACCTCTGCATTTTCTTACTATTAAATGCTTTGATTTTTTTTTTTAAACACTTATCTCTCTATTTCCTGGAATTTTAATGCTTGAGAACAATTACAAGATCCTGTTAATGTAACTTTCTTCCTCCAAGGGACTGATGCACACTTTCCAATGTTAGGCCTTTTCTGGTTTTGCCCTTAACAATGTTTAGCAATATTTGTTAAAAATCTCTTCATCTATGAAATATATTGTACCAGAGCTGCAAAACATATCCTGACATGTTTCATGTGATAATGAGATTTATAATAATGGTGTTAATAAGTGGCATGATCACTTCGTCTTAATGGCATTTTTGTGATGGAGAGGATGCAAATTTACATGTAAATTACCCAGTTTGTTTCTTGTCTTCTATAAGGCCATCCTTTTTTTAATGCTGTACAGAACTCATGTAGCGTGAGTGTCTGGTGACTCCATTACTGTTAGCATCTCAGCATTCATTATCCCATCAGCTTTCCCATTAGCTGTGCACACACCTACAAAACACAACTATTCTAACTGTGATGGGCCATTAAAGGTTGAATGGTTGGTTATGTTCCCAGGATTGTTGAAATCAATAGAACCAGCTATTCAGCTTAATGGGGATAACTAACACCATTAAACTCAGTGGCAGATGAGCCAGTACTATTGTTCCCAAACACATGTTTTCAGATAGGAGCATCTAATAATTTAAAAACAGGACTGCCAGTATGCCTTTAACCAGAATATTCTGTAAATCCATGTAGTATTATTTCATTTATTGGAAAGCTGTGACTTTTATTATTGTCTTTTCTACAAACATTTCAGCTTTCTGCTGTGAAACAAATCTGTTTTCTTAAAATCACAGCACCATGTACTACTCCAAGCATTGTTTTATTTAAATGTCATTCAGGCCTTGACAATACAGGCCTCCCCCTTCAAAACCCAGTTTTATTTCAAAGGTAATGTAGCAGAAAGATAGGCTTTGGAGAATTCTGGTACTGTACCACAGTAGTCAGCTTTTCTATTCGTGACTCTTTTCTTAACCAGCATTTTTAACATCGTGAGTTTTTTTTATCTCTCTATTTTAACTTTATAACAGTCCTTAGTGTTACAGGGAGAATTACACTGATTTAGATTTAGTCATGCCCTATAAAAGGCTGTGATTCCACCATTCTTGGCCAGTCTTCTTTATGCAAAAAATAAATTCTTCTGACTGCTACTTCACAAAAAGCGTACTTTACAGAGTCATGTTCTGTAGCTCCTGATCTGCGTCACAGACATCTTATATTTTCCTCCTGAACATCCAGTCTCATTATACTTTTACTATTTCACAACTCAGGACTTTTCATAATCTTTGTGTTAATCTTTGTGTGTTTGCCTTATGGTCAGTGTACAATTTAATGTATTCATCCTACAGTTTGTTTATCTGTCTATCAATGGAGAACCATCCCACCAGAGCCTTTGCTCTTTTATAATGTGGTCTCCAGCACCTCGCAAAGTTTCATTTTTTCAGTTTAAGCTCTTGCTGAATTGTGTACTGAAATGTATTTTATTAGTTGTTACCAACAGTGACAAGAGGACTCAAATGTCATAGGTTCACAGTCTTGGAGCTCTAGTTAGCACAGTCAAATTGTCATCGTCCTGGGCCTTATGATGTTTCCGAAAGAAATATTTAAAGATACTATGAAGAAAAAACATACAGAATCACTAGCATAAGACATTTGCACTTATGACCTTGCACAAACTTTCACCAGTTAATATCAATTTCTCTTGAAATCATGAATCATTCCTTACAGACTTAGCAGTTCAATCATCTCTCTTTTAGATGTGTGCCCTTATAAGGGTGTTGCTAGCCTAGGAAAAAGCAGCAGGTTTTGTGTATTTGTGTCCATGGGTCTACTGTTATCCAGGCTCCAAGAGTATCTAGGGAAAAGTACTGTGAAAACTTTAAAATTAAAATCAAAACAAAGCAAAAACCAACTCCTTTAAGAAACTCCTTTTTCTCCTAATTTCAGAAAAAGCATTTGTAAATAAGATAACCTCTGTAACAGCCTGTGGGTCGGTCAGCTTTCAAAGAAAGTTTCCCATTCTGGTTAGAGGTCTCACTCCTCAGGTCTCAGCATGTACCCAGGTAGGCTCAAACTTTTGTCAAGGTCTAGGCTCTTCTCTTCTGTGTGATAACTCTTCACTTGACAAGGCTTAGGCAATCTCTGGGACATTAAAAGAAAACCTGTTCACGCTATCTAGGGAAGGGAGAGGAGTAGCCTGCGTTTTAGGGGTACTTTTCAAAATGTATCTGCACAGGTCATTCAGGGCTGGAATGATGCAGGCCTGGCATCCAGACAACCCATAATGCCCATCTGGGCAAATCACATTAATTGGTTACCGTTAACTTTAAAAAAAATGCTTCCTCTTACTGAATATTTCCTAACCTTTGCAAACTAAAAATTGGGAACATAGCACGCTTACCTTCCTCTTGCTGAGTAATTTTTCTGTTTATTGGTATTAGCTTTCAAATGACAGTACTAAAGAGCTATAATGATCTGTACTGAAGACACTTTGCAAAGGGCTCATTAACAGCTGAGATGAGCTGTAAAAGAAACATAAAATGTCAAGCTAATTTAAAAAATCACGCTACACCGGGGAATGGGCAATTAAACAATAACACTTACATAGCTCAGGAAGGTCTGAAAATGAACATAGCAGAGCAACAGACATTAGGAACCACATCAGCTCCCATAATAGGTAAGAGGAATCAGAGTCCTGGAAACGTGAGAAGAGACATACAGATCCAGCATGAAAACTCAGTAACGAAGGCCCATGCTTCAGGCTTACCGTACAGAATGTGCAAGACGGCACTCAGTCTTACAGTAGATAGTACGGGATGCCAGCCTATATTCCACAATGGCAGGCCATCCAAACAGATGTGTGATAGTAGAGCAGGGATGGCTGTAGGCTCTGCGGGGAAACCTGTGACAGAGTGGAGGAGGCCAGCAAGCGCACAGTCGTGAGCTGCCCTCACGAAATAAATTCTGACTTAGGTACCTCATATGTGTTCAGATTTTAACCACCTATCTAGCCAGTTCTAAAGTAAATACCCATATTCCCTATACAAACAATGGAGACCTCCAGATAGATGACCCTGTTCCTGCTGAAGTTTCAGTAAACAGGTCAGGCAAAATGGACACCGCAGCACAGGTTTTTCACTTGCGCTCCTTGGACTATCCGTAAAGCTCTAATTATTTTCCAGAACCAGAAGCCTCACTGAAGGACTGTGAATTACAGAATTACTGAAAAGGGAGACTTAAAGTGTTGATACTTAGTCCGTGGAATTTGGCCATTAGCTCACATTCTATACCCAAGTGACCTTTCTGTTTCTGCGTTCATAATCTTTTCTAATGGGAATTTCTTAATCATCATGAAATCTCTGTAGTTCAGAGTGCTTCTATCTTTTATTTCACTGCTGAATTGCTCGTTTGAGTGAAATGTTTCACAGATGTTCTGAAGAAGTATTTCAATAGTCACAAAATCTTTTGAAAACTCAGTTAAAGACTTTTAAAGATGCAGTTCATGTTCCTGAAGTTCCACCCAAAGCCTGGACACCGGTCTGAGTTTTTCCACAGATTCCTGTTGCTTTTTTAGCCCTAATTCACTTAAAGAGAATGGTTATGGACTTCTGTGGAGCTACTGAAAAATTAGAATGTACAGAATCAGGCTTCTTATCAACACAAGATCACTCATAGGCTGCTGAAATATTAAAAAGTGTGCAGTTAGGTTTCCCTATGATTTCATGAGTAATCAGAAAAAGGCAGAAGTATTAAAGTTTTCATGGTTTGTTCATTATTTGTTTGCAGGTTTTTTGGGGTTCTATTTCTAATGTTTCTTTGCTCAGGAGAAGCAACTACTTGAAAGGATAGTTTGGGCTGGCTTGTTTTTTTCTTTTTTATTTTAAAATTTTCATTTGAGAAAGCAGTAATTAAAACATAAAAGCAACATTTTAACTCCTCGGTCCATAGGTCATGCCTGCACTTTGAGTGAAACTTTGTCACTTTTGAACTGCCATTGGTATCAAGGGGCTGAAATGCCATGTTTATGTTGAAATCACTTTCTAAAGTCACTTGAGAAAAACTAACAGATGATGCGATATACTGTAGCCATCAATAAAAATTTCCACTGAACTTGACAGAGAAGGCAGAAGAGATCAGATAATGAAGACAGGACGACAGAAGAAAAATCCACCAAGAGAAATTGGTTTTAAAAGCAGGGTAGAAGTAGGAACGTGGAATTGGACTGCTGAGGATAATAAGGGACTTCACCTCCTAAGTTACTTCTAGTCGTATTGACCCCACACAGCTGGAGAACAATCAGGTAGTTATGGCAGTTCTTTATGTATATTTCTATTCATGTCCTAGAAACCTGCAGTCACTTAATACAATAGTGGTGGTGGAAAGGGGAAAAGAACAGTATTGTTACTAAAAAAGAATCCAGGCCTCTGAAGACATGTTCCTTTTTTAGTTCAAGGATGGATTGGACATTTTTACAAAGCCAATATTCTAAAACAAGGAAAACAATAATGATATGTCAGCTGTTCTAAAAAAAATGATTTTGACAAAAAAAAGTTTCAGTCATGGAAAATAGTCTTGAAACCAGATTCTGTTGTTAGATTTATTAAGGGTTTTGTTTTTTTCACTTCTTTCTTTGACGGCAATGTGGAGATTCAAATCCAGCATTCAAACTGCAAAAATGACATACAAAAATAAATATTGGTGCTGCTGAAGGAAGATATTTTTGAAATAGTTGTATGGCTCAGGCAGACAAAAGCTCATCTTGAGCCCATTCTTAAGCATTTGCAACACATGGGATACATTTGAGATTTCTTCATAAAGTACCACCAGCATGTTAAAGTGCACTCCAAGTTTGAGCCAACCCCAAAAGCTTTTTTTTTATGAGCTTCCTGCCAGTTAAAATAATACGTTCTACCACACACACACTTATATACATCTATACAGTGTAATGTATATGAAACTGATTTTATATGTTGAAGTATGGTTTTGCCTAAATTCTTTTAGTATTTTAATGCATACTTTTAAATTTCTTAATATTGGAATGAAGGTGCCCTGGTGGTATATAAAGTTTGTTTTATTCATCAATTTGCTGTCTATCTTCATAGAAAAAAAGGTATAGTATTCTCTTTGAGGTACCACATGGCAGTTCATGAGTTGCGCCTTCATTTTCTGGCTCTACCATTGGCTTCATGTATAACACTTGGCAGAATATTGAACCCTTTTGCTTTGTAAAATGGGAATAAGACTTTTCTGTAACAGGAGGAGTATCCAAAGGAATGAGGCAAGACCACATACTTAAAAATAATACAAATTTTGAAGGCAGCTTGTGGCTTTATACAGTAGCATCTCTCTGTCCCAGTGCTGCTGACGTGTCTTCCCACCCACCAGAGGAACATTTTGTTGCAGCCCCCTCCTTGCTCTCAAACCCGGCTCTGGTTGGTGGGAGTAAGGCAAAAGACCACCAGGGCTCTAGGTTCCTTGGGTTTTATCTGATTTGTCTACTTAGATTAGAAGACCCAGGCTATCATAAACACCCTCTTAGGCACTAACTTCTGTGAGAAGGAGGCATTTAAATTTCTTTATGGTTCTGTGTCCTTAGGGTATGGGCATAGTCTCACCATATGTCTGCATGGTGCATAAAGCACTAGGACTATAAGGCAATATTAGAATGGGAGAGAAATAAAGTAACAAACTTTATAATCAGACTAATTTAAATGTCATCCTCAGTGACGACAAGTAGGCTGCAATTCTCATAAAATGAGGGTTGGCTTTATTTTTCCCTTGTGTTTCTCTTTATCTCCTTAGCAAATACAACAATGTTGCTGTGTAATTTTAATTTAGTTCAATTTAATGATTTTTATAGTAATGTCTAGCACACGGCATCACTGAATCCCCCTCCCTTCTTTTTTGGTTTCTTTTATAAAACAGTGTCAAAAATAGATATTGCGATGAATGTCTTACATTTGAGTATATTGAGGTGTGCTTTACTAATATCTGATATTAGCAGCACTATTGCACTAATACTTCTGAAGTGATCCAAGAAGCAGCAGGTCTTTTAAGATATGATAGAAGAGAGACATTTTAACAAAGGAAACTATATATAATTGGAATAAGTATATTTCCTTATTCTGAATTTAATATTCCAAATCTGTTAGAGTCAAATATCAAAAGTGGGGCACACACTGAAGACCATGCTGGCCAGCAATGAGCTAATGAATAATACAGAAAATAAGCCTCCCTTCTGTGATAATTTTTTGCACACTGCAGCTTGCTATTGCTGTCCCACTTATAAGCTGTTAAATTTTTGCAACATTCATAAGGGAAACTCAGCATAGCCAGGTCACTGAAGTCATTAAATGCACTGGGATAGCAGTGATGGTCGCAGTGTCAGAGCTATTCATCTGTGTACTGTCTAGGATAAAGGTGACACACCTCGTGTCTCCTATGTCCTGTTTCAGATGCTGAACTAATGAGTACCTGTGAGGGTTAACCTGGGATATAGGCAGGACTCACTGCAACGGTCGGAGCAAAGCTTGATCTGATTTGTTTTCCTGGCACCAACAATGGCTAAAAGTAGAAGCTGAGGAAGGGCTTCAGGAACAGGGCAAGTGCATGAGATACTCTCCTAGGTGCTCTCCTAGCCTCTCAGTTTAAGTGATGTTTCTTTAAGAAGGAGAGCCAAGTGGACCCAGAAGGATGGAGAGATTACTCTTTTCCATAGATTTGCATGGCCTGCTTTGGGAAGGGGAGTGAGAAGAAGGGGGAGAAGAGAAGCATGCAGAGGCAGCCAAGTGTGGAGGAAAGGCAAGGCAAGGCAAGAGTGGGAAAGAGTCGCAGCGGGGAGCAGGAGCCTGCTGCTCATGGAGGGAGGCGGTGGGACTGTACTGAGTGCAGGCAACAGACGGTTTTAGTTCACTCAACAACTTAGAGCAAACCCTGTCCAGGCCTCTCTGGTGCCCAGAGGTTTTTTTTTCATCTGCTCTAGGGGCTGGCTGGCTGTTCCCTGGTCTGTTCCCTCGCCAGACCAGACCAGAGGGGACTGGTACGAGTTTGTTGAGGCTCAAAAAGTCACTGAGTGAATTAAAACCAAGCCTGGAAGGCGGGATTTGCTTGCAGAGTACATTGAGGGAGAGTTAGCTGTAAGCACTTCCTATTTCTGCTCCAACTCTCCTAATCACTTTGTGTTTTGTCTATTTACAAAGTTAATTATCCCATTAGGCATTATAATAAAAAATGGCTTTTTAGTCATCTTCAATTAGATTGCCATAAAGAGAAGGTGTACAGAGATCTAACACCAAGCTCTGTCTGACTTGTCCCATTGCACATTCATTTTGGTTTTTCGTCTTAGGTTTTTCTCTTCCATTTGCTACTGAGGCCATCATAACAATTTGCAATAGTGTATTAAGCAGTATTATCACTGAAATCTAGCTGTATATAATAATTGCTGTACAGGTCGCATTCAGTAGTAAAAAACATAAGTAAAACACAGTATTAGATTCTGCTCTTAGTTGCACCAATGAATTTAAACACATCATTTAGTGGCTCAGAGGAAAGCTCTATTGATTTTTCATATCCCAGAAGATGTCCATTGCAATGTAGAGGACTTGAATATGCTTGTCTGCCTTCTGATGTAGATGGCTTAAGAAATATTGAGTCCCTTGCAGCTGTGGGCTATCACTTCCCCCCTGCTAGAGGAGTACTGGTTTAGTATCCATCAGGGAAGATTCTCTTTTAACGCTTTCTCCGTTTAGTGCACCCAGTTTTCCCTAGCAGCTGCAGTTCTGAAGGCGGACTCTCCTGACTGGTTCATTAATAACTCTGCTGTGTTCTGGATTCTTCATGCTAGGGGAAACCTAAGCATTTCTAAATTCCCAGTATTCTTTTTAAAAACTGTAATAGCTTGAGAATGAAGCAGGAAGTTTGTTCTGGTAAAAAGAGATTTTTGTTCTTATTCTCACTTGTTATTGTGTTTCCAATTAATTAATAGCATAAGTATTTATGCTTGAGAATTTTCTGTTCTAGATTACTTGTAGCAATAACAGTTCCTCCTTGGTTGAACCTTGGGGTAGGTGGGCAACACATTCTCATTTCCCCTAAAAATATTCAGATCCTCTCTGCCCTTTTGTTCTAGAAGGACCTGTCTTCTCTCTCATGTGGTTTTTTTTTCACACTGAATTTTCTACAAATGTAGCTAATTAAGGCCCTAATCACTGCCTGGAGTCCTATGACCTTCTAGGCAGTCTGAGTACTTTTAAGATTATTAAAACATTTTATGAAATCATGCACCATGAACAGTGTTTACTATGGATTCATCTCTGGACCTTGAGATCACAGAGTTAAGCTATGTCTGTACTGCACAGTGTGACCTACTGTGCTGCTTTTTGACTCCTAACCAAGGGTCATGTAAAGTGAACCTTTATACCCACACTCTTGGATTGCCATTGCATAAAAACCAGAACATGGTTGTTCCAGCCAGACCCCATTGTGGCCCATATCTGCATCTGAGAACATGGGGCAAGCCATTAATAATATGAATTATAATCACATCATATCACCTCAGCTGATGGGGGTAAAGTAGAATTACCCACTGGAGAATCTGAAAATACCAGAGGACAGTGAAGTTCTTGAGATGCAGAGGCATCATACTTTATTCATACTCTATCATAGCATGCTCATACAATCCTAGCTATCTTAGCTATTGATGTTAACATTAATACTCTGCTCAGAAATGCAGTGAAGTCTTTTTTGACCCTTTCAGGACCAAGGATGAAATAACTGTGGCTTTCGTGACCATCACAAGGGCATATTATAGGCATTTGCATTGCCATTGTCCCTATTCTACCTTAAATAAAATATTGTAGAATTCAAGCAGCTTGTCAAAATCTGGTCTGGCCAAGATGGGCTTTCCTCCAAATATCTTTAATGCTTCTAATAATTTAATTTTGCTTTTTGATTTCTTGTTTTTATTTGGGGTGCTAGTCTGCCATGTCAGTTTACTGGTTCTTTTGCAACCTCATGTTTTCTGTCCTTCCTAGGGTCTTATTGTAGGTCTTTCCTATCCAAGCCTCTGAATTTCCCAATGTTTCAGCTGTGACATAGTATTTATGGTCACCTGCCTCAGCTGCAGCACCTAAGTTCCTTCTTCTGGGGACATATTTCTTCTCAGTCTCTTCTCAGTTAAATGGTCTCTTTCCTCCCTCCACCTTCTGCCATCTAATTTAATCTGTTCTACAGCAACACTTCTCCCCATAACTATTATATTTCTGTAGTCGCTTCCTCACCCTGAACACAGCAAGACAAAGTGTAGTTCGGGACAGGCTTTGGTTTTGAACTTTTCCTTTTTTTACTTTCCTGGAAATAAACCAGAAAACCAGCAACAGAAAAATCTCTCCCCCAGAAAACAAACAAGTCCTTTGTATCTAAGATGGTGCTGTGCTGTTGGCACATGATTTCCTGCTAACTAGTCCTCAGATGAAGAAAAATTATACTCCAGGCCTGTTCGGTTGCCTAAACATAGGCATCCAGTGCTGTTTTAGACACCATAGGAACCTGGCCTCCAGCTATTGACTGCCCAGAAGGCCAAGGTTTCTCATAAGTCCTGTGTCATGCCTGCCAGTCCCATGATGATGTTTTGGATACTGTAGGGCACCTCAAATGGTACTGAGCTCCTATATTTAGGCAACTGGATCATTTCCCCAGCAGCACAATTGTTCTGGGATGTAATGAATCACCCTCTGGAAGACGTATCCTCTTCATTGACTAAAGAGGGAACCTAAACTGCTTGTTTACATGCCTAGCTTTCAGACAGCTAAACATGGGTGAGGAGAACTACGCCATGAAAGTAGGTCTGCCCAGAAAAATGAAGGATGACTGTGGCAGATGCCTGCTGTGGCTAGCCTAATCTTGGTCCAGGTAAGAACAGCAGGAGAAGATAATATACCGTGAAGCTAGCATGTGAAAGCACCTATGCCACTGACCTAGATCTAGACAGCTCATACTCTGTTTACCAGCATGTGCTAAAGCTGATCCTGTCACATCTTAGCACCTACCATTACCTGTGGTAGCTTAGAGTAGGTTAACTAAAGTATGATAGCATATGGTACACCTTCATTTTCTGTATTGACCCATTTTACTGGTTTAACTTGCTTCAGCATAGAGCATTTTGTTTGAATGTCACAGTCAACTTTTTCTCCAGAGAAAATGTGGACATATTTAACAATCCGTGATTATCTTCCAACATTTTTTTTCATTTGTTTTTTATTATACTGATTTGCTTTCCCAGTCTATCCATACTACTTTATTTTTGTTCACTCCCTATTAAAACAGTCTAAAACTTCCTGCAATAACATTCTCAAAGCATAGTTACTCAAAAAGGTTTTACTACAAAAGTCGCTGTAATTACCTTACCGATATGGCAATTGTACACTGCAGTGTTTGGGATGATTATTGAGGAATTCTGTAGCAATTTTAAATAAGAGTGGTTGGTTTGTTTGTCAGTTTATTATGTCCTTCTTTTATTGCCACAATCACATCTGCAAACAATAATCCATCTATTTTGTCCTCTGAGCGTTCAGTTATGGTTCATGAAAAGCTGCCATTTTATTTCTCTTTTCCCACTGCTCCCATCTTATAAACTGCTCCATTATTTAGACTTACTTTTTTCTGCCTTGTTTTCACATGTGCACCCCTGTAGTATACACAGCAGTGATTTCTCTAAAGACAGCTATTCCTCTTGCACAAATGTTAAGTGTTATAACAGGATTTTAGTCAGGACACTTCAATGTTGTGTTCACATGATCTATTTTCATTTACAAAAAGACTTGCGGCATCAGAAGAGTCACAACCTCTGTGCTAAGGCATACAGGGGACATGATATAGGGTGGGTTACACCGCCAAGGCTGGCAACAGTAAGGGCATGTGAGCTGGATTCCGCTCCATCTCAGGCAGAATTGTTCATTTCCACTGAACTTAAAATTCTTCGTTAATGCTGATACACAAGTGGAAATTATATAATCAGGGTATGTTTACGCTGCACACAGAGGTGTTATAGCTTGGGTAAAAACCTAAAGGTATTAGTGCAAAGACATACAAAGCCTATGGCCCGATGCTGCTGTTGGTCAGAAATTATGCTCAAATTATTTCTCAAATAAAAAGCTGAAACTGAAAACAGAGCAGAAACATGGAGGCACAGAGATGAACTAAAGTGAAGTTAGGCTGAGGCATTTTCTTTTGACTTGCTATTATTATTTGTTTAGTAAATTCTGAACAAATCGCAGAATAACATCAAGAGGAAAATATTTGTGATTGACAAAAATATGGTTGGGTTGATGGAAACTCTGACTTAGTCTCATAACTCATTTCCAGAAGCCAGCATTTTCAGCTGATGCATACCTTCACTCTGTTGAAGCCCAGTTTCCTCCCTATAGTCACTGAAATCATTCTTTTGATTTTGGCCTGCCTGGGGAAAAAAAAAATATAAAAATGTATCTGTGACTGATTAGCTGTGCTTCCTGTAGATTATGCTAGGCACCTTTGTTACCTTAGTATCTGTAAACTGTCTTGAACCAGAATCCATAATTTGGAATTATTATTAATGTTTAAGCCATTGTCGGCAGTGCAATGGGTAAGTACTATTCAGGAACAGTTCAGGTACTGAAAGCAAAAGAGCTGTCAGCGTTGTCTTGTCTCTGCGAAGAAGGTGCATGACCAGCCTTGCTCAGCTAGCCCAGCAACACTTACTGCCACTGTGGTCTCCAGTATAGTGAGACCAGCCAAGCTTAGAGTTTGTTTCATTAGGAAGCTTAGAGAAAGACTTCACTTCAGTGAAGTAAAAGGAGTCACTGAAAACCATGAAGGTTAGATGTGAAATGTACATGAAACAAAATTTGGTTTCATGCTTTATTCATAATAATTGTTCCAGTACTCAAAGATGGCTTCAGTTAGAAAGTAAGAAATGTAGCTGTTCTTCATGGGCTTACTTTAAATATGCATGGTAGCATGCAAAAAAGGGGTGGTTTTCCTTGGGAAGCCTTGAGCCTTAAGCACATCAATCTCTCACTGTCAGATGACTCCAGAGGTGGAATCCCCACAACGGGACTTAATGGAGAAGCTTTTTAGCTGCCACAGCATACTGAAGCATACTTCCAAAGTATTTGTGTTTAAAGATCACCTGCAGCGAAAACAGGGTCCAAAATATAATACAGACCTAAGGTAAGTGAACACATATTTCCTGAAAGGAATGAGCTGCCAAATGTTTGCTATATCTTGACACCAGTCTTACTCTAACAGTTCAGTTCAATGCAAAAACACATCACTAGCCCATACTTAGGTGATTTTGCAGACTAACAAGTTTGGTACAGGCTGTACTAAATTACTCCAAGATTTAGCTTTGACAAGGGTAGGAGGAAAGATAAAGAATCCTTCCCCCACCCCTATGACTTCCTTCATAGCTCTTGGAAAGAAACTAAGATATTTCCAGGGACTGCAGTTTAAACTGGCTTTTTTTTTTTTCAGTTCACTGAGGATTACCTGCGTAATCTCCTGAAATTAGTAGTCTTTTTTTTTTTTTTTTGGGGGGTGGGGAGAATGGCTTTCTAGAGATGTAACCATATTGTTTATCTGATATCTGCCTGCAACCCCTATTTTCAATTTATTTTGAACCTCTTGAGCAATTTATTTAAAGGAGGCATAGAAGACTCAAAATTCCTACAAACTAAATGTGGGGTTAGGGAGAAAGACCCAGATTAGTGTGTCCACTGAATTAGTTTCATTTGGTCACAGTCGCATGGCCAGAGACTGTACATGTTTGCCAGCAACGAGACCATATATAAATAGCTCCATATGCTGTCTTTGACCAGCAAAGTGTCTATGGGGCAAAAGACAGGTCATAGGAAACTGAACTTCATTAATTTTGTTGCTCACAGAAGAACTTGCTGTTATAAAGTGGAGGACACTTTATATATTTAGAGAATAGGGAAAAAACAATAAGAAAGAGCATTATATAGACTGGCTTCAGAACAATGGTCAAGTTATTAATCTAAGACAGCCATTCTGTTCTTAATATTTCACAAACAGATAAAGAAGGAAAAGGGAAACCTGTACTTGAAAAGTAGTGGACCTCTGTCCTAACACATTGGTTCCAATGTGCACTTGAAGATTTGGATGCCAGTCCATTGGATCTTCAGCATTGGTCTGGAAATTTCAGAAAACCACTTTCTGTATTTCAAATGTTCTCTGTTTCTGGTATCAGCTGAACTGCCTAACTGCTGAGGCTTGAACATAAAAATTAATGGGCCATGGGAGGAGTTCAACTAATCACTTTTAGCTTCTTTTAAAAGTTTGTTTTCATTGACACCTTTTGGATTTTCAAATGTCCTAGTTTACAGAATCAAGTTTTCCTTGAAAGGAGGAAACTCAGCTACACACCAATGCAACCCAGGTACGATGGACTTGCTTTGGAAGCAGTATTCCACTGAATCCAATGGAACTGGGGGATGGACACAGTGTTTTTCCACAGCTATTTCAAACTAAGTTCAGGGCCCTCTCACTTCCAGGCAGCAGAATTTTCAGCAGATAAATTATTAATTTGGGGAGGACAAGTCAAATCTGATGAGACTGTTGAAGCCAGCAAGTGATTTTCTTCTGAGTCTCATGGGCTGGAAATCAAGCACACATTCCCACCCTCTCAGGCAGAAGGACTGCAAGAAGCTGCCTCAGCAACTTTAAAATTTGGTTCTGAGTGGGAAACAAGGAATGCAAGGAGGCCTCCAAAGCAGACAGGGAACCAAAATTCTCAGGCTACACTGTCTCCCCTTTCAGAGGACTTCAGACTCTTGCCAAACAGATCTATTTGGAAATGTGTTTTCCCAGATCATTTTGTTACTTTCTTAAAGAAAACTGAATAAAAAAATAAGCGTAGTCCTATGACACTAGCCACACAGGTGGGGTGAATCGTCCCTTACATAATTCTTTGTTTCATGTGAATTCATGTAGTCATTTCATCCACACATATATTTTTATCTCTTAACATATTTGTGTTAGGTATTTTGGGGCAGATTTTCAGCTTCTCTACGGGAATCTATTACACTATACATTCCATATAGTTCATCTATGAAGAAAAGTAGATGATGACTTTGGACTTTGATTATTCAACTTGGGAACACACCTGACCCACAAAGCTGTGTTTCACACTTAGTCCCTGAACTATGGGATCTATGGGATTATTCACAAGTTTGAAATTAAGCATATGCTTCCACACATTGTTGGATCAGAAACTAGAGTTACGGCTGATCTGTGCCAAGATTCATATTTATTCTCTTAAGGAGATAGGAACAAACTACAAACCTTACATCTGGAGGCTAATTTGAGCTTCCTTCACATTCAGGAAGGAAGGATGGGATTTGATTGAATCCTTTCTCTTATTCACTATTAGATGAATCTATCACCTATTTAAGAACACATAATATCTTTCCAGCTTATGTTACTGCACTTAGTAGAATTTAAGTCCACTGTGTTTATGACAATTTTATGCATAATAAAATATTGTCAGTAAAAGGAGCAGATAGTCATACTCAGAATTTAGATTAGCAATCAGAATTTTAAAAAGAAAAATGTCTTTTGCATCGTAGATGTAAAGGTAAGTACTTGTAAAGCAGAGCTTTAATTTTCTTTCATTTAATCCAGAAGTACTTAGCGTGGCCTATTAATTCTGGTTTTAATCAGATTTACAACGAACATTTCAGGGAAATAAATATCAGCTAAGATGGTGAGAAAAAAATAATGGTGAGCATTAGGATTAAAGACAATGCTATGAAAACATTACTGAAGAGAATTTAGTACCTTTTTCATCTTCTCTTTCCCTCCCTTCCTTTCCCTTTCCCTCTTCCTTTCCAATCATGTTATATGTACCTTTTATGTTTCCTAGTCTGCAGACTATTGATAAAAATAATACGAAGTAGTTGTGATCTAATTATTGTACTGAGATAGTGATTTAAGGAATTATTCTTTTATGCATTCCCTGTTTTTTCATAATTGAAAGAAAAATGCAAGGCAAAGAGGAAGTCTCAGGCAGCCCACAATAAAGGCTCCTGTTTCTAGCTCTGTAACTGAAGTATTCAATTAGTTTAGCATGATAATGATGGTATGGATACCATCAGATCTGGAAACTGGTTTATGTGTTTTTAAGACATTTTGGTGGTTGCTCCCCACCTCTGAAAACCAAGAGCATGTACAGGGATCCTGTAAGTTCATCTGTCCTGGCCTGAGGAAGAATTAGTCCCTTCTATCTTTTGTTTGGGGCTAGTAATGGATGTTAGAATTAAATGTAAATTAACTGGTCTCATTAAAATGAACACTGAGTCACTTCTCTGGGACAAGGAAAGAGAGAATGAAGCTCTGCAAGTTGAACAATTGATTCCAGGGAGCTGCATATAAGGGATGAAGGAAAATCATCATAGAACAATGTAATGCAATGGCATCAGCAGTGACGGTGGAATAGAGAGGTTAGTGTCTTATGATTGCTCAACGTTAAATGCCAAATGCAATGCACACAGAAAGCCTTCTGCATTTGCCACCCCAGATCTAAAAGCAAGAAAAGGAAAAACAAAACAAATTGCGTCAAGGGTGACAACCACATTGCTACTAAGTATGACTCACATCTCCTCTCCTGTAAGACATTTAGGAAGCAATTTTACATGTGTTAAGCACAACAGTACTTGTCCAGTAGCTAATATGTGCTTGTACACTTTTTTCAGTTGGTCCAGAGCACTCAGTGCTGTTACAAACTGTGCCTTTACAACAAAGACTGCCAGGATTGTTCTATAATACAGACCAGAGCCAGTCTTCTGTTAAGCAGGAAATGGCATAAATAAAAAAGCGTTCAAGAAGTTGGCTGATTATTACTGGATACATTTGAATGTAGAATGTGCTACAGTGAGTGCCCCCTTCATCAGCTTATTTGTTTTTTATTTCTGTCTCTCTAGGTCCTGTCTGGACTTGATCATGCACAACAGAAGTATTGGTCTTGCACTTAGAAACAAGAGCTTAGGGAAGCTGGCTCTGCCAGAATGACCAGTCTCTGGAGAGACCTGGGAGTGTCATTGTAATTTCTCACATGGTTATACTCAGAATGTCCTTATTTTAACTTCTTCAGTAAACATCATCGGCTTGTTGAGGAGCAAATATGACCATAACTGCCTTCAAGAATGACCCGTTTTCACAAGGCTCAGCTGTGAAAGGACCGGGATTGATGACCTGCAAAGCCTTGTCCCATACTTACTGCCATATTTTTCCTCTGCTTACTGCAGAACTTTTTTCAGGTCTCAAGGTTTAGGAGTCCAATTACCACAAGTTACCACATATCAATAGAAAATGCCCAGGAGCACAGGCTGGTATTTCACAAGCAACCGAATCAGTCTAATTGATCATTACAACCATAGGGACTTGTTTTATTCTCTTCCAGTCTATTCCTCCATCACCTTCCTCTTGACCTTCTTCCACCCCATCCCCTGCCTCACAGCTCTCATAAAACATATGCCTGAGAAAACTCAATATCACTGAGTTGACAGAAAACCACCCACTTCTTTTTATAAGTTTGGATTTTCTTTCAGTGTTAGTGAGCTAAATCTGCTCATGGTGGGATGTCATGGGTACAATACTCTCTGACTAGGTTCTGTTACATATTCCACATGAGGACAGTTTAATATTTAATACCAAATGTACTTATCTGTGTATGGTTGACAGTACATGGGATTTGATTTAGCAGAGTGTTATAACAATGTACTGAGATCACAATACAAGTGCAGTATAGCAATTGCAACATAGAGTTAAATTACAATACAGAAGTGATTCCCATTACCAGTGCATGTAAGGTCACCGTCATGACACTGAGAAACCCCAGTTTCCAGGAAAGAATATGTGGAATACCAATCTTCCCTGAGCCTTCCATTATAGGAATTTGGTGGCAGTCACAGTGCTGCAACTGATGCACAATAAGCACAGGGAGCCCAGAGGAGGGAGCAAAAGAAGGAGCGGAAGGGAATGGAAGTATGAGATACTGAGCCAATTTATTGGCTTATGAAATTGCAACCCTGGTTTAACTCACCATCCTTGTGGACTAAATAACTCCTACCCAGTACTGATAGGTACACAGAATTGTAATCACACACAAATTCTACATTGTCCTGTTCTCCTGCATCACTACTGTGGTCTAACATCTGTATTTTCTCTACCATACTGTCCATCACCAATTTCTGGAAACATCATCCTGAAAATCAAATTCTCTTGGACAAGGAGGATGGAAACAAATTCTTCTTGCCTATTACTGAGATCTGCTGTTCAATCAGAGGTAGTCCTAAGTCTGACTTTCTGGGTGCTTCCTCATGGAAGATTTCAGAACCACATAGAGACCCCCATGCTAGTGGTAACTAGACTAGCCTACTTCCAAAGGTAACCTACTTTAAACAAGCAGGATCTCTGAAAGACCTAATTTACCCTGCTTTTCAGGTCGATTCTCTGTGGAGACCTGAATCCACAGTTTAAGCAGCGCGGCCAATTGTGGCTGATCCAAGCAGTGACATCTTGAGCTGAACAGCAGTACAAAGCACAAACACATCATCAGGCTGGCTCTGACAAAAGTTTTCCATGTTCTCTAACTTCAAAGCAAGACCACTAATATCAGTCTGCAGAGGCAGTTCTAGAGAAACTATGCGGGTTTTTGTTAGTTATGGAAAAGATATTTTAAAACAAGAAGCTGTTGGCTCAGCTCACCATCATAAAGACAATCAGAATGTCAGTCTAGAGTCCAAATTCACTCTTTTATAAACCGGAAAAAAATCTTTACAGTTGACTGTAGCCAGAGTTTTATTTACCGCTGGCTTCTGGCAAGCATTCTCTACTCAACCCATTTCCATCCCTTGCATTTCTTTCCTCAAAAAGGAGAAAAGTAAAGCTTGGCAAACCCTTGGTTAGCATGCTGGTACACCCATTCTTTTCCACCTACTACAGTTACCTGAAAAGGCTAACTGTCAGTGCTTGTAAAGAAGTAATGTGCTAACTTCTTGGTTTGCAATATTTTCACATATTCTCAAATATGGACTATTTTCTATAAGAGAAGTCCTATATGTCTTAATAGCTTGAGCTCAGAGCATTTTAGGAAGGAGCTCTTTATTATTCTTATTAAGTGAAAGGTGAAATGAAGCAGTTTGGACTTTGTCCCCCAGTCAATCAATAGTAGAAAAATTGCTGAGAGACTGGTGCCTTCACCAGTTGGAACACTCCTTGACATTGCTTGGCGACTTTTGCTATTCTATCAAAAGAGGCAGGAAGTAAAAAATGGAATAACAGTGATTTGCCATGGAAAGTTCAGTGAATATTTCACTGAAATGAAAACAAGGCACTCATAAATCCAGACCCACAGAGTGTGATAAAATTTCATAAACAGATATGTCTGGTGCTATAGGTTATCCGGGACATCTACAGGGGGATGGCAGACAATGCATAGGATGTATGGGAGACCTGTGCCCTTCTGGACTAGCATCTGAATTCATGCAGGGTATCTTGGGGCATTTAAAAAGGTGAAGCACCCCCATGTTTAACTAACTGCATTGAGATCATGACATCTGCCTTTATATTTCAAGAATGCTGTGAAAGGAAGGGGACATAAAAAGAAAAACCTCATGTCAGTGCTTAAATACTGTCCACAATTTATGTCTACAATATGTGCTTTGTATTGCCAACATTTGCCAAGAATTACCTCTGAGAAAATACAATAATTGTCACAACTAAGATAGCTCTAGGCAAACTCTGACTTTACAATAAGACCCACTGCATCTGTACTGCCTCAGGGTGTTTTTTGTTTGTTTGTTTGTTTTTTGTTGTTGTTGTTTTAATTATTAAGTATCTTTTATACAATACTGGGAGAAAAATCAAGTTAGGAAATGCCAGTGTGTGGGTTGCCCATGCAATTTTAAATCTTCTTCCTCATTTTACAATGAAGGCTTTAATTGCATGACCACGGAACATTTGTCACAAGTCCCTTGCCTTATTGAAGAAAGATGACATATAACAAACAAGCAAGGCAGTGTTCTTACCATGTTTTCAAGACACTAGTTTATATGCTTTCTTAAAAGTATTGGACTAGAACCTGGACTTGCTCTGTCACACCTGTCTTCAGTTACGCTGGGCATGATCCACCCAAAAAGATGTACCAGAGTAGAACTGGATTAAGATGGTTTGAGAACCTGAATTCTTACATCTCCTGCCTCTGGATCTTCAGTTTGAATCTGATAATTGTTTTCTTTAGTTCTTTTATTAGTAGAAAAACAAATCAGGATAGTAAGTGTCTGCCAAAATTATGCAAAAATAGAGTGTCACTGAATAATTGAGTTAATCTAATAGTTTAAAGCCACTTTTTTTTAAGGATCTGCTTAGTGAGGTTTGGAAATTGATCTGCTTTAATGAAAAATTAAAGCCTAAGAACCCTTTTATGTGAAGCTGGTATTATTATGAGACCTTTTCACACACAACAATGTAATCTTAATTACAACAGTTTTTCTCACAAATAATGTAACTGGATTTCTGTCAAATATGGTTCTTTTATGTCATTAAGCTATATGCTAGCCTTAGACATGTACATGCATTGTCTCATTATCACCTTGTGCATCTTTGCCATCCTATCTTTACCTACTAATTATTTTTTGTTTTGTATATAGACTACAAAGCTTGGTAAGGCAGACATCAGCATTCTGTCTTATGTTTGCACAGAAATCAGCCTAAAGGATTGAGGACTTAGTTTGTGAGACACCATCACAAATAATAGAAAAACCTCCTTCATTATAGTCCATACAGAAATTAATTTGTAACAGACTCTTCTCCAAAAATACTGAGGTGGCATCATTACTTGACTTTGCTCTGAGTCTGAGCCTGACTGTTCTGCCCAGTGAAGCTTTCAGGAGTAATTATTCAGCAAATATCTATTGCTTTCCAATGGAACACATCACCTGTTGCTTCTGCTCATGCTCTAAAAGGTAAATTATGCTGTGCATCTAAAACAATTCCATAACTATAAAAGACAATGGTTACTAAAGGACTAATTAATATATAAGTACCAGCCACAGCTACAAGAACTGGAAGAGGGATTCATATAAAGGGTTCATATTCATCCATTCCAGATTAAAGGAGGTGTAGTGATCATATTGGGACTGATGACATTTGGCTTGTAGAAATCATAAGCAGTCCTTTGCTGTGATACTGCTAGTTGTGGCATGGGAAGAGGTGCTTATTTACTGAGACCAGTCTTCTGAAACTGTGAGACATTCGCTTCTCCAATTAGATGTGCTTAATTTACTCTCAATGTACTCTTTGTCTGTAACAAATGGCCCATCCATCCAGAAAACCTGTTTCTGTTGTGTAGAGTAAAACTCAACTGAATATATAACAGGAGATGTTCTGCATCAGTTGTCCAGTTAAAGATGAACCAAAGAACTGCATTGTTTGCCAAGACCTGAGTTCAAGGATCCTGTGTCCCCCATACAATTGGTGATGGTGTTTTTAGCAACCAAGCTGAATGGGAAGCTATATCCTTTGTTCTTCTTCAGGGCGTAAACTGTGCAGATGTATGTCTAGGGGTGCTATTTGCACATGTATGGACAAAACTGGGGGAAGTCTGTGGCCCTTCCTGCCCTCAGAAGAACTGAAATGTAGCTCTGGACTATTTTATCTATATGAAATAGCTACATGTATTATCAGCACCAGCTGTACTGCAAAGGGACTCTGTCATTGGTACCTCTAAGGGATAAGAGAAAAGCATTTTCTAGATACTGGTTGTAAGGTACTAGAGCTCTCATCTATGATCAGAGGTAGGACTGTTTCTTTCAGGTATGTAGAAACAAATGCACCAGACTTCTCTCTCCTTATTCTTTTTCCACCAATCTAATCCCACCATGTAGGCTGTTTCTCTGAACTTCTAGTTAGAGTTTGTCCAGTGGAAATATGTCAGCAAAGCAAGGCATGAATAAGCCATCACATAATTCCATCAGAGAGCTGTAATTCTTGGGAAAACAGCAGATCTCCTTAGAGGCTTTACACCCATAACATTATATTTTCCTACTTGTAAACCCAAGTTCTTGACTGGGGAGGCTGAGAAGAACTACATCTATCTTCTCTATGACATGTCTTGGTCTGGGTTTGCAGTCACATTAGACCAACACACCTTTCTCAGCAGGAACCTGTCTCTACTTCTGGTATGTTCTCAAACTCTGTTCAGAAGTGATGAACTGGACCATTTTTCCTGGCTGGTACTTGGTATTTGTTTTTCAGGCCCCTTCCTGTCTAGGTAGCATTACAGTTATCTATCTTCCTTAAGTATTTTTAGGGGTGATTCCATAGCCTTGGGTGGGGAATGCTGGTACCTGTGTGCATCTCCTAAGGAGGCTGAGCCGGAGAGAGTAACTGATCTGTATATTTCTCCTGTTGGCTCATTCTGATGCTGAATTGTGGAGCAGTCATGATGTTTGCACCTCATTGCCTGGCCCCATGAAAGCATGCTGGTAGCTAGAGACTGGTTTTGAACAGAGCTCATGTGCAGAGATATATTTTAATGCTTTTCTTTTGCTCAGTGCACATGGTCTGTATAACTCAGCACCTACACCATATTGATGTGGTACACTAATTGTTTTGATTTTAGATGCTCTCCTAAATGCTGATGAAAGCCGTGAGAAGACCCTTATGGCATAAATCCATAGAGGTGATGAGTGTTATGAGCTAAACCAGAGATGGGATGAACAATTAATGAGTAGCTGTGAGATGAAAATGTCCATTCACCAAAGTTGGCCTGCAGTTCCCCATTAATTTCACGTAGAAACAGGTCTCTCTTCTTCTTGACTCCCTTTCCATATTGTCCTCCTACTCAGTTATACAAACTAAAGCATCTTCTAGGAATGTTACATTTGATAATTAAACTTCACAGACTTTTAAATAAAAAAACCTTGGTCTTGCCAAAAGTTTTATTATACAGTTTATTGCACAGTCATTAAAAATTATCTATGTACAGAAAAGTGTCAGACTTCAAGATAATTAGATATTTTAAGTGTTTCTTCTGTTACTTGCATTGGTCAAGGAATAATTAACATAGGCCCCAATTCCATCCTCTGTGTCAAAAAGGTATAATGAGGTTGTTTCTATGCTTTCGATTTACTTATTTGTTTTTGACAGTGTCTCTGATTATAAAAGGAAAAAAAAAACCTGTCACATTGTGAAAACAGTAAGATAGGGTCTTTAATCTGCACCTGATATCAAACCATATTTCAGAGTCATTGTTTGACATTTTCTCTCTCCCTTATGAGCATTATTTCCTGAATACTAGTTCTCTCATAAAAAAATAATTTTACATTAAGAGTGCATTTTAGATACCAAATATACTTTTCAGCATGCATCTTAGTGATCTGCAGTACATCCAAGAAATTCAGAACAGTCCAGGAGTCTCCTCACTGAGCTAGCTGAGTTAAGCACACTAGGGAAAACATATGTATTTCTGTTCTTTTGCTGGACAAATGACTCTATAAGTTTAATGCTAAAAATTAGTATGGTATCAGATCGGTTCATACAAAGAGATTATCTCTGAGCACTTAGTTATGGCTACGATTCTGATCATGTTCTCACAGGTGCTTACCTGGAGCTGATTATCAGATCAGAATTAGAGACTAATTATGGATATGTGATGCAACACATCACAATAGCTATGAATAGCTATGAATTAGCATCAAAACTGAGGTCGAAGCACCTAGAAGAACAATGTATCAGGGCCTTCCAACAGAGTGGATATCCAGGCCTTTCATAACTCAAAGACACATTCGAATGAGGGCAGTGTCTCAGTGCAGTGTCAGTAGTTCTTCCTGTCCTTGTTCTTCTTTCTTTTTTTTTTCTTGTTTCTTGTTCTGTGCCTGTTTCTTTTTCTTTTGCAAGAACCAGTCCACCAATCTGCAGGAATACTAGAGATGAAATCTTGCTAATCTGATGTTGACTTTGAAGTTTATGTGGGAATCCAGGATTATACCAGCCCCCTAAAATTATGTTTATGAGGACACAAGGAAATGATACAGATTTCATTTTTGGCTCTAGCTCTATTAAAATGGAAAAGTCTACAAACTGTTCTTTTGCAGCAAATCTGGTTTGGCTGTCAAAATACAAGAGCAAAAACATTCTTGCCCTGAGGAGAACACATGACAATATGGGGACTTCCATCCAAAATTTCCCCATTTATACACTGTGGAACTGTAAACCTTATGTGTAAGTGCTGATATTCAGAAATACTGCTCCTTCTTGTACTCAGAAGTAAAACTGCACTCTCACAGCTTGCTTCTCTCTTTCCTTCTCTTTCCACCCTTCTCACAGCATGAAAGCAGCTCTGGAGAGTGCCTCACTGTCAAGTTCTAAGAGCAACCTCAAAGAAGTGAAACAACATGCCAAAACATATAGTCATATGTGCCATAGCATTTTTTTTCTTTTCTTTTTTTTTTTTTTAACAGTAACTTATGGCATATTTCTGCCTCCCCTCAGGCATTCTTTTATTCTGTATAACATATTGCTCAGTCAAGTCATAACTGTTCATGTCGAAGGATGACAGAACACACAACTTCTCCACTCAAATGATGAAAAGCAACATGTTGCTTTTCTAATAAACTTCTCTGTAAGTGCTTGAACTCACCTTTGGTTAACCAATATTGAGCCTATTAAGCAAAAGAGAGAGAAGGGAAGTCTGTTGGTTTATCACTTAATTGGAACAAAGGGAAAAATTATTGCCTTGCAAACAATAATTCTCTACTTTTCTGTGCTGAAGAGACACTGCTCTGTGAATAATCATCCTTGTCTAAATAAAATGACCTTTATTGATTTAATTTAAAACTCTTTATTGTCTCAGCTAAAGTAAATCGAATGGAACTGCTACAGCTCAGAGGAGTTTATCACATCATCAGAGCATTAATTTCCTAGATGACTGCATCTTGGAATTACATTAAAAAGTTAGTTTTACAAGTTTTAAAAATAGGAATGGACTTCAGTAGGACCTTTGAGAAAATGCTTTATTCCAGCAAAGAATTTCTAAAAGTGTGCACCATTGTCTCCCAAGCTGAAAACACCTCTAAAAGATGCAGCTGTGGTACATATCTAGCCACTGACATCTGGGTAAGCTATTAAATGGGAATACTTTTTCTTTAATTGCAGACCTTGAGCTTTTATGAATCAGACACAGATAAAATTCCCAAGAACCTGGCCTCCAACATCTGTGTGCTCCTGTCAGTTATGCCTTATATAATACTCTGGAAGACATGAACAGTGAGACAGAATTCCTTGATATATTTCTGGTCATGTCTGTAGTTTTGTTTCATTTTCTCAAAAAGTTTCTATAATATAAATTATTTTTATATTTTATTTTTATATTTATTATAGGTTTCAGTATTGCAGGTAAGTAGTGTTCACTGTTCTCTAACCTTAAGCTTAGGTGTTCATAGGGATAAATAAAATTTAAATGATGTGTCTGTATAATATGTGCTTCATCTGATTGTATCAGCTAAGAACAACTCATTTACATGAATAAACTGCAGCCAGTCTCAACGGTTTGTTTTAGATAGATTTCATCAGACATTCAACTTTGGTTAATACAAAATATTTGGCTTCATACTCTGATTTCAGGGTAGAATTTTAATGGACAATGAAATATAGCAAATTGGACTAGACAATGTAATAGCCTTTTCTTACCTTAAGAGCAAATACTTTCAGGAAAAATGCTAAGATAAAATTTCTTCCTCTATCTCACCAAATTCCTCCTTTGTTGGAACCATCTGCTCTTTTCATGAATTCTCACAATTTTCTCAATAAAAGAAAAAATATTAGTGCTAGTTCCCCTCATGAATTGTGAACACTGGCATGAAGAAAGACACATGCCATGACAAATTCAACGCTTTCTCTTCAGAAGTTGTCTCATTTGCCTTCTCAGGAATGTATTTAATACATCTAAATAGCAACCTGAAATGATGAATTCAGAAAATAGACCCCACTTCTGACATAGCTGCCATCTAAAATGAAACCTTGACTGCGCTTACCTTTAGAAGGATTTAACCAAGATTTATTTTTTATGCATCCAGACAAACAGAAAATCAAAGCTATCAGCAGCAGCACCATGCAGCAAATCATGATACTGTTATAATAATGTCCTCTGCTCTGCTTGCAGTTTGGAGTTAACTTAGTTATACTTTTCTGCCTTTGTTTTTCAGTGCACTGTATTTGCTGCATCAATGAGTATCTTTAACTAATCCTCAGCATACCAGATAAGGTATTTCTGCCATAGACAAATTGCATAACAGGATCCATACCTGACTTTCTTTGCATAGATGAACAGGAGGTCTGATGCTTCCTAGTCGCCCCATATTCCCTGCAGAGTACAGAGACATACATATTATTGATAGAGATATCTGAACCTTGATACGTGGTACTAATTAGTCACATACCAACTGTACCTACGAAAGGCTCTGAATAGTCACTGAAAATATGTGAGATTTCCCCAAAAGGGAGCTTGTTTATAAATGAGATCATTCTTTCAGGTTAGAAAGTCTCTCATACGCTCTACTCAGTAGCCGCCTGGGCCTTAATCCAAAGCCTATGAAGTCAGCAGAAGGTTTTGCACTAAGTTCAGTGGCTTTGACTCAGGGCCACAATAAAATGTCATTGGGAAACTTTGACCTACGGGTTTATGGGCTTATGAACTTAACAAGAACCTTGCTAGATTAAAGACATGAAGTCATCTCTTCTCCTCCTAAAAACTGTGTAGAATGACCATTAGTGAAAAGAAATATTCATGCATTTTCAAAAGGTTTTAGTGAGTTTTGAACAAAGAGCACAAGGATTCAAGTTGCTAAATTACTCTTTCTCTGAAGTGTTTTCCTGTGAACATGTAGAGGTACGGCACCATTGAATGTTTTCTTTTATGAGTCTATCTGACTGCTCACATTTCACTGGTCATTTAACAATGGCAGTCTTGTTTCAGCTCTTAAGAGGACTGGAAAGTTTTAAGGATGGTCTATTAATGCTTCATAGCTTTACTTCGCTTTTTTGCAGTCCAGTAAATGTTATCAACTTTTTGTGTGCTAAATTCATTTACTGGCCAATTTGAAAATACACCCTCATAAACATTTCACCTTTATTTCTTTTCATATCAGCACCACATGGGATGAATAATAATGTTAACATGACCAAGCCTGACTTCAAGGACCAGCAACTCTGCAGTACTAATCTGGAAAATGGTGTTCTTCACAGCCAGAATTGGCTTCACAGCAGTAAAGGGGCTTGAGCTTTGCCAGAAATTTGGAACAGCTCCTGTCCAGCAAGAACTTTTTTGTAATGTACCATTCATTAAAAAACAAAACAAAACAAAACAACAAACGAAAAACAACCCCAACCCAAAAGTCAATGGATATTGGGTTTCTCTTTCATTTGTCTCACAGGTAGTTATTTCCTAAGACCTTTACTTGATAAAGCAGTTTGCTACTAGCCTAACTTTATATAGAGTGTAAATAGTACAAATCCTTTAGAAACAATGAAATTTGCATCATGCAAAAAGCTCTGATAACAGAAACTGTGTCCTGGGATATGATATAGGGGAGTCCCAAACATATTCTAGTTTTCTCTGCAGTGCTCCACCTTGCGACATATGCCAGATCATTTAGAAAGCTTAGGGCTCTGTACATTCAATTCCCGATTTCTTTTGCTTATCCTGTTAACTCTTGCCCCAGTTGTCACTATCTTTACATTTTCTGGAGTTTGGATGTTGCTGTGACCCAGCAAGGAGAAGATGATTCTCTAAAGTGGAAGGGGAGCTTTAAAAGGCAGAGCTTTTCCAAAATGAGGTAATGATAACAATAATAAACGCAGTGCCTACCTCTCAAGGACAACAAAGGTAAGAAGAATCAAAACTCAGATGGTGTAGTGGAAAAATTTTAAAAGAAATTTTCCATTTCATATAGCATACATTTCTACTGCAGAAATATGAACCACCTGTAGAAGACCCCTGAGGGAACAGCAGTAGTGCAGATTGCCTATTAATGTCCTGGACCCCCTCCTGTTTGCAATGCATCTCAGGCAATATTTTTTCCTATGTACTTTTCATGATCTCTTACACTAATTATTTGGAATTCATTTGTAATAAATGCCTTATGTCTCCTTGCAGTGTGGCACGCACTCTGAATGTTAACTGCTTTTGTGTGCAGCGGAATGACTGATACAATAGAAATCCAGACAGAGAAAGATTAATTTTTTTGTTGAGGACTGTTTACTTAAAAAAAGCAAGGAAATAAGAAAAGTATTATTTGGGCTGGACTGTGTGTCCAAACATATTTCTGTCAGGGATGCTTTCATTTCCTATTTTTCTTACAACAAGAAACAAAATAAATGTTATTGGGACAATTTAAGTTATCTTTGGATGAGCAGTGATTTATTTGGAATCACAAGGCCTTTTGTCTACTTATTTACTCACTGTTTATTACTTACTGTAATAATTTATCTTGGTATTTAAGGAAGACTCAAACTGTTACCTTTGGGCTGAATTTTGTAATGTCAACGCCTATAGAAACTTTGAGAAAAAGGTTTCTTACAAGCAAGTACTGTATCTATGGATAACACATGCTAAAATGCATTAGAAGCCATTAGCCCCTCATGAAAGGAAACGAAACAATGATTTGTCTCCGCTTCCTAGAGTTCAAGCAGAATACAAAATACCAGCATATTTATAGTATATTTCATGGCAAAAATGTGACATGATACTGGTTTCTTACTATTTTGATTTTTCTGAAACCCTTTTGGCTATTATCTAATCTGAATTTGAACTGTTGTTACCAGTATCAGTCAAACTCTGACCTCCATGTCTCTGGAAAGAAGTGAGTGCAGCCTTACATATTATTGTTCCATTCATTGTTTCTATTCAATGCTTTTCTCTGTCTAAAATGCCTGTTTACATTTTGCCTTTCTTTTTGTGAAGACAGTAGTAGTACACAGGATAGACAGGTGGTTTACTTTTCTGGTCCTAGCATAATGCTGTTCTTTTTGCATTTTCACAGGCATTTCACTGTTTTGAAAATGCTGTTTTGTTCTAGTGATAAGAAATTTCCAATTCCTAATTCATATAGCTTGTGTTGAAAAAAAAGAACACAATATGTATTTGGTTGACATTTCTGCTCCTTGGTAAAAGTAGAATGGTATAACACTAAAGCCTGTCTAGGCAAGACACAGAACACTCCTGGAGACTGTGATGAAGCACCTCTCTCAGGGGCTGAACACTGCACAAGCCACATGCCCTTTCATTCCTGCTATATGGCATATATAGCTGTATGTTCCTTTCACCTTGACTTAGATAACCAGTGAACAGATATACACCCTAACCTGAAAAATTAAACTGCACTTAAGAATACAAATTTAACTCCAGCACCCTGCATACTCACTGGGGACACATGGACAGAACAAGCAACATACACCACAGACATTTCATGCACAATTAAAGATAGTTATCTAGTTGGATGCTCATCCAAGAGCCCACCTGGAATAAAGTAGGGAATAGAACAGGCCAGGCAGAAGAATGGGCTCTATTACAGCATCCAGTCAAGATCTCCACCTTAAAATAATGTATACTTTTATCAAAGGAACTGCACGGTCTCATATTTAAGGCATTAGGGACCCCGTGCATGATGCTGGCTTTGCCAGGTGCCAGAGCTTCTCATTCATCCCAGAATTTTAGAGACAAAAATCAAAGCCTTCTCATCTTCTTAACTTGAAGCCCAGGGGGTATCTAGTCTTTCTTCTACTACTAAGTTACCACAGTTGCAGTCAAGGTTTCCCCACGGAAGTGTCGTCAGACTGTGGTTTGTTTTGGAAGATGAATCAGGGAGATGAATCCTAGCCCACCACCCTATCTGTTATCCAACCTGTCTTCTCCAGGATTCCTTAGGTCCCAAGAGACCCTACCACCATCATATAACCAACAAGTATGTTGTCAAGAACTTTCTATTCCGGGTTGGGGGGTGGGGCAGAAGGGTCACTGGAACTGAGCTTGCTTTATTTTCCTTATAAAAAACAACTTTACAGGGGAGCAGAGTTTTCAGGGCCTTGTAACTCACAGAGTTTGCCCTTCTGGCCCCCAAAGTGTGGACCTTGAAGTTAGTGTTCCACTTCTACAAAGGAACAACGTTGCCTGCGATTAGGTGTTGATTGCATCTAAACCAGGTACTCAAACTATTCCTCCCAGACATAGGCACTTGAAGCTTATTCCTTTTTTTAAATGAAAACCAGTATTTCTGATGCAATTCCAATACTGGCTGGAAGTACCAGGAACCCTGGCACAGGCCTTGAGTAACTTTTTGTCCATCCAATATGAACTGCATGAGAACACATCCACCCAGACTGCCTGAGAAACTGTGAAGGCTTCTTCCTAAATTATTTGCATGCAAAAATTCTGTTGCTATCACTTCAATTCAGGTTTACATTTGACTTAATGTGGAAGTCAAGGATAGAGTGCGCCAATTGCTGCTTTTAGCTCTTAATGCAATAGGACATAATTCACTTCAATGTTTGACAAACAGGGATCTTTAAAGGAAATTGTTTAGTTCTATATTATTGGAAGTGGCATTTATATATTTTGAATGTTTTCTTGCGGTTCTCTTTTTCTCTGTAGTTTAGTTCTCTGGTACTAATAAGTTTTCCAGAACAGAAATGCAATAAAGTCAAGCAGTGATTTATGTGTTAAAACAGAGACTATTCTAATGCTGAAAGCTGATGTACATCTTTTCTTACCTTCTTTGCTATTAACAATAAGGAACTTACTAGTTCAATTTCTTAATCTTTGAAGGCTTTATCCCATGTGCACTTATATCAGTCAAATACCAAATGGATTTAAGATCAGACATTTAACAGTCAAATAATGGGGTGGTATGAAATACACAGAAATACACGTATTTTCTTGTATGATGAAGTTCCTGCTGCTGTAAAAGTGCTGTTACTACCATCCAGTGGTATTATTGGCACATCTCCACCTTATTGTTCTTATTCCCCCAAGATTTATTTACCAGTATTCACTCTTTTTTAGGCATTCTTTCCATTGCTTGGTATATCTGATATTATGCTGTGGCACAAATTAACCTGTTCATGTGCACTCCTTGTGCCAGGCCAAGGATTGTCTCCCTTACCCGGTCTGCAGCTATGCCCATGCCCAGACCGCAATATTAAACTCCCTAGTCTTGCTTTCCCTGGTGCCCATTCTCTCCTCTCCAGCCAGCTCCCCATTCCCTCCTGACCCAATACCAAACCTTCTCACTCACTCCCCTCTCCTCAGGACCCTCTTCCAGGGCCTATACCCCATTCAGAGTTCTCCCATGTCCCCTCTTCTCAGCCCTCCCATAGGTCCCTACTCCATCTACCATTCATAATTGTATTTTTCCTGATTTGTCTTTCTTTTCAAGACCATACTGTAAAAGCCAAAGAGAGTAGCTAAAATGAGGCACATTGTTTTGCTGGAATGTGTTAATAGTTTTCTGAGTGGGTCTTTGATCTATAAACAATTAAAGAGCTGCTCTGTTGACTGACCAGATGCCAGGGACTCTGGGTGTCCCCCCTTTTCTTCTTCGGCTTTCTTACTTCCACCCAAACCCCTAGGATTCTGCCCATTGACACCCAGAACATCCCCTGGAAGTGACTGGATGTGGCATTCAAAAGTTACTACATTAGCTCAAAACATCCAGAGATCCCAGACTGCAAGGTCTTACAAGCTCAGCCAATAAATGGCACATCAAGTGCCCCACATTTACTGTCTTTCAATGATTTCCAGAGCAATGTACTTTGTACACAAGCAAAAACACGGTTTTGTTTTTCTAACTACCAGCTTTGCCATCACAGGCTGAACACTGACATGTCTGAGTTCATTCCTTCATATGCATCAACAGCAGTACCAGCTGTCCTGCAGATCAAACAAGGCCCTGTTCAGCCTCGCAAAAACAAGTTCTCTTCCTGCTGTGTCCTCAGTGACACCAGGGCTTGCCGTGTTCTAAACAGTAATGCCTATTTCAAGCATACAGCAAACACTAGGTGGTCTTAAAAATCAACTTCATAAGTTTAGCTTAAATCTAATCTGTGTGTTCCTTTACATTTGAAATGCACGTGGGTTGACTTCTCAAAATTCTGTTTATTGCTGGGAAAAACTGAATAGAATTCAAATGTTACTACCTGTAAATACTTGATTCGAAGAGGGGTCTTTCAGGGCAACACCAAATAGTGTAAGGGGCTCATGCAGTGATGCACAGAAGTTATTGTAACTGGTTGCATTAATCTGTCATCCTGCCATTGACAGACTGGGTAAAATCAAACCCTTGGCTTGCTCTGGTTATAGGTCTGTGATCACTCTACACTGACATAAGTGGTGGCTACTGCCAAAACGGGGTGGTCTCATTCCTGCTACTTTTCCTGTGCTGATCCTACTTTTCAGTGGCTGCCTGACAAGCTCGATCAGAGAACTAACTAACTGTTATTCTGACTGGTTAATTATAATCTGGATCAGTTCCTGACCTAACAATTTATGTGGATATATGAATTTTACTGGTACTAATGTTCCAGAAAAGGCTGGAATGTGAAATTGAGGAAAAGAAGTTAAATAAGGAAACAATTTTTCAGCCATTCTTCAGGATATAAACATACCTTCTCCAATCAGTCTTGCTGCAATTTCCACTCCAACTTGAAAACTGAACTTGCTCATATCAATCAGCTGCATTTCCTATGCATTTCCACCAAAGGCATCCCTACTCTCAATGTCAGGCTCCCATTGCTTCTCTGCCATATGGATCCCAGGCGCGTGTCTTTCCCTGTCATCTACCTGTTCTATGGGTCATGAGAGCACTTATGTTATACCTACATAGCAGATGAAGACCAGCAAATACTCCACAAAACTTCTCACCACTAGCTTTGGCTTATAGCAAATACAAATTGTGTATAGATTCCACCATCAGGATACACAATGATGAATACATGCTAATAAGGTGGTCATTCTCCTTCAAGCCAAATTGATTTAAAATGCAATATTCTATAAATCTTCCTTAGTTAAAGTGTGAAAACAGTGAAAAAGTTCTCCAGGAAGTTTGTGAAGAGTTTTGAATTATCTGCATGGGTCTCACATATTACTTGTTTAGAGTTTAGAGTTGTAATACTACATTCAATACTTTTACAATAGTACATTTACTGTACTTTTCTGAAGGAGTTTCTAGATAATTGCTATTTCCAAGGCTGGAGGAGCTCATAGTTGTTATAAGGCTCCAATTTTCTTTTATATAGACTGATATTACCAAAGATTATTGTAATATCTAAAACATTTTTTTCTGACACAATCACATTTCATATACATACATATAACACACAGCTTGAATCTTCCTGAGTTAAGTTTCATACCAAGGTAACTCTTCTTGAACAGCAAAGTTGTTATTTTCTACCATCAAACACATGAACTGTCTGACCATGTTGACAAAGAACTGTGTTCTTCCTATTTCTGAGTCTCCAAGAAGTGCTTTTCGGCGTTTGCTCAATTATATCTTCTAGAAGATATCTGACTCATACTTCCTGATATCCTCAATTAAATGATCAAAGATTTCCCTCAGTTGCCAACCCTTCGATGTACACATATTTATTAACAACCAACGAGTGAATTCTGAGCTTAGGACTGAAAAATTATACAAACTTCAATTTCTACTGCAGAATCCAACAACAGCAAAAGCTTCTCCTAGAAAAAGTCAGCAATTATTTTTAATGTTATTAAATCTGTCTGCTGTGCTCCCTTAACCATCTTCACAGAATTGGCAAAAAAAGAGTTTCCTAAGTTTCTGAAGAAATTTAGCCTGAGATTAACAGCAAGCATGGAAAATTCCATCTTCCATTATTCTGGGGACATTGAAAGCAACTAAATTCAGGTCTTCAGAATATACTAGTGTGTCCTAGCTATAGCTATCATTAGCACTGTTACTTAAAAAGATTAGGAGAGTTGACAGAAATCCTTAGCTAAAATGCTCTGTAAGCATGCAGGTATATCTGAGTAATGATGGATTTGTAATTAAGGAATTCTATTACTATGGACACTTGGGCTATCCTCCTGTAAGGGTTATGCGATATACTGGGCTTGTTGTTCAGGAAGCAAGGCTGTATTCTTAATATGTCCTTCAACTTTCATTGTTATTTAATTCAAGCAGACTCTACACAATCTTCCAAGGAGATTTTTAAAAGTACAAGGAGATTTAAAAATGTATAGACACTAAGGAGGCATGGGTGGCATTTGTTTATAACAAATATAAAGGGGGAGGGGTTAATCCAGAATCTATTAAATTTTATGTAAAAGAAAACCCTGTTAATTTTGACAGGATTTAGTTCAGCCACTTCTAGTAAGTTGGCAGGGTGTAATATTAGCTTATTCTGACACATATTTGGAGCTACAACTGTACAAGTATTAATCCATTACAATCCCTGGCACATAAAAAACACTTTAAGTGTTATTCCCCTATACTGCACAAAGTGGCATTTAACAGTCTTTTTGAGTATAAGAATTCCATGGGGACACAGAGCTAAAGAAATACAACCATTAAATCGAACCAGTGGCTTTCTTAATACTTAAATCCCTTTACACTTAGTCTAGTGCAAGTGGATTCAAAACAACTATCAATTAATCAAAATGTTAAAGGGCAATTTTATGATGTTTAAGTGTTTTGTGCATTTTAATATTGTGACTGAGCATTTAGAATTGTTCCAGATGTTGAAAACATCTTTTTTTTTAAATGAAAAGAAGTTCAGAACTCTTTTGTATCCCATCAGCCTCTATTCAGGCTGGCTCTTCTAGCACTAACTCTAAATCACTGATGTTGGAGACATGCCAGGAGAACAAACCAGTCCCCTGCTAACATCTACTTGTCTATACAAAGTTAGATATTTACAATTAGAGAGTCTTCAAGAATGACTTCAAGGCATCATTTATAAATTGAAAAAAACCAAAATAACTTTCAAATAAGCATTCAGGATCCAGATGAAGAGAGTATTTAAAAATAAATATAAAAAATATGTATGTGCGTATAAATAAACACACACACACACAAATATATATGTGACAGAAGTAGCTGAATCTAGTGGGATAGAGGGCCCAGGTGGATCCTTCCTGTCCCAGCCCCAGGAACACAAGACTGCTGCAGTCCCACGTCCCCAGGTGCAGGGAGGAGGGCAGCTGAGCCTGTGCTCCTGATGGGCACACACCTGTGTGCACACCACACACACACACACGTACACGCACACGTGGCCATGCAGCCCAGCACAGACAGCGTGCAGCACCTTTGCCGGCACCCACAGAAACCCCAACAGCACTCCCATAAACATGAGCAGTGCAGATGGCTCCAGCCCACTCCACCTCTCCAACTGCTCAGGCTGGAGGTCCACTGGTGTGACTTACACACAGAAGGTGTGGGTCACACCAGCAGCTGGCCCAGGGCTCTCAGGTTCCAGGAGCTGCTCCTGTGCCCTGGTGTCCCCCTGCTGCTGCCCCACACACCTTTGGGCCCCTCAGTGGGTGGTCCCACTCGACGGCTGGCGGTCAGCTTTCCCACCCTGATCGTCAGCCACTGCGGCTTGCACTTCATTAGCTGTTAAGTATGTGTAAATGAAATATGGGACCGTAGTGGCTGGCCTGAGACTCACAGCTTCTCCTGCTGCTGACCCCCAAATCTATGGCCCCCTCAGACCCATGATGCCCTTCTCTCTCCAGTTGCTGTTACTCAGACCTATTGTCCAACCCACCAGCTAGTCCTACTTGACATTTGTTAGTAGTTGTACAACATGTATAGAAAATTTCTGAAACCAGAATGCACACCCATGCAGAATACAGTTAGAAATAGAATTTAAATAAAAAGATAGGATAGGTGTTTGTTCCTTGTTCCTCCTGGGTCCACTCTGATTCCTCCCTTTTCCTTCGGTCCTTCCCTTAAACATCCCTTAGTAAATTTTGCACCTTCCCAAAGTCCCATTAAAAGGTCTAATAGCAAGTTTTACCCAATCCCACAATTCTCTGCCCTCTACAGCCCACAATAAGCCATTTGACTCTGGAGGCAGTAAGTCTCTCCAGTTTGTACAGTGTTTTCCTTGGCTCCTCTTAGTGGGTTTCCTCCCAGAAAACATGGTCTGATCCTTTTTTGATAACCTTGGGAGTGTCCAGGTCAGGGCACCCTCTTTGAATTGAATAGGTTAAGGGGGTTCCTCCACCCATCGTTTCTCTTACCTTTGACAGGTGTCTTCTTAATATGATTAGCCTTCAGTAACATAACCTAACATATAGGTCTTCCATTTTTATTTGGTGCATTCTCTCTCAATGTGTCTTTCTCTCGCCTTTCCACCTACACTGTTTTTACATCAGTGCTGTGTAGTAAAAAAAAGTGTATTACAAAGATGAACTACCTACATCTTGTATTAATAATGATCCAGCCATGGCAGCATGGTATCCAGCACAAAGTAATGAATCTCCTTTTTGGTAGATTTCACACACTCCAGCAGGCTTTGACCTGTCCCTACTAAATGCACTGAAACACCTCCGTATTACTCAGCTTTGCAAAACATTTCTAGTCTTTTTTCCTTCTTCCACTGTATGTTCATCCTTTATCTAAATCAACTCACCACATGGTTTTAAGTGTATATCCTGCATGCAGTTCTCCCTTCAGATGAACCTCTGCATATTTCTCTGTTTACATCCTCTGACACCCCCCAACTCTGTCTGATATATGGTGCTGTGAAAGCCAGACTCCTTCCCAAATGGTCTCCATCTGTTTCCTGGCAATGAATGCCAATCTCCTCCCCAGTCCTCATCAGTTTACAGTTCTGGTGACATTTTTATGTTCTCTCCTTGTTTCCCTTCCCCAGCGTGTCTTTCCACTTTGTGCTTGTCCATGTCCATGTATTCCTCCTCTCTTCTTAAACTCATTCTGTCTCTTATTATCTATTTCATTTTGCTGCAGCAACCTTTTCTCCAGCAGCCTCCCATGGATTTTGTTTCGTTACTTCTACAACCTCCCTATTGCCTGAAAAATCATTCATGTTTTCCAAAATCACTCAATATCTGTGGCTTCCTTTGTCTTGTGCACAAAGCTGCATTTCTTTTAGCAGCTACATAAGAAGCCAGTCACTGTCAACAAGTCCGATGTGATTCACAGGACACTTAGTAAAATCTCACCCTTTTGTGTGCTACTCCAGTCTTCCCCAGCTCCTATTTGAATTCTTCATTGACTTCTTCTCAGCCCAAAGTCAAGATCTTTCTCATCTCTGACATGGGAGGTAAACTTACATCCCTACTGAATGCAAAAGCAGAAGTCTCATCAACAGCTACGGGGTCAAGACACCACTCCGGTCTTTGCTACTGAATAGTTTTGGCTTCATTTTCCTTTCATCTTTAATTATTCTTTCCCAGCCTTTCTCATGTATCAAGATAACTTCAGTATCCATTTTCCTCTTTCTTCTGTTTCTGACTCTATTTGCTACTGGGGTTGCACTGTCTCTTTGGCATATCCTAATCTTACCAGTAGCCTAATTGTCCTTGTATCCTCATCCCTTTTAAATAACACTTCCGCCCGATGTTCATAAAAGTAACCATTCCTACAAAGACTTTAAAACCTGCCCAAACACATCCTTCAAACTATAAGCAAAAGTTGGTTTCCAAATATGACAATCTCTCTTCCATCACTTCACATTTTTTTCAGCATCTCCTCTCTCTGTGCTTGGTATGGCCCTGTAGGCACGGTGCTGACAATATCTACATCTCCTACTACACTCTGTCCACTTACAGAGGCAGAATTCAGGCAAGAACCTGGTATCTTATGGTAAAGAAAGAGGTTAGAAAAAAGTGGATGTCCATTAATTTTTAAGTTTTCTTTTGAAAATTCAATCCTTTTTCTTGTGACTAGCTGTGTCAATAGAGAAGTCAGCAGGTAATGAGAATAATATCAATTCAACATTTTGCAAAAGATACTGGGACTTGAAGCATGTGTGGGATGGAATACGGCCCATGTTAGCTGATGCATTCTGACACCTCTTAGCAAACATTCACGGCCCACTGCGTGGTTTGTCTTCTGCTGATCTTTGGCAAAAAAAAGCACATGTAGAGGCTAAGATTCATAACTGGACTTGGCAGCTTTCTGTAGCTGCGTGGATTAAGCCAGTGCGGTGAAGGAGGAGGTGGGCAAGCTAAAATTATTTCCATATGGGAGAAGAATTTAGATTTCCTAAGGGGATATTAACCCTAGAGGCGAGCCTTCAAAGCTTTCCAAAATTATAAATGCACCTTTGCACAAAAGCCTGAGAGTTATGGCTGGAGTCCCCTCAGAAGCCTGAAAACCAGTACGGTGCTGGCATCATATATCTCTAGCTGTGCAATAGCTGAGGTGATAAATCTAAAAAAGAATTAAATATTAAGAAAACGGTCTGATAAAGGGAGGGAATAGCTAATATTTTCTACTCAAACAATTAAATATAGCATACAGACTTCAGAGTAAAATTGTGGTGCTCGCATACCACTGTGGCTTTACTTTATCCCTTCCAAAACCTGGAAAAATATTGGTTTCCCAAGCATGAACCAAGTGTGATAAGTTTACATGTGTAAGAAGGCACTTCCTTAACTGTGGAGGGTTATTAATATCAGGAGAATCACAGAATCACAGAATCACAGAATGATAGGGGTTGGAAGGCACCTCTGGAGATCATCTTGTCCAACCCCCCTGCTCGAGTAGGCACACCCAGACCAGGGGGCAGAGGAATGTGTCCAGGCGGGGTTTGAATGTCTCCAGGGAAGGAGACTCCACAACCTCTCTGGGCAGCCTGTGCCACTGCTCTGGCCCCCTCACAGGAAAAAAGTTTTTTCTCATGTTTAGCTGGAACTTCCTGTGTCCAATTTGTGCCCATTGCCCCTTGTCCAGCCACTGGGCACCACTGAAAAGAGTCCAGTCTCATCCTCTTGACACCAGCCCTTCAGATATTTAGAAGTATTGATAAATACCACCTCAATCTTCTCTTCTCCAGGCTGAACCAGGTCTCTCAACCTTTCCTCATAAGGGAGATGCCCCAGTCCCCTGATCATCTTTGTAGCTCTCTGCTGGACTTGCTCAAGGAGTTCCACATCCTTCTTAAACTGGGGGGCCCAAAACTGAACACAGAACTCCAAATGTTGTCTCACTAGGGTGGAGTAGAGGGGGGAGGATAACCTCTCTCGATCTGCTGGCCACACTCCCTTTAATACATCTCAGGATACCTTTGGCCTTCTTGCCCACAAGGGCACAGTGCTGGCTTAGGGTCAGCTTGCTGCCCACCAGCACTCCCAGGTCCTTCTCAGTGGAGCTGCTTTCCAGCAGGTCAGCCCCCAGCCTGTACCAGTGCATGGGGTTGTTCCTCCCCAGGTCCAGGACCCTACACTTGCTTTTGTTGAATTTCATGAGGTTCCCTTGGCCCAGCTCTCCAGCCTGTCCAGGTCTCGCTGGATGGCAGCACAGCCTTCTGGTGTATCAGCCACTCCTCCCAGCTTGGTATCATCAGCGAACTTGCTGAGGGTGCACTCTGTCCCTCCGTCCAGGTCATTGATGAATATTTTGAACAGGACTGGACCCAGCACAGACCCCTGGGGAACACTGCTAGTTACAGGCCTCCAAAGAGAATCTGCGCCATTGATCACGACCCTCTGAGCTCTGTTGCTGAGCCAGTTCTCAATCCACCTACCTAATCTAACCCACACTTCCTTAGTTTGTCTGTGAGGATGTTATGGGAGACAGTGTTGAACATTTTACTGAAGTTGAGATAAACAACATCCACTGCTCTCCCTTTGTCGACCCAACCAGTCACACCATCATAGAAGGCTATCAGGTTGGTCAAGCATGATCTTCCCTTGGTGAATCCACGTTGACTACTTCTGATAACCTTCTTGTCCTCTACATGCCCGGAGATGACCTGCAGAATGAACTTCTCCATCACTTTTCTGGGGATGGAGGTGAAGTTGACTGGCCTATAGTTTTCTGTGTTCTCCTTCTTGCCTTTTTTGAAGATTGAGGTGACATTGGCTACCCTCCAGTCCTTGGGCACCTCTCTTGTCCTCCATGACCTTTCAAAGATGATGGAGAGCAGTTTGGTAAGAAGACCCACCAGCTCCTTCAGCACTCGTGGGTGCATCCCATCGGGGCCCATGGATTTGTGAGGATCCAGTTTGCCTAGGTGATCTCTAACACAATCCTCCTCAACCAAGAGGAAGTCTTCCTTTCTCCAGATTTTCTCTCTCCTCTGGGGGCTGGGATGCCTGAGGGCCAGCCTTAGCAGTAAAGGCTGAAGCAAAGAAGGCATTCAGTAACTCAGCCTTCTCTGCATCCTGCGATGGATCTTCACATGGAAGAAAATGCAGAATCATTATGTCATATTCAGCACCAGCTGCGTCCTGAAAAGCTGAAAATCTACCAGAAAAGCAATTTTAGAAATGGGGAATAATAACATACAATACTATTTTTTATAATAATAGCCACTCACTTATGTATTTGTAGCATCTGGGATCACTGTAACTCACACTGAAATTGCTATGCTTCATTTACACACCTTTTCATGTATACTGAATATTTCAACTTGTACACAATGAATGCTTCTTCATTTAATGCTATCATTTAATGGTGCTGATAGCTTTATCTTTGCTTCATTAGACTGAATATGTTTGTATATTCAGCCTTTGGGTGTGATAGCTCCAACACCTGCATTGGTTGACTTTAAAAACTATTATTTCAATAGAAAATAGGGAAGAAAAATCCTCGGTTTTGGACATGTATAAGGGTGCCGAAAAATTCTGAAGGGAAAAATAATTTTTGGATGAAAAGTGTGTTTCATTTAGAGGTTTCCTTTGCTTCACTTTTTCTTATTTTACTTTGTCTTCCTTTGCTTTGGTCTCTGATTTATGGGGAAAGGGGATAAAGAAATAAAATGAGGCTGGCTATCTCTTCTTATTGATAAAATACTAATGCAGAATGGGAGAACAACTTCTAATTATTGCCTCTTGAGTAAAATTCATTTCAGGCTGATGAAATTGCAGAGGAAAATTTCAATGCAAGACCTGAGAATTGTATAATGTAGCCCAGAAATTATTTGTATAGACTATCTACTTGTCAATTTAATCTAGACTGATTGGGGTTACTTTCTCTTCAGTGAACTCTGCTGTTTAGCCCTGCATATCTGGTGCTAATAACAGGTATATGTCTTAACATTCTTTTGGATATTAATTACATTTTATCTTTAGGAAATCATTCCTCCATCAATCCATCAAGAGTGTTCAGCCTGTATCTGCTAGAGCTATATACCATACGGAAAGCTGAAAAACATTCCCAGAATTGCACAAGTCCCTCATAGCTATATAGTGATTCTGTGTTCTGCCAGTAAAGCTGAAACAGTCAGGTATATTACTAGCTGCTTATTCTGATCATGTAGGAAATGATTTAAATTAATTTGAACAAGTGAAAACGCATGATGCAAGCTAGCTCTTGCTGTGGGCAAATGTACTATTTGCACTTATTATCTTCTTATATTTGAAGCAAAGGTAAGTTCATTATAGCCTGGATTTGGAGCAGATGAAAATTTTCACAGTACCCAAGGACTGGCAGAGAAAGAAGCCATATGTTTCTAACCAAACCAAAGACATCCTTTCATGTTTCTTACCACATGGGTATATCAAAAGGAATTAAGGAAAGAACTGCATTCTGTGAGCTGGAATATAAATTCTGACCTATAGGCTTGCCTTGGCTTACAGTAAATGTCCCGCAGATGTAACAGAGAGGTTTGCATGAAGTAGAGGCAGACTTTGTATGACTTAAATGGCAGTTATTTACAATTTGTGCAATAGCAGAGTTTGATAGTCATCACCCTGACAATAGGGGACAGGGTGTGCTTGAGTACGAGTTTGCCTGGAGAGTGCTTCTGTCTCCCTTTTCTCTCACCCTTACTCTGTTCTTTTCTCTGTTTTTCCTCCCTTTTTCCTCCATGCTTTTTTCCTTCCCTAGAGCATTTGTGTACTACTACACTCACAGGTTTCCTATTGTGCTCTTCTCCAGGGTTGAAACGAGTTTCACAAAAAAAGCTGTGACACATACACCATCACTGTATGTCTAAGTAGCTGATACGGGACTGAGTTTGTCAAATCATGATTTCAGGCTGATGAATAGTACTGCATTTTTAAAGGTTTAATTTATTTATGTATTGTGGCTATGGGGTCTAGGAAAGCATTTTTTAAATTAAAAAAAAAGTACATGAAAATGCAGAGTCTGCAAAATCTTTGTAGGTGAGATAGACAATAACATTCTGTTAAGTTGGGCAGTACGCAGGCTGCAGCTTGAATGCTTGATGTCTGTGCATTGGAACAGAAGGGAGTCTGGGAAGGTAGTCTTCAAACCACAGAAGCTGTGTCTCTCAGGATATCACATGCTGAGATCTAAACTGATTCCCTCAGTCAGCAAAATTTTCAAGTCTCATAAAGAGTCCAGTACTGCTAAAGGACTGATTCTTAACATTTAGCAAATTTTAGCATATCTTTCTCCAAGAACTGATGTTATTACATTCAGTTAGTAATCTCAGGAGGATTCTTCATTACTTCTCAGTAACAAGGTTTATACACAATAAAAAAGGTACACTTACTAACAAGGCCAGAGAATGACCAAAAAAAAAAAAAAAAAAAGAAGGAATAGTTGCAAGTAAGCTGAACCTACTAAAAAATGAAAAAAGGACTGTTTCTCAGAAATACCTATTTGTTACCTCAAGTGAAGTTAAGCCCTACCCGGATAAACTTTGTAAAATGTTGTGTATTTCCCATGGGCAAGATGGCATGAAGTGTACAGAACCCTTGTGCTTTTGGCAGCAAAGTTTCAAATATCTAAGCATTCTTCTTAGACCAGATAAACACTAGCAGTGCAAGTCTCCGTTCAAAGCTGTTGGGGTCACCTGAGGAGACTTTGATAAGACTGATTTCCCCAGCTGCAAGCACACAGTTCATATATAAAACAAGGTAATATTAGAAACAGGAGAGAATATAGCATCTGTTTGAAAAAAAAATAACAAGAATACATTCATTAGTTTCTCTCTCCATCTACATTTTGGTTAAATTTATTCCCTTGTCCTATCAAGTTCACCAAAAGACATATACATAAAAATTACAAGCTCATGAAAATCTCATACGGGTGGCTAAGTACACAACTTTAAATAGGATTTTATTTGCTCTCTGACACATTTTTTATAGCACAAGATGACATTTTATGATACTTTATCAGTTTTATGGTCACTGACAGATTTTTTAATCTGTTATACATTTAAAGGTCAATAAACTCTCTCTGTTTGGGTCTAAGCAAGATATAGAACATGACAATTTGCAGTGGCTTTATCCACTCTGAATCTCATATGTCAGAAAGCAATGCCTATAAATCCCATGGGTAAGTGCTGGAATAGCTGTGAGCATTCTGTACAAGAAGTGACATTGGTGTTTCAGCAGCTCAGAGTATCTGCGTGACAGAACATCAATGTTTGTTTACAAATACAAGCTTAACAATTGCAAAAATAGCTGAGGCTTACCTTTCAAGCCAGAGAGCTGCTTCTGAATAAACAGTGTTGATTTCCATGCCAAAAAGCCACTTGAAGGTCAGTACAAACAGAAGCCAATCTTTTGTCAAAAATTCATAGCAAAGTGCAGAGCTGTAGTCCACTACAGGACTACTACTGAGTGTTATGGCCAACCATTGAGTATGTACTGTTCCTGAGCCACGTAAGATCTAAATATACAAGTGCCTTCACTGTTGCCTTTCCAATGAATTACATGAACTGAACACGTGACATACTGACAGAGACTGCTTTAGTTAGAGCTGTCATAAGACAATAGTGAAAATCATGTAGTTTCTCCCTTAGTTTTTTTTCACTCTTCATTTTAGAAGGAAGATTTCAGGCAGATGTCTGAAAGCTCTTTCTACCTTTGGTCTTTTACTCTTTGGAATAGATGAGGATAAAGAAGTGTCAAGATTTTTCTGCCATGTGTGACCTTCCTAGACATCCTATGAGCAGGCAGCAGAACAACAGAAGGAAAACCAGTCTTATCATTATTACTTGATAGAAAACATTTCCCACAATGTTGTTATGATAGCCAAAAAAAATTAAATGCTATAATCATTTCAATAAAATATATTAAATTTGAACTTAACTGTGAAATATTAAATGGATTAAACTACTTCCTGAAGATGCACAGACCAGTCATTAAAAGGAACTTTGAGGAAGGGTTTAATTCCATCTATTGCCACACTAAAAATTATTATTCCATAAAGAAATATCTTTTAAATGTCATTGACTTCACTGTGCTAACCCTGTAGATAAAGTTTTATTTAACACATGTAATATGCATAAAATTAGTTAGGAAAGTCTTTCTGAGCATTGATTCTTTATGCCTCCCCATACTCCTGCAGTCTTTGTAAAGAACTAACCCAGTGCCCACCCTGTCAGTAATGTGCACCGCTTGTACCTTTAGTGCTAGAAAAGACAAAACAGAAAAGCTTGGGTCTGTTTTAAGATATGGAAAAGGCTAATGCAACTCTAGAGTGAATTAGGAGTTTGTTAACATTAATCTGCAAGGAACTGGTAAAACTGCATGGCTGTGGCCAGCCATGCTCAAGATAGTAGAGATCAGATGTGATTCAGAAAAGGTTCCTGGGATGCTCTGAAAGTTGAAGAGACTGTCAATGAAAAGACTCCAGATGAGTTTTGCTGAACAAAACAAGGTCAGAAAAGTCATCTTTTTGACTATATTTATGCTCACACGGAGAAGAGTTTAAACATCAAGAAGACAAGAGAGTTGTTCACGCTAACAGTCAGAAGTTACTTCTCTGCCATTATATGAGCCACTAGAACCACAAAATATACTCTAGGATACAGTCAGAAAACCTAGGTAGTTTTAATTGGAGCTTAAGCAATTTAAGAACTGAATTCTGTCTGATAGCAGCTTCAGCTGGATGTCATGCCATTAGAGGAACAACTCAGGTGCCCTACCATAGGCAGTAAATGCCATTGTAGACATGCTAGGCTATCTGACACATCCTCATGAATCACAGAGTCACAGAATCCCAGGTTGGAAGGGACCTCAGGGATCATCTAGTCCAACCTTTCTAGGAAAAGCAGAGTCTAGACAAGATGGCCCAGCACCCTGTCCAGCCGACTCTTGAAGGTGTCCAGTGTGGCCGAGTCAACCACTTCCCTGGGGAGATTATTCTAATGGGTGACTGTTCTCAGTGTGAAAAATTTCCCTCTCATGTCAAATCAGAATCTCCCCAAGAGAAACCTGTGTCCATTCCCCCTTGTCCTCTCCATGTGACTCCTTGCAAAAAGGGAGTCTCCATCTTCTTTGTAGCTGCCCCTTAAGTACTGGTACATGGTGATGAGATCCCCTCTGAGCCTCCTTTTCTCAAGGCTGAACAATCCCAGTTCTCCCAGCCTATCCTCGTATGGCAGGCTTCCCAGTCCTTCGATCATCTTGCTGGCCCTTCTCTGGACCCCTTTCACCCTGCCACAATCTTTTTTGTATAGCAGGGACCAGAACTGTACACAGTACTCCAGGTGTGGCCTAATAAGTGCTGAGTAGAGTGGGATAATGATTTCTTTGTCTCTGCTGGTGATGTCCTTTTTGTCGCAACCCAGCATCCTCGTGGCCTTCTTGGCTGCAGCAGCACACTGTTCACTCATGTTGAGCTTCCTGTCCACCAGGACCCCCAGGTCCCTTTCTACAGAGCTGCTCTCCAGCCAGGTGGATCTCAGTCCGTGCTGAACTCCCAGATTATGTTTTCCCAGGTGCAAGACCTTACATTTGTCCTTGTTGAACTTCATATGGTTCTTGCTGGCCCACTATTCCAGACTATCCAGATCTCCCTGCAGAGCAGCTCTCCCTTCTGGAGTGTCTACTTCCAAACTCAGTTTGGTGTCATCTGCAAACTTCATCAGGCTACACTTGATCTCATTATCCAGATCACTTATGAAGATGTTGGATAACATTGGGACCAATATCAGTCCCTGAGGGACTCCACTTGTGACAGGTTGCCAGTTTGAGAAAGAGCTATTTACCACCACCCTTTGGGTGCGGCCTGTCAGCCAGTTACCCGCCCACTGCACAGGACACTTGTCTAGGCCGTAATGCATTAATTTCTCCACAAGAAGGCTGTGGGGGACCGTATCAAAGGCCTTGGAGAAGTCCAGGTAGACAATGTCCACTGCCCGCCCCATGTCAACCAGGCAAGTCACTTTGTCATGGAAGGCCACCAGGTTTGTCAAGCACGATCTGCCCTTAGTGAAGCCATGTTGGCTTTTCCCAACCACGTGCTTCGTTTGACTTGTGATGGCCCCCAGGAGGATTCGTTCTATAACTTTTCCCCGGGATTGAAGTAAGGCTGATGGGCCTATAGTTACCCGGATCCTCCCTCAAGCCTTTGTTGTATATAGGGGTTACATTTGCCTTCCTCCAGCCTTCTGGGACATGCTCTGTTCTCCACAACTTCTCGAAGATTATGGAAAGTGGCCTCACAATGACATCAGCCAGCTCTCTCAACACCCTCAGGTGGATGGCGTCAGGGCCCATAGATTTGTAGGGGTTAAGCTCCTGTAATAATTCACATACTAACTCTTCCTTCATTGATGGTGGGTCGGTGTTTGGATAAACCAGGAATTTTGTTTCCAAAGCCTGGGACCCAACAGTGTTGGTAAAGACAGAGGTGAAGAAAGTGTTGAGGACCTCTGCCTTTTCAGCATCTTTGGCAATTGACTCTCGTATTCTGTTTGACAGCGGGCCTATGTTTTCCTTCTTTTTCTGCTTGTGGTTGACATACCTGAAGAAACCTTTCTTGTTACTTTTGACATCTACAGCCAGTTTCAATTCGAGCTGGGTTTTTGCTTTTCTAACTGCATCTCTGCACACTCTGGCAATGCTCTTGTAGCTCTCGATGGATAATCCTCCACTTCTCCATTTCTGGTATGCTTCCCTTTTGGATTTGAGTAGAGCCAGGAGGTCATGGTTGAGCCAAGGGGACTTCTTGCTCTGCTTACTTCCCTTTCCTTTATAGGGGTTAAACTGGTTTTGTGCTTCCAATCAAGAGTTCTTGAAGAACTCCCAGCACTCACTAGCTCCTTTGTCTTCCATGGAAGCACCCCATGGAATCCCTCCCAGCTGAGCCCTGAGTGAACTGAAGTTTGCTTTTCTAAAATCCAGAATCCTTGATTAGAGCTGACCTTCAGCACACTCAGCAGGATCCCAAACTCCACAACATTTTGATCACTGCAGCCAAGGCTATCACTAACTGAGATATTACAAAGCAGGCTTTTTCTGTGAATAGCAAGTCCAGCAGCGCCTCATTCCTGGTTGGCACATCTAATATTTGTATGAGGAAGCAGTCCTCTATGCATTCCAGGAACTTGGTGGATGACATGCAAGCTGCCGTATTGTTCTTCCAGCAGATGTCTGCGTAGTTGAAGTAACCCGTAAGGACCAGGTTCTGTTGGCCAGAAGCTTGCTTTAGTGTCCCAAGTATTGCTTCATCGGCATTGTCATCGTGGTTAGGTAGCAGATGCCCACTGTGAGGTTCTGTTTGGAGGCGACCCCTCTGACTTTAACCCAGAGGCTTTCAATAGAGCAGTCGTAATCACCATAGTTGACTTAAATGCATTCAAGGTTTTCCTTAACATAGAGTGCCACTCCTCCACCTCTCTTACCCTGCCTGTCTTTACGAAAGAGCCTATGTCAATTGCGATCCCCCAGTCACGTGAATTGCCCCACCATGTTTCAGTTACTCCTATGATGTCATACCCTTCTGAGTGGGCATGGAGCTCCAGTTCCTCCTGTTTTTCACCTAGACTGCGTGCATTCGTATACACACACCTGAGGTGATCACTCTTCTGTTTCACATCTTGGAAGACAGCTACGCAACATTTGTCACCACACCACTTGGCCTGACATACTCCCCTGTTAGACGTGCTGGTATGAGCATTTCTGCAATGGATCCCACCCCCCAGGTCCTTCAGTTTAAAGCCTTCCTCACCAGGGGGGTTTGTATGCTAGTATGAGACTAACATACAAGATATATGACCTGCAGGAAACCTTCTGGGATGGCAGATGGAGACCAGGAAGGACGTTTAAAATGTCCAAGATGGTCTAGAACACCTCTGTCTAAGCACTTAAACTGATCCCAAGAGATTCCCTCCAGTGTTATGTTCCTGTTGAATGAATGTGTTTTTGATGTCCTGGTCTAGCTCTGCCTCTAACTTCCCTCAGATTGCTAGAAAGCGTAAAGGTAAGTCAAGCCTAGGTGTTTCCTCCAACTGTATTCCTGTACATCAGTCTTGACCAGGCTGCTCTACAACTGGCTAAATCAGCAGGCTAAGCATTCCTCGGGTCTGGGAATGGATCCGAAAGCAATTTTATATTTATGTTAACATAATTCTTACTGGATTACCACAGCCTGGATTTACATCAATATGATTTTTTCAAAATGATCGTAGTCAATTATTTTATTGCCTTGTGGTATTTAACCATTTACAAAACATTTGGCTCATGACAGCACTTATTTAGGGCAGGAAAAAAAAAGATCTGAGAAGATGTGGTCAAAAACACACACAATTACTGCAGGATGAGAATTCTGTCTCTTGTTCAACAATCCCTTCATGGTTTCATGATCTCAGAGAATTCAAGGTCATTGTTGCTAATGCTAAATCTACCCTTATTTCTGCTTTAAATATTTTCCCAGGTAAGGAAAAAAGTAAGTAAGGTCCCAAGTAAGCAGGTTGAGGGTTAACAGAAAATGCATTGCTTTCCCAAAGCTGCCTTTGGAAGAATGCCACATTATAAATAACACCTGGACTTCATACTTCATAGGTTCAAAAAGTGTAAATCTTCATAACACAAAAAAAACCCTCTATTTTCTGCACTTAGTTGTTCAAAATTACCACTAGGCCTGACAAGAGAAGTCACACGAATTGCCAGCCTGTGTTTTGAGCGCACAGGACAGTACAGGAAACAGAAAGTGGGAACTTTCAGAAAATACACATTAGAAACAGCAGAAAAAGGTTTACTAGTAAAGAGGGATTTGAAGGGTCATTTTCATGTCAAATTTTTGTACAGCTTTCTGTTCAAATAAACCAAGCATTTGTAACAAAGGGTCCCTTTATGTTCAAGGATTAAAATGTGCAATACAAAAGATTTTTGACAGGCTATATTGGCTAAAAAAATCCCACATTTTAAAGTGGTTTTAAAACATAACTGCTTTCTGCTGTTTATCAAAAATTAAAGAAGGTATAGTCAGTTTAGACTAAAGAAAAGCCTATTTTGTAGGCATAAAGTAAATTAAATTATTTTCTATGGCTTCATCCACACTGCATATTTAGCCTCTTTGAATATGATAATGTCTTTGGCTATAGCTTCCTTTCATGTTTGCCTTTCCTCTGTGTCCACCACTGACCCTTTTCAAGGAATCTCAGTCATTTTTTCCAGCTGGGATTGTCTAAGAGAAACGACTAAGATCATACAGAGTTATGGCAGAAAGCACGTCATGCCACCTTCCTGCCTTTCCAAAATTTCGACATGGAAATTTAGCTGATGGCCGAACCTACTCACAGGTATGATGCTGTAAGAAACTTATTCCAAAGACACTACTCCTACAGATTCCAGAGAAGACACACTACAGGGGCATATGCTGGACATGCATTTTAGAGTGCAAAGGGCAGGAGATAAGTGGAGGTAGCCATCCATGATGCTTGGGAACAACAGAGTAGCCCTTTTCATTAAATCTGTAGGTCTTCAGCTGTAAAGAATATTCATAAATTCAGTGGAATGTTACCCAAATGGTGGGGAAATGTGCAATTCCAAGAAACAATTTTCATGGACTACTCATGCTTTCACCATCCTCTTTTATAACTTTGTCCAGGGGGACAATGTCCAGGGCAAAGCCCTGAAGTGGAGGAAAACAATGAAAGGAGGAAATTGTGTGTATTGTGGAAGGATGAAGGGATGTAGCAGGGACTAACAGAGTTATGAGATGTAGAAGTAACAACTTAAAGTATGATGGGAGGATTTAACAAGGTGTCAGCAGAAGGGAGAGAGGGAAGAAGGGACGTATGTTTTACTATTTCTGCTCAGAAAAATTTTTTAATTTTCTACCTATCCAAAAACCTTTCAGAAGTACTAACCAAAAGTCACTAAGGATCCTTGTGCTATGTACCTGCAGTGAAGCCCTCCAGAACAACGAGAGCTTTGTGGAACTCTGTATCTTCCTTTTTATAGGAAACAAGGAATCTGATTTTGAAATATCAGGAAGCAGAAGGAAGAAAAAATACTCTCCTGCAGTAATAAATGGTTGTGGTTCTGTAGCTTCTGTCTGTGCTGTCACTTACAGACCCTGCCTGCCAGGAACCACCAACAATGAGGCCTGAAGCAGTATAACAGTACAGTTTCTTTCAAGTGGCACAATCTATTTTCTCCTCATAAGTCACAGCTTGGATCTTTCAAACAATGGCTCGTATGGTATGTTGTTTTCCTTGAAAGGTCATTTCCACTTTTGAAAAAAACCCAAAAAACATGGAAGTGGCCTAAGAAGTCTCCTTTATCCTACCAATGAAGAGGAAAGGCTTGAGGAGCAATAGACGGATCCTGTGGGACAACTCGTTGCACAGCTAGTGTGGCAGCAGCGATTCCATTTTTATGACCATGACTCTCTTTGAAGGCTGAAGACTGCTAGGAAAAGACAGGGTCCACCTGACCAAGTAGGGAAAAAGTATTTTTGCCAACAAGCTGGCCAAACTGATGAAAAGAGCTGTAAACTAGGAGAGACAGGATGAAAATGATGACCCACAATCAAGTGAGGAAATGGTGGACAGGGTTGGCAAGTTAACAGCTGATGCAGTCAGGAGACACGTCATAATCAACAAACTAGGCCCAAAGGGGGCCCACCCCAAGTGTCATCACACAAATAAAGACATGCTGATAGAGTTGGGGGAGGTCTCACGCTTTTTCTGTCAAATCAGCACTCTTGGGTGCTTCTCTGAATTCCCTGTACACTAATGCATGCAGCAAGGGAAACAAACTGGAGGAATCTGAGTTCTCTGTACAGTCACAGGGCTGCAGTCTCATCGGGGAGATGTGGTGGGATAGTCCACATGACTGGAGCACTGCCAGGGATCAATATAGGTGCTTCAGGAAGGGCAGGCTGGGAAGGGGCATGGGCGGGTGTGGGGCACAGTGCAGTTGCCCTTTACACAAGTGCAGGAGAAATGCATGGAGCTCTGCCTAGGGCCAGATGATGAGCCAAATGACATCTTATTGGTCATGGTGGGTATCTGATGCAACGATCAGGAAGAAGTAGATGAGGCCTTCTTCAGACAACTGGAAGAAGCCTCACATTCACAGGGCCTGCAAGGGGGCATGTTGCAAAGACAACACAGTGGACTTAAGCAATCCAAGAGGTTTCTGGAGTGCATTTCTGGATGACAACTTCCTAACACAAGTGACTGAGGAGATGATGAGGGGAGCTGTTTTGCTGGACTTCATACTAACAAAGAACTTTTCAGGAATGCCAAGGTTGAGGGCAGTCTTGGCTGCAATGATCATGAGATGGCAGAGTTCGGGATCCTGAGAGGAGAATAGAAGGGAAAAAGCAGGATCACAACCCTGGAGTTCAGGAGAGCAGATTTTAGGCTGTTCAGAAATCTGCCTAGAAGAATCCCATCAGATTCAGCCCTGAAAGAAAGAGGGGTCCAGAGGAATGGTTGATAATTTCAGGGATCACCTCCTCTATGCTCAAGAGTGGTCCATTCCCTTGAGTAGGAAATCAAGCAAAGGTGGCAGAAGGCCTGCACGGCAGTCCCTTTAATGTGTATATATACCCGAAGGGTGAGTAAACAAGTTGGAGCCAGGCCTTTCTCAGTGGAATCTGCTGACAGGACAAGAGGCAATGGGCAGAAATGGAAACAGGAAATTCCATTTAAACATAAGAGACGCCTTTTTTACAAGTGAGGGTGACTGGACACTGGCATAAGTTGTCCAGAGAGGTTGTGGAGTCTCCATTCTTGGAGCTGTTCAAAACCCATCTAGACACAGTCTGGGGCAGCCTGCTCTGGGCAGCCCTGATTTAAGCAGGGATGTTGGACTAGGTGATCACCAAGGGGCCTTTGACCTTCAGCCATCCTGTGATTCTGTGCACCTCCCCTGAGGCTGGCCAGCCCTTCACTGTCATAAAAGCCAGCAAGCAAAACAAAACAAAACTTCTCCCAACAGTGAAATGTTATTTACAGTGTTTTTTAATGACACCAGTGTATCAAAGCACTCCTAACATTTGTCACAACAGATGTTAATCTTAGACAATACTTAGACTCATCTTCTTTTGAAAGTTTAGCCATAATATTTGGCTAGAACTATTTCCTGCAGTAATGGATTCTGCAGGTGAAGTCCACACAATCCAGAGGAGAGACACTTCCTTCACTTCTTTCTAAATATAGAAGTCAATAATGTAACTAACTCCACCCAATCTCATGTTGTTTCGGTTTCATGATACCCCCAAAATACATAGATGCTGATGCAAACAAGGCTTTTTAAGCCCAGTTCATCTCTTTGTTTTTTGTTTTGCAAATAGAAAAGAAATGCTTAGACATATGAGAGGTAACAAATCAGAGTGCAATTATGAAATTCCAGGAAGCACATTTGGCAAATGCTGCATATCTTTTGACAAAACAGATCACATAGGAATGTAAACAATTGAGACAGAGAAGAATTATTTGCTAATAAAACAAGTCTATGAACAAACTTACTAGATGATTCTTGCATTTGATAGGTAAAAAAGAGATCAGAATTAAATGGGTCCTACTCAGCTGAACAGATTTATGTTTGAAGCTCCTGGGCCAATGTGTGGGAGCTACACCTGAGTTTTCATTTTGAAGCTTTCCAATGAGGAACAGAAGAGGAGTTCTAATTTTATTATTATTAATACTGCATAATTATGTGTGCTTTGAACACACTTGACCACAAATGTGGTTAGACGGGGCGGGGGGGGGGAGCAAAATCAGAAGCAATAAGTTGAATGACACATAAACTACATCTAGCTCCAATGTGAAGTTTGAGATTCCTGATATTTTCCGATCTCCAAAGGTACTCAGCATCTTCTCTTCCCCTTGAAGAGGTTGCAGGTTTTAAGACTCTTAATCCTCCATATATCCTACCGCATAAAGTGTGTAAATTTAACTTTAGACTTTGAAAAGAGGAGAGGGGAAGCGAATGAGGTTGTTTTAAAGGCTCTCAGTGAATCAACAAATAATCAACATCTGTGAAACAGCAAAGCTAGGTAATATTTCAATAGTAAAAGCAAACACCAACTGTTTCTTTCAAATGTTGCCAAGAGCATCCAGGACTAACAGAGTCATGGGACCAGAAGAGTAAACAAGAGGGAGCTTGGTGGTTAGAGCGTGCTGCTGGGAATAGGGAATCCTGGTGCTCTGGATCATTTCTGCGCTTTGTCCAGTGCCTGTGTGAAGTAAACTGCCTTAACAATTCAGGGAGCAAAGACCAGTGCCTACAGCTCTTTCCTACTGTTTTTATTAGTACAGAATGAGTAGCAGCAACACTGCCACCAATCTTTCCTTTCAGACACATACATGATTTAGGCAGGGAAAGGACTGCCATCTTGAATTTGAAGATCTAAATTTAATCTAATCTTTGCTTTAATTTCCTAAAAGCTATTTTGGAAGTTACTTTTCAACATATATAAAAATGCTACCAGAATGTCCACAGTTAGAAAATTAAATTCACATCCAGGCGTCTGAAAGAGTGACTTGATTTCCAGAGATGGTAAGCAGCCAAAGCCAAGTTTGCAGCTCCCATTGAGAGCAGAGTCAGTAGCTATATATTTATATGTTAGGTAGAGGATGGCATCAGCATTTAACATTGCACATATGCCACTGGGTTTCCAGTAATAAGTTTTTCAGGAAAATGAGGTGTATAACATATGGTAACACTTTAAGAAGAGGGGGAAAGGGGTAAAAGAGAACATGAATAATAATGGAAACCAGCTTTAGGCTACTAGTAAGCAGCTGGATAATAAAACTGTGATCTTTTTCTTATATAGAATCAATCACTTTATTTTTTTTTAAAAAGGCATCTTTTTATGGTTTATTCGTGCTCTATTTCCCAATAGAGCAATACAGCTTCCCATTAAACAGCAGACAGGTACAGTATCAGATTTTTCCCAATGGTCCTATATTCTTCTTCTTAACCCTTGACTCTCCTCCCACTTTTCCCTATCACACAACAGTAGTCCATTACTCTGTTGCATCTTTAAAATGTCACCTTTAACTTGAATTAGCTCACCAGCTTTAAACTCCATCTTCTTGTACTTTTTCAGCTTTCATCTCAATGTCAGTCTCCGGAGATCTTCTTCATTCTAGATACTTCCCAATCTGGTAGTCTCTCAAATTTTTGCTGCCTAAAAATCTCTAACAAACCATAGCTCAGAAGCACTAGTGCCTGTTCTCTCTTCCTGACCTACTAATTGCTGTTAACACCAGCAGTGCTCCTTTCTTAACTCCTCTTCTTTCTTGGATTTTATGCTTCTTTCCTTTCTTAGTTGCCCTTCTACTCCCAGTTTTTCCTTAAGGTCCTCTGTGTTACTCCCCTTTTCCCTCTTCCTTTGACATTTATGTCTTCTCTTGTCCTTCATCACCTCCTTTTCTCCTCTGTGGTAATCACAGAATCATAGAATCATTGAATTATTAAGGTTGGAAAAGACCTCTAGGATCATCAAGTCCGACAGTCAACCCAACACCACCATGTCTCCTAAACCATGCCCTGAATTGCCACGTCTATACCTCTTTCAAATAACTCCAGGGATGGCGACTCTACCACCTCTCTGGGCAAATCTCCTCCACAAAACCAAATTCTGGTAGCATCTCAACTGAATATCTCATAAAACTATGGTTTTTACTTGAGCTCCAGTTGTTTCTATGCAAAATCAAATTTTAGCCTCTGCCTTTGACATTTTCTCAGGGATGTCTAGCTGTCAGCTTCAATGTCTAGCTGTCATTGTTAAAACAGAGCACATAATATTCCTCACAATGTTCTTTTTCTGAGTTGCTGTGGAAAATATCACCTTTTAGCCTTCCATTTTGGTGTGTCACCTTGAACAATATTCAACTGCAGCCATGACCAGAGCTTCACATATGGATATCGATAGTGAGAATTCCTATATGACATCCTGGAAGCATCTTGAATGTTGTGCCTTGGTTAGCACAGCATTCTTTTTCTGGTTTTAATAAAGACAGTTTTTACTTGTACATCTGATTCTGCAAGGGAAATGATGTCTCTGCTCTCCTTTAATGTGATATCAAATACAAACTTCTTCCTTTTCGAATCTCATTATGTCACCATCTTAGTCTTTCTGCTCCACGTACATTGAACTCACCTATCTTGGAACTCATAGTTTCTCAAGTCTATGAGGAGGATAACCATATAAAAATATATGAACTTCTTTTTCCAGAACTAACCTAAAATTTCATGTTTGTACAGAGTAATTACATGTTTTACAGATATGCAATCCCCCTCTATAAACCATAGAATAACAAAGCAATAGGTACTAGGTATATGCAGTAACTAACAATATACACTCATTTTTATGCCACAAATCATTATTCAAAGGAAGGACTGTTACTTCTGGCAAAATTAAAACTTAAAAAAAAATTGTCCACCCTGGCATCCTTATTCTTTGTTCACAAATAATTTTTATCAGTGTTTTAGACCCTACTCTACAGACATGCTTCTCCATATTCTTTTCTGGCTTTCCATCTTCTCAGGGAAGGCTTCATCCCACCTGGAAGTTAAGAACAAGGAAATACAGGTATGTCCAAGATGCACCATATGCTCAAGAGTTCACAGTAATTTTCTAAATTCCCTTCTTGTGATGTTCATCAAACCCAATACTCCTTATGAACATAGCGCTTTAATGTGACCTCTAGTTGCCAGAGAAAATATGTGATAAAGTACCTTGCTCTTTTTGGATTAGGATGATTCACACTAAAAGAACACTAGGGAGTTACAGGGTGACCAGAATAAACTGATGAATAGGGACAACTGCCACTGCTGTGGTTCCACAATGTTAAAACATCTCTATCCCTTGTCTGTTGTAAGCTTCAAAAACTTACAAAAGAAATTTCCTATAAAGGACACATTGAAATACAAACTCGCTCTTCAGGGATTTTTGTTGCTTTATGTTGATTTTCTCTTGGCTCTTTCCCACTGAGGTTTTTAAACAGTTTTTGGACCTTGTATGACCATATAAAGTGTCTTAGTATTGGACTTAGAAGAATGACAGTTTAGTGGCTGATTTTGTCAGAGCATTACCCCTGTAATTTCCCTGACAATTTCAGCTTTGCAAAAATAACAACAATGTTCTTTTTCTAGTTTGGCACAAGCCACTTCCATGACCATAAACCAGTTACTGTCCTGCCGTTCAGACTGAAATTGGATTAAAGAAGTGATGTGGGGACATCAAAATAAATTAGAACAAATAAGAATTCCAGTAAAATAACAGAACAAGAATGTTATGTCTTGCCTTAAGTGGATTAGTAGAAGATAAAAATATTATCAATAAATACAGCTGATGCTACATGGAAAAGTTCGAAAAGCATCTTATTTAGAAGCACTTCTATGCAAACAACTCTTTTCCCCCGCTCCTTGGTGCCATCACCATTTGTATAGAGACGGAGGAGGCCAAACATACAAAATCTGACTTTGGGCCCTTTGGTGATGACTGTCAAGTCTGTTCTTAAGCAGCATTAGAATAATGGTCCCAGCTGCACTGGACATGAGTGACCCATTTTCCTTCCAATGCTGGGTTTTCAGAGCTGTCAGTATGATCTTCAAATTCACACATCATGACCAATTTTCTGAGGTCATTGTGAGCCTAGAAGACAAAATATATATTTTAAAGTTCTTCTGAACTGATTATATACGTGTTCTACTAGCTGTGTGGTACTAGTAAACACAGTCACTTATAATCAATGAAACAAATATGTATGGATGGCTTATTTAACAAACAGCATTTTTAAGAAACACCATGAATTGCAGACATTGAGCTGAAATGCACAACATGCTGTACTGAATGCAGAACATGCTTTCAAAATAAAGATACCTAAGTGCACACTGTATTCCTGGGACACACCTATTTTATATAATCAACCATGCAGGCACTCAGCAGATGGATACATGTGAGGAACATGTGGGTACTTAAGATAAATGGGTTCATACTGCAGACAACTTGTATAACAAGTGAATGTAAAAATCACAGTGTACCAAGAATTGCACTGTGCTGTAAAGGAAGTCAGTGGTTATAAACACAGATAAATCAACACAGGATTCAAAGTTACCTGCTGCTGAGATTTGGTTTGTTAATTTCTCACTATTATATCAATGTTTTCATTCAAAATGTAATACTAATTATAATAATCATTGACAGAGGACTTGCACACCTTCTGTGTTCAATAAAGACAAAATACCTTATCATTTCATACCCACAATAAGACAGATAGCGACAATTATTGAATCATTCTTCTGGCACAAAAGGGAATGGTTTTAACTGACCAGAGCTGATCCCAAAAATAAATTAAAATAAGTTGCTATTTTAACATATGTGATGTATGTAAGTGCATACTATTCTGTAAATATAAGTTAGTTGCATGAAAGTCTATGAAAAATAGTAGCTATACTGGAAAATATCTGACTGAAAAAGATTAATTTCATCTCCCAACAGAATCTCATAAGCTCTTTCCCACAAGATCCATGGGAAAATTAACTGGGGGTCTAAGAAGCAAATGAGAAAACAAACAAAAATAGATCACAATGTTATGAAAATCAGACAGTGAAGAATTTTGAAATATTTGTTTTTAAAGAACATTATAGCATATGTAAATCTCATAAAAGGTACATCTGAGTAGTAGTATAAGCATGTTTTCTGCTGATCTCCAAAGAAATTGCTCACAGACTAGTCCAGTCCCGGACTAACACCACTGAAAGCAGATCTGATAGCTTTATCTGCAGAAACAGCCTAGTGAAGGGGGAAGTTGTGTAAGCTTTCTTCCTAACAACCTGCCAGTGTATCTCCACATAGCCACAGAGGAACCATTTCTAGGGATCAACAGGTAGTCTTTGTGCTCACTCAGCCCATGCTTTTTCTGCTGAGAATGCCAGAGTAAGTACATTTCCAAAAGCCTCTAACCTTTGAAGCGAGTTTTTGAAACAAAAAGTCATTTCTCAGAGTTGCAGTGTAAGCTAGAAGGGAGGTAGAACACCCCTGGAGAGTCAGAGCTGAGAAAAATGCACAAGAGTAGTACTTTGGCAAATGTTCCATATCACTGCAGCCAAATTAACTCACTGTTTACTGTGCTTTCTTTCAATACAGTGGCACTGGACTTAATTTCAGACTGTTTCTCCTTCTACTTCTATATATGTCTAGGAATTTCTTGAAGGACTGATGCACAAGGACAGAGAGTCTTGTTCTACTTTCTATAATCTTGCAGAAATGCTTTAAGCTTCTGCAATGTCTTACTTGCAGATTGGTTTCCAGATTCTTTATGCCTTTCACCTTTCTTGCATGCCTCCCCAGCTGAGTTCACCCTTCATCCCTTGCCAAAGCCTCTGTGTTAGGAGAGTGTGCTCTCATGATCACATTGCTAACACTGTGACCAAAAGCTAAGCATCAGCAAAAGCTGTAGTTCAGCTTTGAACCTCAGTCCTTTCCACTCTTTCAGAAAACAGGATTTTTCTTTTGCTATCCAAAAATGAAATCCCATTTCCTTAAGGTGAAATTGCAACAGAGAAAATCATGCACTCAGTCACTCTGTAGACAAGTGACTGAAAAAAACCCAACAGACACCTTGTATGTGTGGCTTACCCTGTAATAGGACAAATAGAAGATGGGCCTTTATTTGGCAGAAATGAAGTTGCATTTGTTATTCATGATGGTACATATGTTACAAAATGTACATATACATATGGCTTTCTCTTATGGCTCATTTTGGGAAAAGCCATGTCATACCATGTTTAGGATGCCATGAAGAACTAGTTTTATTCTCCCTTTCTTTCCCTCTCTCTGCCTCCTCTTCCTTTCATTTTGATTTATTGCTGCAGTGTCAGGGTCAATAAATCTTCTCTTCATTTCACATAGTTGCCCTGATGTCCAGTATCCAGGAAGTAGCACAAAGTGTGATTTTGCCAAGTCACGGTATCCTCACATCGTGTGAGTGGAAGAGTTTCCTGGGGAGAAGGAGAAGCAAAATTGCATTACTAGATCTCCCAAACTTTAAGCTTAGCAACAGCTTTGTCCCAGAGAAAGTTATTCAGCTTGAGCTTCCCTAATGAATAATGCAGAGGGGCTTGAAGTACCAGAACAATCTTCTTGCCATTTATGGATGCTAAGTTACCCAAGACAAAAAGCAAGATGCTAGTTTTGTAAACAGCTATTCTTTGGTAAACATTTTGGAATGCCTCCTTTTTCCACCCATAAGCAAAGAAATCTTCATTGTGCCTGTAAAAATAAAGCAGTCTTAGTAGGGAAAGTCTGTGTTAAGCTCCTTCATAAAAAGAGCCAGAAAAACTTTGAGATGCACTTTGAATCGGGAAATGTAAAAACAGATTCTCGGATTTGGTCTCTAGGGTAATATTTTGCCAGCATCCAAGACCATTGTATATCCTACTTGCAACAGCTTTGCTGGTCAATGGGAGATAATGCAAGGGGAAACCATCAAAACATAACATGAAGTTTGCGGGAATTAATCAGGCTCTTGACATAAGGCCTTTCTTTCAGCAGGCTGAGATTTTCTTACTGGAAGATGCCTTATGAGGAGACGTGTCTTGAAACTGTAAGACTTTACTTGTTGCTTTCAGTCTGCATGGAAACTGAGCGTGGCCCAGCCAGCTTGGCAATAGGAGTGCAAAGACAGGTACAGTGTGTCATTGGAAAAGACATATTCTTGCTTGCCTAAGAGAAACAAGGTCATTTCAAGATCATCTCAGAAAGAGATGACATCATGTAGGCCATGTTTTCTTGACCCAGACCTCTAACTGGAGTGCATTTCTGAGCAAGGAGTAGAGCACACTGCAGGGGTGTCCCATGGCTTAGCATTCGCTGTTCCTAATCCTGAATCAAAAGCTTACTTTGAACAGCCCTCACACTAAAATTTCATGCACCACTTGCACAACGTTGGCAGAGTTACACTAGTTTTTAGAGAACTGGTGCCAGCATTCCTGTCTAGAAGCATCCTGAGCCATAAGTTAACTAACAGATTCACATTGATGCCTGTTTTGAACCACAATTTCCTTTCTCTCCCAGTTTTGGCTGTGCCACCAAATTAATGGAATGTGCTGACAGGGCATCCAGTACATTGCAAGCATAGCATACGATGCAGAGTAAGAACTGGTCTCACGAGATGTTAGAGTAGCAGTAAGAGCCCATCACTGCTCCAGTTTGTAAGAAGACCTTATCTGGCAAGTGGCAGAGCATTTTGAATGCATTCAGAAAGCGTGCTAAGCACTTCGAAAGCTGTTGGTGGTAGGCAGCGTGGCACATGTGCTTGACTGATTTTCATTTCTTTAAAACTTGTGACTTCAGTGGATGGAGTTAATCTGGATCTACAGCTTGATTCTGTACCCATGGTTTTCTGTTTGCATATTTGTTTTTACAAGCTGATCATTCAAGTCGGATGAGAATAAGGCCCAGCAACATCCTTGATAAGCATTTCTGAAAGAGACTGTCCCTTTGATGGTAGATTCTCTAGGCATGAAGATGTTTTTCAACTTTGCCAGAACCACCTACAGTAAGGTTCACCTCAGGTGTTTGGAGTTTCTCAGGTTTCTCTCAGAAGGCTGAATTCTTCAAGTTAGCTTGTAGGCAGCTCTTTATAACTGTCATAGCTAGAAAATCCTGATTTGATCTCATTTACATCACAGTTGATCCAAAGAGATTTTGAAGAACTGGGAACAGGAGTTCTTTATTAATCGTAAAGAAAAGATGGAAAGTTCGTAGAATGGATTTTCTTTATTTTTCCATTCCTTTTGGCAAGTGTAAGTCTTCCTTAAAGCAATCCATTAAGAATGTCAAAGTTCAATACTTCTTTTTTGGATACACCTTAAAGGAAACTTGTTCCTCAAATAGTGTTTAGCATCTTTTTCCATGAATAAAGACTCCTTTCAAGTCTCTCAAACTACATGACTCCAAAAATGGCACCCAAAACCAACTAAATGGTATTGAAAACTTCTGAGTCATTTTATATTTAGATTGCCTCTTTAAAGTAGAAGAGTTCTCTAAAATTACTATCTGATATCTGGACAACTTCTAAATACATTTTTGGAACTATCTTAGGAAAGAAAGTTCACTGTACTTATTTTCACTTTGTGGAAATTTAGTTTGAATTTCTGATTTTATATTTTTTATTGCTGGGATGGTGTTTTACTTGCAAAGGGATAATCTGAATTAAAAAACTCTGGATATATGGGTCTTTGAGTACTGGGACTGTAAACTCCAAGGTATAATAAATAGCTTGGGTCTATAATATGTAGTCTAGCAGCAGATGATATGGAAGAACTGCTGTTGTGCTCAGAGATCACTGAATCAAGAACTTACAAGGAATCAAAAAATTACAAGGAATCTCCCTGTCTCTGTCTGTGCCTAAGACCAATAAAAGCTGTCCAGGAAACTCAGCCTTAAAGACAGAGTTATGATTGCCACAAATACTTCCTTTTAAGCCTGAAAAAAAGTGCAGCATACAGAGTGCCTATATGTGGCAGAATAAACACAAATCAGAATTATTTAACACTGAAAAGGAAAAAATCAGTTTCCAATTAGCGTGCTTTCTGGACAATGAGCTACTTCAAGGAACAACTGTCATTATTATTATTTTCGTTGCAAATTGCTTGTTTGCCCCCAGCTAGTACCAGAAGACTCCTGATGTTCTGAAGCAATATCATCAATCAGTTTCACTCAGCTGAGCTATCCAAATAGAAGGGTATAGTCATGTCCCAAAATCAAACAGTGAATTAACAGGGAATTAATAGTAAAGAATAGTTTCAACACAAGAAATTAATTGAAATTATGTTTTGATATGTAGTGTAACTGGTCTTCCACAGCAGAGATGCTGGGGTGTTATGGATTAACCCACGTGGGCAGCTTGGCCACACGCAGCTGCTTGCTCACTCCCCCCACAATGGGATGGGGGAGAGAACCAGAAGAGTAAAAGTGAGAAAACACGTGACTTGAGGTAAGGACAGTTTAATAGGTAAAGTAAAAGCCACATGCACAAGCAAAGCAAAACAAGGAATTCAATCACTCCTTCCCATGGGCAGGCAGGAGTTCAGCCATCCCCAGGAAAGCAGGGCTCCATCACGCGTAACAGTTACTTGGGAAGACAAATGCCATCACCCCGAACGTCCCCCACTTCCTTCTTCCTCCCCCAGCTTTATATGCTGAGCATGACACCAGATGGTGTGGGATGTCCCTTTGGTCAGTTGGGGTCAGCTGTCCCAGCTGTGCCCCCTCCCAGCTCCTTGCGCACCCCCAGCCTGCTCGCTGGTGGGGTGGGGTGAGGGGCAGAAAAGGCCTCGGCTCTGTGTAAACGCTGCTCAGCAGTAATGAAAATATCTCTGCATTACCAACACTATTTTCAGCACAAATGCAAGACATAGCACCATACAAGATACTATGAAGAAAATTAACCCTATCCCAGCCAAAAGCAGTAGAGGTGAGCATTGAACATTCCTAGCTATTGAACTGCTGCATCACTAAGAGCTATGCTGGAGGTGCTGAGAAGGGAAAAATCACTCCCTTAGAGCACTCAGTCAAATCAAAATGTCTGATAATCATTTATTTGTTCATACACGAAGATTTGGAAAATATGCTTACATGTGTAACAAATTAGACTTCAACCAAATTTAGTCATTTCAGCTTTAGTTCACCTCTGAAAAGCCAAATGTAAGAAATTATATGATGAAGGTTTCTGTAGAAGGTTTTTGTTGGAGGCTTAGACTCTCAAACTCTTCAGGAGTGATCTGATCTAGTGCTTTGGACTGAAACAATGTATATAGAAGAGATAATTAGAAAATTCAGGTAAGATGGAAAATTCCACAGTATTCCTTTCCTCCATTTGCAAAGCTGAAATCTTTTCAAAATGGTGAGGTGAGCTTACCCTATTATAGTATTTACTTTCTTACATTTATATACTCTTGTCTGCATTAGTTATACTTGTACCTCATGTTTGCAGTTTAGACTTGTAACTTGTCCATTTTCTAGAATAATCAAATAGATTTACACTGGAGAAAAAGCAGGATAAGAGAGAAGTGAACTAGCTCCATAACATGTAAATGTAGTGCTGTTCCTTCAAAGGGGGCTGAAGGTGCTGTGCAAGTTAAACAACTGGGCCAGAACCAAAGTTTAACCCACACCATCCCACTAACTTCAGTGAACAAAGGCAACTCTGTACATCACATAAAAGAGGGAATTTGGAGAAAATCTCCCCAAGTCCCATTCCTGTGTTCAATTCTACAGACAGTCATTCTTTTAGTCCTGAGAGAGTAAATAATTTTCTATATCCAAGATTTTTAATCTTTTGTAAAACTGCCAGCAGCTGTGTCAATTATTAATATCTAATGTTTTCTAGTTTGTAATATGTCATGCAGTACCATGCAGAAGTGTCTCAATTTATGCACAGAGGACTTTAATTAGATATGCTTCCATCCAAACCTGTTACCTTGGCAAATACTTCTAATTTATGGTATATAAGAAAGGCTATCTGATATATTTATGAAAAAATCAAATTACTGTTTTCATACCACTGAAATATGTCTGTTTTCTGAAGCCTGACCAAGGTACAGTAAAATACTATCCATGAGAGTATCAAAATACTCAAATAAGCAGAGATTTGGATGACTGGAAAAGCAAACAGCTACACAGGCCTTCTGGGCACAATCCCATTTTTTAGGATATTTGTTGCAGTTAAATAGATTATGGTGTGTAATAGAGTTGATTTGCAGTCTTCGTCACTTGGATGTCTCCAGTGTTGTTCAAATTTTGCCTTTTGGCCACTTTCCTACTGAGTGAACTTCCACAAAAAATGTGCAGTGCTCAGCACTGTTGGTGTTCGTTTCCTATTTTCTCTGTTAAATGGATAAGGACTACATATTTCATTTAATTTCTGAGAGCATCAGCCCATAGGCCAGAGATTTTTTATGTCCTCTGATATCTGTAAAATGAGCACCTCATGGCTCATGTACCAGGTTATCACAACAGTAAGCCTGCCTTGTCATCTTTTTGACTTGTCCTGATACTATCCAAGGCTAGTTAATGAGTTTCCAGTGAATGAGTTCTGAAGTGGACCCAATTTTACCAAAGCCTCAAGCTCTATTTTCCTTCTCTCAGAAAAGAAGGCAGACTCGGACTTCTTCTGGCCTTTGCAATTTCTAGAAATCATCTTCAGTTTTAGATAATTTTTATTTTTTGGCATAAGCTCTGTGAATGAAGCTGGTTCCCAGGAACATAAAATCCAAATAGCTCAATTCAGTCTGAATGATATTGTCCAAAAAATAAACAAATCTACATGAAAAGCCTTCTGGGGATACAGCTCAATTTTAGCACATCTGTTCAGCTTCTCAGAGCAGGCGCATCTCCTGGTATCTCTTAGCATTTATTAGATTCTGCAGATCCTCACTACCCCATCTGCTCTCCTCACCGAAAGTGAGAAAAGCTAAATATCTATGGAGATAGATGACCCTGTCTCAGCACGTGGGAAGCACTGCTGATGAGCCCCAGTGGGTCTCACAGGGTGTGCCACATGGCAGCCTGGCCTCCCGTACCTGGTAACGGCGGGGGAATTACCAGGGGTAATGGTTGGGGGGACAATAGGCAAAGGCAGCTTCCTTCTACACAGAGCGAGGTGGCAACCCTGCCCACAGCCAGGGGAGCGCAGGAGTCCCAGGGGCCCCTGCAGTGCTCGAAGAGGGAAGCGCTGTGCCCGGGCAGAGTCCTGGTGCACACCCCGGTGCCCAGCCAAAATTTATCTGCTCCTGCACGATGAGTGCAGCAGCAGCTGGCGCACAGTGCCGGGCTGCTGCTGCCCATTAGCCAGGCTGAGCAAGGGGTCCTCTCCTGGGAACTTCTTGGAGCTTGACTCATGCCTTCCCCTTGGCTGTGCAACACTCTTGCATTGCAGTCTCCAGGGAATTCACACACCCAATAAAAGAAACACCAGCGGGCTTTCTGCCGAGAGTTCGTTGTGACTTTTCCCTATACGTTTTATTAGTTTGCTTGTTGGCTCTTCTTGCCTAACGATTGTGCTTACAGAAACAGTTCTCATTTCATCTGAGGTCACCTACACTAAAACCTGCCTGATTTCCATGGTCATTAAATGGAGTCATTGCAGGATAGACTCAAGGTTTTTGGCAACTTTATTTATTAATTACCTTTCAGGAAAAGTTTAGATTTTTTGAGTAATAACCCTACCTCTGAAATCTCTACCTGGTAGTAGCAGCCACATAACTGTAGTATGGTTTATCTTCAATTCCTAATACCTATTCTTATTCCTGTTGCTGTGATAGTATTTTTCAGTTAGTCTTTTACCTGTTTACCTGAGTGTATGCTTCCACTTTAAACCTACAGTATTTGTAAGACAAATTAATATTTCCAAAGAAACTAATTTTGGACAGTAAGACAATGGACAGCATCCAGTGGAACAGGCTTCCAAGAGAAAGTTATTCTGCAATTAAAGTTCAAAGGACAGTGATTTATGAAAAGACACAGTTCGCACTGGATTCCTCTGTTCACTGAAAAAAACCAAAAGATATGACTATATGCTTGGATGTAAAAATGTTGGGAAACAACATATTGCTTCCTTCATTTGCTTGTACCATGAATGAAACCCTGCACTTGCTAAGAGCTCTATAAATAATCCATATAAAACCAAAAACAATATAAATTGATCATACATACCAGAGTGTGAGTAGATAACATGATACAGTAGAAATCATTGGGGCTGGTAGAATTGTGTCTTGTTAGAGGATATACCTATGCTATCAGTTTTGTGCAGTTCCCATTTTGTTCGAGGTCTGCACAGAAGCAGCTGGATGCAGGTGAGAGGAAGGTTTGGTCACCCAGCATCCACCAACAGGCAGTGTGGATGGTGTGTTCAAAATACTGCCTTCCAACATACTCCCAGCAGGCCATCTGCTCTCCTGGGGCCCTTGTGCCCTGAGCCTGACATCAACCCCCAACACAATCATCTCACAGTGGGACCATCACTTTTGTCGCCCACAGTTTCGTCAGACTTCAGCCATGATTTCATCTGAGCTCAGAGCCCTTCCTTCCACAGCAGGCATCCCCCATGCAATCCGCTACCATTTCTTTGCCGGTTCTCAAGCTGAGCATTGACTCTGTCCCCTCCATCCACATCTCATTTCTTATCCCAGACTCCATGCTGACCCAACTGCAAGCACTGGGTTTGCCTCAGGCTGCTATAATTTTTTTTCACCCAACGCCATTTCAACCATTTCCAAAAACTAAATTGTTGGGGGAGACAGTTTGTTCCAGTCCTTGACATCTTCACTTTGTAATGCTCTAACTCCTCCATGGTTTGAAGCTGTAACTTGAAAATCCTAGTGGGTGGCAAGGTCTCTCTGATTGGGGGGATATAATTCCTGTCTTTGCAAAAATCTGCCTAAGCTTGTTCAAGTCTCTCATGACTTCTTGTGCTGACCACATCAAAAAAAGAGGTAATTAGCCCATAAAAAACCAAAAGCTGAGCATACTGTTGTTCACAGAGGGTTGTTAACTCCCCTGATGCAGGGTGGGAACAGGGTGCCGGACTCTCTTGAGCTTGCAGTGATTTTCTGTTGGCATCCAGCTTGTATCTAGGAGAGAGGGGGCTGGTTTGAAAAACTAGGGTTGCTCATAATGACATTATGAAGATAAGGGAAATAAGTCGATAAACGCACATAGTAACAGTGGGACAAGATAAAGGAAGAACTAAAAGATATAGTGGAGGACAGAGATGGGAATGGGAACATGGGAATCAGTTAACCCAGAGTTTGGATGACGAAGAGGAACTTGGGACCAGAAAATTACGACACTAGGCGAAGACAGAGGAAGACTGTATTGGGTTTACATGACAAGATTGTGATAGCCAGGGGGCAGCAGGGTGGCTTCTGTGAAAAGACACCAGAAGCTGCCTGCATGTCAGAGACAGTTCCAGACGGCTCCAAGACAGACTTACTGCTGGCCAAAGCTGAGCCCATCAACAGTGTTTGTAGTGCCCCTGTGATAGCATATTTAAGAAATAGTAAAAAAACAAACAAACAAACAAAAAAAAAAACCACCACCACAAAACCCTGTGCAGCACCAGTGGGGAAAGAAGAGTAAGAACATGTGAGAAACAGCCCTGCAGACACTAAGGTCAGTGAAGAAGGAGGGGGAGGGGGGGAGGAGGTGCTTCAGGTGTCAGAGCAGAGATAACCCTGCAGCCTGTGGTGAAGGCCATGGCGAGGCAGGCTGTCCCCCTGCAACCCATGGAAGGACCACGGTGGAGCAAAAAAGCCACCCTGTAGCCCATGGAGGACCCCACACCGGAGCAGGTGGAAGTGCTCTGAAGGAAGCTGCAGCCTGTGGAGAGCCCATGCTGGAGCAGGCTCCTGGCAGGACCTGTGATCCTGTGTGGGACTCATGCCCAAACAGTCCATTCCTGAAGGACTGCACCTGTTGAAAGGACCCATGCTGGAGAAGTTTGTGAAAGACCACAGCCCATGGGAAGGACCTACATTGGAAAAGGTTGTGAAAGATTGTTTGCCCCCATGCTGGGAGGAGGGGAAGGGTGTGATGAGGAAGGAGCGGCAGAGATGAAGTGTTATGAACTGACTGCAACACCCATTCCCCATCCCCCCGCACCACTCAGAGTAGGAGGTAGAAGAGTTGGGAGTGAAGCTGAGGCTGGGAAGAAGGGAGGGCTGAGGGGAAGATATTTTTAGATATGTTCCTAATTCTCATTATCCTACCTTGCCTAATTGTCAAGAAATTAAATTAATTTCCCCAAGTCAAGTCTGGTTTGCTTGTCACGGTAATTGTTGAGTGATCTTTCCCTGTCCGTATCTTGACCCACAAGGTTTTCATCATATTTCCTCCCCCTGTCCAGTTAAGGAGAGGAGTGATAGAGTGGTTTAGTGGGCACCTGGCATCCAGCCAGGGTCAACCCACCACAAAAACTAACATTTCATTAGAAATCTGGGAACATTGTCAAATAATGATGAGCACAACAGAGGAATCTACATGAAAATCTGATTAGCGTGCTGTTAATCAGATTTTTTAAAAATATAAATGCATTAATTAATGAGAATAAAGTGTGAGTAGCCAGAGTAAATAAGCAAGTATGCACACTAAGTGAGCCTAAGGTGTTCAGAATAATTAGGGTCATCAAACATACACATCTGGGGACTTGATTAAAGCAACACAAAATGTGTTGTTAATTCTGTCATTAACTCTTGGAAACTCAACTTGGCAAAATTTATTATATTTATAGTATTACTTAAGAGTTTACTTGGAGAAAAATGCATGTATACATGGGTGTAGTAGCTGCATAGAAGAGCTGGGAGTAAGAGTAAATGGCAAGATGGGTCATAAAGTCTCAGTATAGGCTCAGCTGTCTTCATTGTATAATTACATCCCAGATCAACATCAGGCTATCAGCTTTTGCTGCCTCTGCAGTGAAGCAAGGTTACTTATGATTCACAATTAGAAGAATTCTAATGCCCATTAAAAAGTTTACACTGGCATAGTCTGTTAAAAAAAAAAATCTGTATAGAAGCTTAATGCCCTCCTCTTTCCCTATCCTAACTTTTTTTTAATATATAAAATATCAAATTCAATGGCATCATTCATCAAGGATGAGAAGAAATTAGCTTTCTAAACAGCTATAGAAAGCAAGATGCTTCCCTGATTTACAGAGCACATTTCATTAATGGAGTTAGACGAAAAGTTAAATTCATTTAAAGAATAGGTATTGTGCATCCATAATGTCTTTTGACACTACTCTGCCTCATTTCCCAACTTGTTGTTCTCTCTTCCTCGTTCCCTCCCTTGCTAAAGATGTGAACAAGTAGTTCTGGGATGCTAACGGTGCCTAGATTCCTACAGATTTATGTCCGATGTTTGATTGTCACTTCAAATTAAAATTTTCAAATTGGTTATACAAGAGCTTCTGTGTCTTCTCCGCTATCTAATTATTTGAGCTTACATTGTAGATTTTCCTTCAGATGATGCTTTTACAGCAACTCTCTTTTCTCTTGGCCATCCTAGTGTCAAACAACTTGTAATATTTTGTGAAGTTTACCCCTTTGGTGTATTTTTTGATGCTGGACAACATGTTTTGAATTTGTTATGGACAATTAGAGAGTTTGACACAGAGAGGTTCAGACAACATGAAGAAATGAAACCAGGTTGGAGAAAAATTCAATTTGTCTCCATTCTAGACCCCTACATTGATTTATTTATATTACCTTCAGAGGGCTATCTATATATATTGGTCTTAGACCAGGAATGCTTTAAAATTGTGCTCAGAAACCTGAAAGAGAGTAAGGGGAGGTTGCTGGAAGAGATGCAAGACGACAAAAGTGAAGGAGAAAGGCAAGAAACTAGGACATGTCAGAAAGGAGAAGCGCAGCTGAAGTGAAGCCGCAGGAGCAAGGAAGGGATCTTGGAGGTGACTAGCTGCCTCTAAACTAGTTGCAGCCTTCTCATTTAAGATGCTGTGTTTCCTTAAGGCATCTCTGTGTTTTCAGAGACCTTTCTTGAGCTCAGGATGCGAAGCACTATGCTCTGCCACAGCAGAGAGCTGCAGGATCATGGCAAGCAGTGCTCACTCCAGAGGACCGCCTCTGCAGAAACTGCAGTAGTGCTCAGTACGTGGCCCTCAGAAACCTGCCAAGAGTGCAAATGCCTAGAACTGGATCTTATATCACCTGAGCTTTGCACGATGCTGGTACTTGTCGTTAACCGTCTCCACAAAGGGAGACATTCTGCCGGTGATTAGAGACGTGCTTTGATACAGCCGAGTAATAAGTGGCAAAGATTGTGTGTTTTATCTCATCCCCCAGACAGATTTCAGCAAATGATGAGACTAGTCACATCCATTCAAGCAATTCAGAGAAACCACATCAAAGCGCTTTTCCCACAGGCTGCTCTGCTCTGACTTGTCCCAAGGAATGGACACTGTGCTTTAAGCAACTAATTATTCAGCAGCTAGATAGCATGCTGCTGACAAGCTAGCTGGTTACTGATTAAGAGTTATTCAGTTAATCCATTCATTTTTATTTTACACATGCCACATTACACCATCTTTACTAATCCTTCTGTTTATCCCCTGGCAGTTCAAAATAAGTTGAATCCATGAGAATTATCTATCTTAAGAGCTGCGATAGCCAGTTATTGCAGACACAGCACGCTTTTTATTTGGTTTAGAAACGACTCAGAAGAGCTGTCAGTCAACACCAGGTGTCACATGTCTAAGGAAAAAACAAAGTTTGGGTGACATTTATAGCTGTTATTGTGGTGTCTTTGGTGATTTCTTTCTCTTGAACTGTAAAAGCCTTTGTACTAATTATAAGCATCAACTATGACATGTAACTTGTGTTTCTAGTTTAGAGAAGCTTTATCTAAGATATTTAGATCCAAGAATTCAGCAGTTTTAAACATGGAGTGCCTCAACTGAGTGGTACCAAGCTTTACAGAACAGCAGTTCTGGGTCTGCAGTCTTACTCAGTGTATCAAGCACTGGGTCAATATACGACTGCTTGGTGGCCTTGAACACTGTGGTCATATCTCCACTCTTCAGTTTCCCCATGAAGGAAAAACAAAATGGAGGCAGTGTTACTGACTTTGTTGGGAAGGTAGGGTGATGTCTGCAGATGCTGTATGAGCACCGCAAGTTGAAGTCCAGATCTACAGGGTAGAAATCCGCACATGAGGTTATTGTTTGGACTCTCTTTGTAGTCAATTAAAAGAAATAGGAAACTCCAGCGGATTATTTATCTCATCCTAAAATAGTAACCTAAAATAGGGCAGATGAATCCCATCTTGGAAGTCTCTGTTTGTCTGCAATGACTATAAAAGGAGGCAAGGAAACTAGCTCTCAAGTAAATGTCAACACTACAAACACGTGAAGTTCATTAAAATTATTCCATCTGAAGGTCTCTGCTGCTCACAGCAGGGACCTCAAAATGCTGTTATTAGCCTCCAGCCTTTTCCTGTGCAATGAGCCTTCAGTCTGAGAGGACCCTTTAGCTCCTGCAAAAGGGCAACCAGAAGCATGAAAGAAACTTGCAAACTGCCGTCAGTCTGCTCTGTACAGAGATGGTGAGAGAAAATCTCTATCATAGCATTACTATGGATCCACTTTATAGCTCCAGATTCTGCCTATCTGGCTAAGAAGATGTATTCTGCCATGACAAGGACAAGTGCATGCCATAGTTGTTGCAGAAGTCTCTAGGGAAATACAGTTTGGTCATAGCTCCACTACACCAATTGCTGTGCTATCAGCTAGAATCACAAATAGAATCACAGAATTCTGTGTCTCTATTCAGCTAGAGACAGTCTGTACCACAAAAAGCTACACAGGCAAAGTATTGTGGTCCATCCCCTAAAGATGGGGACTTCAGAGATTAAAAAGTGACTTGCCCAAATTATACAGGAAACCTGTGGTGGGACTTTGGTTCTCCCAAAGCACAGTCTATAACCATGTGCTTCAGCTAGCTTGCAGTAATATTGCTAGTTTTGGGACAGAGGGACTCTCTTCTATCAGGGCTGCGCTTACAGATGCTATGTGATTTGCTTTTTCTGTAATTTGGCTTAATTTCTTGTAAGTGAAATGTTTTACAATCCAGCGCATAACTGCACAGCCTCAAACCCTGTCATCGAGTCAATACTCAGCTCTTTGGCCAGGAGGAGATGGAAGAAATCACTTGAGTGACTTTCAAGATGTTTCAAAAGACTGCATACCTCAGCCAAAGGATGTGGAGACAATCAAGGCTATAATAATGATAGTTTGAAAGCTAGCAGGTTGTTTGGCTAAATGCTCAGCATGAAGCTAAAGGCTTAAGGTAATACGTATGTAGGACCAAGCATCAGCTGCTGCTAAAATAAGTGTTCAGATTCCAAGCACGGAAAATTTACACAAGGTTTATTTGCAAACTCATAAAGTTTCCAAAATGATGGTTTTGGATGTATAATTAAAATTGAAGGTCAGAAACAATAATTGTTGGTCTCTAATGAAAAACACATGAGAAACACTTTTCAAGACAGATGGAATTTTTCCCTCTACAACAAAAAAGAAAAGAAGGAAACATCTCAGTTGTCAAATACAAATGAACAACATTTCAAGAGTAAATTGTGTTTTGTTGAGAAATGCTTAGTAATGACATGATTCAATATTATTATGCCATGGTGATCACGTACAGTGACCGTAAAAAAAAAAAAAAGTGAATCTCTGCTTCCAGTACAGAGGATTAATCTTGCCCTTTGGATAGAAACTACATTAACCAGATCCCTGGCTTTCATGATCTTTATTGCTAAGGATCAGCAAAGGAATTAGCTGGTTTACCCTCGTGAGTAAGTGACTTCTAATGGCTGTCAGGATTCCTGTGATTACCTGTTATCATTCTGCAAATTGTAGTTTCTAGTCCTGAAAGCTCTTCATACACAGAAGTCTTGTATTTGCTGCCATGACTTAGAAGAAAAGCATTTTTTCAGGGCAGTTTATACTGTGACCAGACCATAGTTTTATGCATCTTCCTTTCACTTTCCATAAGATACATTTTTAGATGTGTTTTTAAAATATATTTAAAAACAGCCTTCTTTCTCAAACAAATAATGGATTCATATCCAGGTATCAGGATCTAATGTTATGCGTAGCAAAAATTTTATTTGAAATCTGGGAGATTATATCAAACAATGAATAGCACAGACAAAGTCAACGTTCTTTCCATTTCTTTTACCAGAAAAGAAGAGGAAGGAACTTAAAAGACACTGATTGAAGGCTGATAAAATGCAGCACTTGCATGTAATCTCCTTTATTCACAGCTAATCTCTTTTACTCTGTATCATGAGGTATATCTGAGGCAAAGAACTTAGCAGAATTCAGGTAAGAGATGGACTTTCATTTGGAAAATTAGGACCTCTGCAGTTAGATAACAAACTACAATAATTTAAAATGGAAACGAAACATAGTGATTCCACCAAGAGACCCACATTTCATTCCCTGCTTGAAAGAAAACTTTCAGCAGGTTTTTTCCAAACTGCCTTTTGTGCATTCATTAGGAATTTAATCAAGTCTGCATGAGACACCAGTCTGCTCATCTGATCCATCTGATTTTTTCCTGTGAGTTTTATCAGTACTGTAATAAAACTTTTGACTGAAAGGCACAATTAAAAAAATGCCAGGATCCCAGGAGATTTTATGCCCTTAGCTTGCATCTTGTCTAGCCTCAGCTGACTGGGTCCATGAATTCCTGATCACCTCTCAATCTGCATTCATCTGTCTATCAGATAAATTCCTCAATTTACATGGAGCTAATGGAGGTGTCATGTGGATTTTGCCACAGAAATATTTAACAGTCCTTCCTGTGATTATTAAATCCATTTTACTCTTTTCAAAGACAGTAAAATAATCTCAAGGCTACTTCATGCAGCTTCCATTTATGGATAAAAAAATAATCCCTTTCGCCAGTGCCAGTGGCAGTTTCTGGTTTGAGCTCCCTTTGTGATCAGCAACAGGTGCCTCCGGTCTTCTGAGCTCTGAGAGCAAAAATCCAGATTTTCCCCATGCCTGCCTTATTCTCACAGCAAAGCTCTCCAAGGATGGCTTTATGCCCTGCCCCATGGCATGCTCTTTGAAGATACAGCGCTCCACACCCTTTCCCCAGTCATTCTCTCTCCTTCAACCAAGACCTCCACCTCACAAAAGCTGTTTCCCTTTTACTTTCAGACCACTGAAGGTAATGGCCTGAAAAGACAAGGATGCAGGCTTTCTAATTACCAAAATATTGCCTCTGGGAAGTCAGCCTACATCATTCATGTACAGCTTATTTAGACAAGCATTTTCATGCCCTTCTCCTGTGCTCCCTTCCCCTGTGCTAACAAGAAGCATCCAGAGTTACCTCACTGTCTTTTTTCAGGTCCTAAAGAGATAAATCCTTTGCAATTTCAGGCAGTCAAGTATTTCATATTCAGTAGAGTCCAGGGCACTCTACACTACATGATCCCATATACCAGAAACCACAAAAAAAAAACCAAACAACTGAAATCTTTGGACCATTATTAGAAGCTGTCATAAAAGAAAGACCACCAAAACTAGCCTGTCCCAAAGGAAGGGACTGGGCAAAAGTAGGGGAAATGCAGTATCTGAGGCCTTTGCCATAGGCAGGGAGTTTGTCAGGTGAAAACAGAACAGAGGAAGGCAATTCCCCCACCAAAATCCACAGCCCAATACATTAGTGGTTTAATAGAAAACACAGTACAAATTCTGAAATATAATGACTGGTTTTAGCCTTGAGGACATGAATAAGGCACATGAGTCAAAACACTCTAAGTATCTCAAGGACTTCCCACTGATCGCTGACATACGAGAAGAAAGTAAAACCCCATCTTTCCCAGAAGCCATGTTTTGCACTAAAGGGGGAAAAAGAGGACGTTCTTCCTTGTTCCTGCACTTACCTGGCAGAGGCCCTGAAGCACAGAGCTAATTAAGTGCAATATGAGTGGAGGGTCAACAAACAGCAAACGAGTCTTCCTCCAGCCCCTCTTGCAGATATCAGCAAGTCGAACAGCCAGTCTCTCATGTGCCAAGTTGTAGACCCTAACTCCAGGATCCTCCCTACCCTGCTGTAAATGCCCCATGCTCTATCTTGAAGAGATTTAATTTCTTTGCTCTTACTTCCCATGTTGGAAGGCCATTTCTGTGCTTCCAAGAGATACAAATCTTCTTCTAGACAACTTGTTCTAGGATGAAATTCTGTGCATTTTGCTTTCAACTGTCTTTAAATTTCAACAGTTCTTCTCTTTCCCTGATATTTACCCATCTTCAAAATGTATCTATGAATAGCATTCTTAACCTTGACCAGGTAAAACAAGCCTAGCTCTTTTCAATCTCCTACCACAAGACAGCTTCCCCTTTTTCTCTTTTGACATTCCAAAAAGCCCTGATCGCTAGTTATCTTGTGTTCTGCTCTGTCTGCTTTTATCTGTATGGTCTGATTTTCCATTCAGACTGTAAGCTCCTTAGGTCACAAAATAATTTTCTGTTTTGTCTCTATGAGCCTCACAGAGTGCTCTGAACTGTGACTGAGGTTCTAGGTACTTTACTGCATCAATACAAATTTTCATAATCAAATGCAGCAAATGTATCTGAAATCCCTCACAAAATGAGGGAATAATGGCACTGTAAACCTCATATTCCTGAGTTTCCAAAAGTCTCCATTCTGATTCCATTTGAGGGATGGGAAATGCTTCGTCCAGAATTTTCCTTTTTATCTAACAATTGCTCGCTCTTTTATTTTTTTATCCAAAAGAAAGCCTGGAAAAGAGATAAAATGAATTCACCAGGTTCTTACTTTCTCTACTATATCCTGAATGCCATGACATGCTTGCTTTTTTAAAGGAAAGATGAGTCACACAGATGAAAGAATACAAGATAGGGAGGTGGCTGAGAACAGTAGAGAAAGCATCAGATAAAATACAATACATTTATTTTATTACACTGAGCGAGTCATTTGGGAGAGGCACTGGATATGGAAATGGAACAGGGAATGATCTGAAATAATACTCTATACATTTCATTCCTCTTCCTGGGGAGTGAGTGCTATGCACGGGGACCATATTGCACCACTCTTAAGCCCTGTCTCCCCCGTCAGACTTTTGCCACACGTGTGTTGGTTTGATCCCTGGCTGGCATAGCTGTGCTGACAGAAACTCCTGATCTTCAGAGAGTTACACCAGCAAACTGTGTGTCTCCTTGTTTCAGGGATGGGTGTGTTTCTATGGCAGAACAATGCCAGGCTAACTGCACCCACAGGAGGAATGCCTTACCTATCAGTCAGCTTGTAAGTAAAGAAATCCAAGACTAAACCTGGCCTTGGTTACCACACCCCCGGGGAGAGGTGTGTAGAATCAAAATGAATATCCAATTAAGGTAGTGGTAAGTATTGAAATTTCTGTCTATGTGTCTGATCTGAAGCTCATTAACATTGAATGCTTTATATCATTCTGGTTGTGCAGAGAGCTCTTTAAGCAGATATCAGTTATATCAACCACTACATCTGCATTTTCTTTTAAGCCTTTTCCCTGCACAAGAATGGTGGGAAAACCCCGCAGTTGTAATGAGAAATCCGTCCCGCTTTTTGTTTGTTGCAAGAGAAAATAACTGCAGAACATGGGGGCATTTGCACATACAAAAATTCTCATGCCTTGAGGTCAATAGCTATTTTACTTGGGGAATTTATAGTTTCACTAATACAAACCTTATCATGGGCTTTCTCCTGTGCCTTGTCTAGAAGGAAATGGAGCCATTGCTGTAAGTGCTTTTTCCTGTAACCTGCAAAGAAATATCCTTTCCAAGTGCACTTAAATAATTCTTCTGCCTTAGAACCTGTAAACAGTTTGATGGCAAAAATTCCAAACAATAAACATACATAAGAAAATTAAAATAAATATTTTGTTTCACTTTGAGTTTTATAAAGCATGTATGCCTGAGCAATCCTTCTGCAGTTATGTGACAAAGGCTATATAATGAATACTCAGTAATGACATGCTCCTTGGCATATGATGTGATAATTATATCCGAATCCATCAAATGGTTCAAAGAGTGATTACAAACCAACTCATAATTCTTAGATCATAAGGATTCAATTTCAAAGCTGAAGTATTCCATTAATTATTCCATTGTTTATGGTCAGTAGATGAACTAGATTTGCATCATTGTAGGAGACCTGATGCTTTAAAGGAAACTGGTTAAAAACTGTGAGCCTATTATTTGTTCCCCAAGATAGAATAACAACCCTATATCTCAGCTCCTTTCTGATTATATGCAGGACCCACTGGTTTGGGATAGATTCCTACCCAAATAGAAGAAGCAGAAATATGAAAAAAACTCTAAATACTTACATAATTATAGTGCATATAGTAGTAGATCTTACCATAAAAGGGGGAAAAGACAACACTGGGTTTGTGTTACTTATGAAGTGGTGCTTCCCTCAAGCACCAAGATACTATGATTATCTTCATGTTTCTTTGATTGTGTTACTGCCATTTGCAGAGTCTTGTGCTCTTTATTCCCACAATGATATCTGGCACAGGGATAGTGCCCACTAAAGAGTCCAAGTTCAAGCAAAGGGATGGTTGAAAAGACAAGAAAGTAAGATTTTGGTGACAATAAACAGGCTTGAACCATTTGTCAAGTATAAATGAATCGGCTACGAAAGTGCAAAAGTCATAGTCCTACATGATATAACTGTGCAAAAAACCCGGTAAGCCATTGCAGCAAGAGGTCTTTCTGCTAGTATAGATAATTCTCTTTGAGAATGCCAACAAAAGAGCTCCTCTAGGCCTAAGGAATGTCCCCTCTAAGGACATTTTTTGGCATAGTTATTGTATTACAGCTCTCCCAACCAGCTCTTCTCAAGGATAGATAAATCCCCAGACAGATTGTTTCAGCCAAGCTATCACGATGACAGGATGTCAGGGGATAGCAGGAAGCAAGCTTACTATGTATAATCACTAACATAGATTAAGTACAGATAGAAAAGTCCCTGTCCCTGAGTGTATACATATATGTTCAGCTTCTCTACCATAGGTTGCTAGGCGGCTGAAATGCCTGTGAAACAGCTTCTGAACCATCACAATTATAGTAAAACCAGCACTAATTCTGAGTTGCCTTTTTAAGGTGGAGTATAAACTAATGGAAAACTAAATACTAAAACTGAGGAACTGGTACCATTTGTGTTATTCCCATGTGCCTTTCTTTTGAGGACATGGGCTTTGACTCTTGCCATTATACCTGATCAGAAAGCTCTTGATGTAAATTCTCATTAAAATGATACTCATCCAGACTTAGAATCTCTGGCTGATGAGAACAACCGTCGCAGACTTGTTCAGTGAAAAAATACCCATGGATTTAACTCATAAAGTACCAGAAGAAACCTGAATCAGTTGGGAATGATCCATTGATTTATCAGCCATTCACCTACTTCTTAACTTATTTTGAAGACTAACAGTAATGTTAGCCAATTTTTAAATAAGACTAGCCAGCTTGTGTTAGTAGACAGAATAGTAGCCAAAAACTAGAACTTAACCTGAGCAACATCATTTTTAGTTTTAATTGATTTTTAGCTTTCTATTTATTGTTTTATGTTTCCAGTGCAAAATGTAAATAACACAATACTCAGAACTCAGAAACAACAAAAAGGCTGTAACTTTCCTGATACTGGGTAACTTTTTCAAAACCACCTTAATGATTACATTTCAAAGTCACTTGATTGTTTTTGGAAATGTTGCCCACTGATACTAAAAATCCACTCAAGCCTTCATCTTCAGAGTGCCTCCCTTAGCTTTTTTATGACTTAATGTACACTCTCTCTACTTTCCTTTACAGTGCTGGGGAATTATCTAGGCTTGGCTAGGGGTTTTTTTGACAAGAAGTGTCACCATTGACAAGGTGGAGTAAGGAACTATTGTTTCCAGTGCTGGTGCTGCAGCATTTCCAGACCAAACTAAAGCAGAAATAGACTGGAAAGCTTGCTTTTCAGAACAGCTCAGTTTTGAAAACTCAAAGCATTTAGGTATTCTGGTGTTCATCTGATGCTAAGATGCTTCCCCCCCCCAAGGTTTAGAGAGCATACTTTGGTGTATGCCATGAAAGAGTGGCTAAATGGGAAACTATTCAAAATATACTATATATACAGCCTTCGTTTCATAATAGTAATGTTCTAAAATTAAGACTCCATCGGTGCAGAAACATGAGATCATTTCCTAGATTTTTGTTTTAAACACTGAATTCAGTATAAAGAGTGTGCATGGGTGTGATATCAAAACCACACAAAGCCATTAAAAACATAAATCTGTGAAAGATTAGTGAAGCTAAACTAGTGAAAGAAGTTGAAGCTAAAACCCAAAGACCAAAAGCAGAAACAAATCCTCCTTTACAATAGCAGAAAATGTAATTACCCACTTCTGGACTAAGAAAATATGGCCATTGTGCCCTTTTGAAGGAAATATAAAACAAATACAGAGACTAAATTGTAGTATAATTCCATTATGTCCATCAACCTTGCCTCCATTGGGCCTGACATGCAGCCTTTAAGGACTGCTGAATTTGGAGCAGAAAGGATTCAGCTGAATTTTTTAATTTCTTTTACTTTTAGATTAACATGTCTTAGTAAACTGTTTTATCCGTTTGTAGTATTTTCAGGTATGTGTTTCAACTAGGAAAATCCTGCTGGAGCCAGAAAAGATCTTCACTCTGCAGCACAGTGAGCCAGAAAGCTGGTAGGCTTTAAAAAGTATAAACACTTCCCCAAGGTACAAAGGCCGTGTGTAATCCCAATCTCCAATATAATGTTCTCTGCTGCTAGAAATCACTTTAGCAGTTTTAATGGTCAATAAGCAGTAAACCTTAAATGGACCCAAACTCCTTTTTATCCACATCATAAATCTGATCCGATAGCAGAGATCAGGAAGTAATGAGCCTCAGGGGAAGTCCGTGCCGTGGCATCCATACATCCCGTTAAATTGCACAACAAGGAGCTTAGTCTGGAAGAGTTCGTTAACTGCTTAAACACGTAAAAAAAAGCAAAAAAGCAAAAAAAGAAAAAAACAACCCTGCTAAGTAGTATTTACATTCTGCATTAACTCCACAAATACTGTGAAAATTCAGTTTTAATTCCATTTTCTCTTGCTTGAAGTGCTTAAGGTAGACAACAGAGCAGTGTTTGGTTTAAGACTTTCATGTTAACCCTTATTTTACCTGATTATCAGGATAGAGAAAGGGAAAGAGTTAGGTCTGCTGGGAGTATACTTGCAGTTGTTGTGACTGTGAACTCCAGACATGATAAAAATTATGCTGAATTGGCTTTCTGTGTGGACTTGCTGATCTGCCTTAGGTATCTTTGTGAATCTCCTCCTAGTGAACTGGTGGCTTTAATACAGTTTATTTTCATTTAGTTTGGAAGTGACTTAAGCTAAACTGAATGGAGGACATTTTAATTACCAGATCAAGTGTCCACACAGGCATGTAACATGGCGTAAGTTCACATATTTGACTTGTTTAAGCAGGTTTTTCCAAATGTCCCTTAGTAGAGGATCTATACCATAATTTGTAATTATCAAAAATTCTAGGTGATGTTTAAACAGTAAGAAGCATGCTGTATGCAATGAAAAAAAGCCATGAAAGTTGCAACAGCAAATAAAGCGTTCTGCAACACAGCATAGGACTTAAACACATCACCTAGATCTTTAGTCAATCTTTTCTGTCTCAAAAGAAAGAATGTCACAGCTATGTCACTGCTTCATATGTAGTTAGTTAGCTGGGCCACATTCAGATGAAAGCATTATGCCTCCAGAAGCCCTGCCTAAGACCAAAGCTCCAGAGTTATTTTCACATACAAACACACAGGCACACATATACACACACAGGGGTGGAGAGAGTTGTGGCTTGGGTAATTCTTCACCATTCTTCACCGCATTCGGTTTTCCCTGTTCATCTCAAACCTGGTCAGATTTTCATCAGTAAACACTCAAATTCATTTCCATCTTCACAGCTGAGACCCAGATCTCTTTTTTGGCCAAATTCACCTCTGACATAGCTCTGTTCACCAGGAAGAATTAGATCTTCAGTTTGTTTTCTCTTAATGTTTATCAGAATAGAGATGAACCATTAACCAATCATAGTTATTTTAGATTATACTTTTGGTAAATACCAGCCCCATCTTAAAAATCAAATAGATTATATTGTGACACTTGTTATTTAGGACCATTCATGCGCATCCGTTCACTGAAGAGTTGTTCACAATTTTTCATGAAATATGGGAATTCACTGGAGAGCACTTACCCAGCAGAATATAAAAAGTAAAAGAAATTAATCTAAGGTCAGAACTAAAAAAAGAAAAACAACCACAATTTGTGTGTCAGAGCTGCAGATAATTTGCTGCCTCCTTGGTTTTCATCAAGGAAGGCAAACATATGGGGCACATTACAAAATTGTATGGGAACATATGATATTGCACTGAAATGGTAAGATAAGTGACACAAGGAAATCCATGATCCATTGGGTAGGAATATTTTGGGCCTCCTGGTGCTCACCAGTCAACTTTTCTTTTCTAGCATGGCAAAATATTTTGAGTTAAATAGATGACCAGATATTTTGGCAGCAGTTTTACAGTGGTTTGATCAAGCCTCTGAGAGGTACATCATCCTGACTGTATAGATCTTCTCTGTACCACCAGGAAGGCAAAGAGAAATATAAATCAAAAGATTGTGTTCTGAAAGTTTAATAGCTGAAGTTTATTCGCTTCAATATAGAGTTATTTGAGAGATCAGGGAAATCTATTGCTCAGCAGGGAGATTCCATGTTTAAGAAAACTTTCTGATAAGTTTGATCGTATTTATAAACACAATGTACAAATACAATGGAATGATGTTATCATCCATCTGCCACTGTTTCTGTTTGCATGCACCTAAAACAAAAGAAGAGGACAGATCCTTATTCATCCTGTAAGGTTTATACTTCAAAGAGAATAAAAGCTACGCAAGCTTTCTTCTCTTCCCACCAGGTGGGGAAGTCAGTGTTTTCATCTAAGAAGTTCTTAACTATAAAGAAGTTTGGTAGAATTCTCCTAATTTAGAAACTTGATCTTTTTCAGATGGATATTAAAGGTATACATTGATATCAAGGTTTTTCAGCCCCTGTAGGACAACTTTATCAACTATTATATATTGAATATCAGCATAATCCCTATAAGGTAGAGGATCAAAACAAAATCCCTGAATATTGCAGAGAGCAGAAATAAGATTCGGGCATAAGCCCACAGATCTGCTTCTTCAGTTCACCTCTTCATGTTTATAGAGATAGTCATTGTACTGCACGCTGAGATTTTGTTCTCATACAGACAATCTTCTTACTTGTACTTAGAGGTATTTATTTAGATGTCACCTTATAACAGAGAAGATATACATTTATCCAACACTTTGAATCCTTCTTCAGTATCCCAGACTTTAAAATTATGTTGCTACCTTCTCAAGCTGCCTAGGGCTAAATTAAAACATTTGGTTATATAGGGACAAAACACAAACTGTACATCTAAATAGACCTTCACTCCAGGATTGGGAAAGTTATGAGGTATATCCTGAACCTAATTAAAACTTAGGGACAGAAGAGATTCAAGCCTGAGAAATGGGTAGACAAATTCAGAACTTTGAAACATTTTGTAAATACAGACCTTTGCAGTACTCTACAGCACTCATTACACAAAAGAAACTCACCTCTCTCTTCCCATATAAAGCCCCAAAATTCACTTGCTCTACTGGGCCAGTTGCCCTGCTTTCTCTCTCTTAAGGACAGTAAAAATTTCCCACCTCTCAGCATAAGTTTCCTAGCATTGAGGGACTGGAGGGAAGCAGATGAGAACTGATGGATGCTGGGGTGAGTGAGGAAGAGGGAGGAGGTTATGGGGTGTAAGGAACAAGGAGCTCAAGGTAATAAGTGAACTGTTATCATAGATAGGATGGATAGCTGGTGCTGCTGTTTATACCCCCTGAAAAGGCTCATGTCCAGCATCTTCCCTAACTTATGGCAGGGGCTATGCATCATAGGGATTGAGAAGGGGACAAAGCATGGTCAGCAGTGAGTGGGACCAGACTGTTGGAGATTAGAGGCATGGAGTGACGGTGTGAGGGAAAACTCACCAAGAAAGACTGCTCCAACATATATTACACATGACTGACCCATCCGTGGGGTTTTTTAGCATGTAACAGAATCTGAAAATAGAGTATCCAAAAAAAAATTGTCATTGAGGTTACAAAGTCTGGCATTCACAAATTAGGGAACTCCAACGTGCAAGGTCAAAATGCATTTTAACTTAGATTCATCCTGGTTAAGGCATGCAACAATACTGACTTTTCGTACAGTCGATGGAGACAAAAAGGCACTTCTAGAAATCAAGATGCTTCACCTAAAATTAACCTTTAGAAGTGTTTCTCACCCTTCACTATATAAAGAGACAAAGCACTGAACTAAAGCCCCAACAAACAGTGCGTAAAGTTAGGTATGGTGAATACCAACCTTTTGGGTGTGTAGTCTTGCACAGTATTTAACAGTGTGCTTAAATAGGAATAATTTTAAAGTATACTGGTTTTCTACTAGTATTAGGAATGTTATAGTGTTACAATAATAATGCATTCTTTAAAACAGATTCTTTTATCCAGAGATCTTGTGTCACCAGAACAAGGAGAAAGGTAAAAAGATATATGAACCTGAAGCAGGAGAGAGACTTCGGTGCCCTGGGTCTGTATGTGTGCAGTTTGCCAAGTGGCTTGGCACGATTAAGAAAAAAGCATTGCTGGAACCTTATCCAAGAGCAGATCCAGTTCAGCGGCAGATACTAGCTTAGCTTAAAGCCACTGGATTAGAACTTGGATGGAAACTTAAACATGTACCTTGGTCTGAAATAAGATGTGATTTTAGTAGCTTAGTGGAAACAGACACTGGCTGCTTTAAAGTTCTTTTTGTCTCCCTCTTTCTTAAAGTCTCTCATGTCTCAGATATGCTATTATTACAATAACTATACTGCCAGATGAAATAGCAGCCTTTTGCCTAAATGATTACTTTTATGACTGTTTAGTTTTATGCAGTAGGTTATCATGACACAAAGACTATATGGCATTTGAGTGATCTACAATGATTTCCATGTGAAGGGCACTGTCTGTGTAGTGTATCAAAAGTTTCAATATTTCTTTTAAATTGTTAAGCATATAAAGGTCTCCTACAAGTAACAGCTTTTATGCAAAAATTAACCACCCTTCTGCAATTTTTTTTCCTAAGAAGCAATTCCAAGAAAAAGTAGAGAAAAGACATCTTTCTTAGCTGCCTACAAAACTGGTGTTTTGAAACTAAATCCTTTCGTGTATTAGAAAGTTTTCATGAAAAAATACTCAGAGCTGACAAAGAATTCAACTTTCCCATGTTCAGCATCTGAGTTAGCTGGAAGGAAAAAAAAAGGCACGACAAAAGATAGCTGAAGCAATGAGGAAATTATTGCTTGGTGCTGAATAGAAGCATTACATGCCAAGGTGGGGGGTTGTTTTTTTCTTTTCTCCATCTCCTCAGAACAGAAATAGACTACATGTCTAACAAGTTTGGAGAAGTCAGACATTTCCAAACATTAGGTTGGTTCTTTCTGTTCATGCTACAAGTAAACATTGTGAGTCACCATAATTGAGGCAGCCTGGCATTAGTCAAATAAAATTAAGTTTGGGCCTGGTGTGAATCTGCTCACTAGGACTGGTCCATTTCATTCCTCGGTCACCTCCAGAATACTTTAGCCATGTACTGCCAAATTGCTTTAAGGCCCTGGGCCAAGGACTCTCTTCTTTTTTGCAGCTATAATGCCAAGATGCACCAGGCCCTGAACTTTAATTCTTGATGGTCTCAACGTGTATTTAAGCCCCCCTCTGTGGCTTGCAGAGCACTGTATAAGCATGAATGAAGAGCAGTGATATCATTCCTTTTTGTGCGTTGTTCATAAAGACCCATTGGGGAAAAGGCAGCTTAAGGTTAATTATACCAAATAAGGAGAATGAAAACATAAGACAAGCCCTGTTCTGTAGCCAGGCGAAAGAAGGCTTGAAGAGTGTATCACGCTCTTTGTGTTCACAGCTCCTATAGCTATTTCTGTAGACACTGCATGTCAAGCATTTGCTACATGCAGTGTACCTTGAGATGGGAACGTTGTCTTGCCTAGGCAAAAATTATTTGGAGGGATTCATCTTACACAACTTCTGCTACCGAAAAGTTATAGTCATCATCTAAGCTAGTCATCTAGGCTCCTCAACAATCAACAGGGAGAGATGGGTGCTTACAGAAAATTATTCACTGTAGACACAGGCCAGGACAAGTCATTCTCTGGAGATGGCCGTCCCATCCCAGCGACTGTTAGTTAACTAGTTCAACTTGCTGCCTAACTATTAAATAGCTAAAATTAGATTAGATTAATCCCACGCAGTGATGTTGTCTGGACAAGATTAAATTTCCTTAGGACAGGTCTGAGCAAAAATATGCCTCCGTTTTGCCATATTTGGCAACTCTAGCACAGAGACAGATGAAAACCAATCAAAACTTAGCTCACAGAGGTAATAATAGCAATGAAGACATACTGGGATAGATGTTAGCACTGACTGCAAACGACATACCTTTGGTGCCCAGAGGGCTTGTGCTCTAGTTCCTGCTGCAATCACATCTTTGTTCTGCTGTGTAAACAAACAGTAACTCTAGGTATACAAAGCAATTACAATTTAGCATTTCTGTACTGAGCCAATCAAAACCTGCGGACATCACAATGGAAATAAGGCAGTAAAGTGTCAACTAAGTTCAACATTTTGCCCTGAGATTTTTTGTGCTCCCACACAAGGCAGGGAGCATCTTATCTTGGGCTAATTACTGTATCCCAACCGTAATGGTCTGCCCACCTCTGCTTCAGTCACATCTCAAGTAGCAGCTACTGAACTGCAATGAATTTAGCCTGGAAAACTGAAATCCATGCTGTTTTGTTCTGACAAATTGCACCATGCCCTGTCTTCCCATGTAGCTGGGATCGTGGGGTGACAGAATAGACAGTGGCAGGGAAAACTCCCTTAGTGCCAAACTGTCATGGTTTTAGCTGGGATAGAGTTAATTTTCTTCACTGTAGCTGCTATAGTGCTGTGTTTTGGACTTAATATGAGAATAATATTAATAACAGACTGATGTTTTCAGTTGTTGCTAAGTAGTGCTTATACTAGTCAAGGACTTTTCCAGCCTCCCATGCTCTGCCGGGTGCACAAGAAGCCAGAAGGTAAGGGGGCACAGCCAAGATAGCTGATCCAAACTGACCAAAGGGATATCTCATATCATATGACATCATGCCCAGTATGTTAACTGGGGGAAGTTGGCAAAAGGAAGCAGCAATCGTAGCTCAGGGACTGGCGGTGTCAGTCAGTGGGTGGTGAGCAGTTGCATCACTTGTTGTTTGGGTTTTTTCCCCCCTCCCAAGGTTTTGATTCTCTATCTTCTCTCTCCCTCATTATTTTCCTTTTCATTATATTATTATTATTATTGTAGTTATTATTATTACTATTACTATTTTATTTTTTATTATTAAACTGTTCTTATCTCAACCCATGCGTTTTCTTACTTTGGCCCTTCCAATCTTCTCCCCCATCCCACTGGGGTGGGGGGAGTGAGCAAGCGGCTGTGTGGTGCTTAGTTGCTGACTGGGTCTAAACCATGACACAAGTAAAGCCATTGTCTGCTTCTGGATCAGAATTCTTAATGAAGAAAAAAAACACCACCTTGCTGTGGAGCCATGCCCATGTGTAATTGCAATACATTTTTTGGAATACAGTTTCATAGCAATTCATAGAGTTTGGAAAGATTAGGTTACACCAAGAGCTGGTTTCATTCAGCCAACAGAAATCCATCGGATGTGTTTTAGGGAGGATTTCCTGCTTCTACTGTTCAACATGTGGAAGACCCTGGCCTGAACTTTTGTGTCACACTAGCAAGTACTGTTGCTATTCAGGCAGGTCTGGTACTTTGCTGATTTCTCCATTTTATGAATCAAAACAAACCAAACCTAGAGCAGTTTGCTTCAAGCTCAAAAACTCAACACATTATTCAAGGAATTTCTGAAAAGTAAATGCCATTTAACTGACTAGGTAGAAAGTACCCTCTTTCTGCAGCAAATGAGGGTGGCTTTGTGGAAGATAGATAAATAATTTTTGCAGGTCTGGAGAATTTTGTACACTGCACCAGTTTAAGATGGTAAAGCCCCTAGCTCTTTGCTCCGCCACCCTTCCAGAGTTTATCATCCTACTGGCAAGTAAGGAGTTAGGAAAAACATGAAGTGGTGTCAACCACTTCAGCCAAAAAAAGAAGCATCATTTAATAAGTTTCTGGCATATACATGAGGAGGACAGCTGGAGGCAGAAACACTATAATAAACCTCCACAGCAAGGTTACCCAAGCTATCTGTTAGTTTCCCAAGTGAAGGGTTTTCAAAATATATTTTTATAAGTGTATTAAGCATAGCGATAGAAACAGACTTCTTTTGAGGTGCCTATCAGTAGTTTTTGTCCTGATAAACTTGAGCTTTAAATTTAACCTTATCAAAAAAACCTGAGTAAAGCAGAAGATGCACAGAAAACCTTCAGCCCCCCCGCCCCCCCCCCCCCACTATGAATGCTATACTCAGAAATATTTGACAAAAAAAACAGCCTAATCCTTTGCAGTGAGCGATAATAATTTATAGTGAGGGATGACCTCAATATCTCACCAGGTCCTACTGGCAATGTTACAAGGGTTTCTGCTGCAACGTATCACCAAATAAGAAGCCAGATTTAGCCTATTTAATGATGATGTTGTGGGATAGAAGAACTGCATTTTATGGCATTTACCAAAAGGCACAAAAATTGCCAAACCAGATACAAGTCTTTCAGCAACCCTTCAGATACAAGTTGGAGCTGCTTATTCTTGAGCAAACACATAGGTCTTTGGCTCTGAAGTCAAAGAGTGATTATAGAGCAAAACTAAAGAATTAAAAGAAATCCAGGGTTTTTAGAATGCATGCCAAGTCCACAGAGCTGACTGGGGCCAAGACTCTTACAAGAACATTTTTTTTTATGTTTAATGGCTATTTAATAAAGCTTTCTTGGCAGTCACATTACTTCAGTTCCTAAAGATTTTCAAGAAAAAGATTCCATTTAGTTTTTCTTTTTTTATTTCTTTTTTTAATCCACTTGTGTGTGGATCATGTGGCAACCAGTCTGAGTAAGAAAAGTAAGACTAGATTTCCATGGGCAAGCTCAAACACTCTTTAATTGCAGAGCAGCTGTTATTCACATTTCCAGGCTACTCAAACACACTTGCAACTCAGGTCTTCTTGTTTCAGCTTATTGTTCAGCTGGAAAATCAACTGAAGGGTAAGCACCAGAGAGGAAAAACTAGTAGGACACATCAGATCTGACTGCAAACAATACACTAACCCCTGGAAATAAAAACAGAAATAACAAGACAGTCTGCGCTGAGCGCAAGACTATGATGATGAATGGAGATATATAAACGTGTAGACTGACATCAGTGGAGATTCTGGACCTCTTCTTGTGGCATTTGTACAAATAAAAGGTTATGAGAAGACTGCCAAATTGCGGTATAATCTTCTGCTAGCTATGGACCGGCTGTGCATGGGCAAAACAGCAGCTTCCATTCACTTCACAGATTTTCACAAGAGTAATTCAGAAAATCAGCCTCTACAAGTTTCTCCAGGGACACAACTTGCCCAGACCTACATATGCCAGGGAAGCTGTATCACCAAGTCACAAGGGAAGATCTGTACCAACCTTCCTACCTAGGGAAAAATGCCTTTCGGAGTTGTGCTTTGAGAAGTAAAATCTTGCAGATGCTCCTCTTTAGGTGATGTAATTCAGCCCTGCCCCACATCCAGGGCTATGTTGTTAAAGCAATAACTTATCCTTAATTGTCTTGGGTGAACTTGTCAACACCAGCCTTTTTTTGCTTCTTGTGTGCTTAGCAGATGTTCCCCTCCGTCTGTAACAGCATGAAAAAATTATCAACAGGAACATGCACAGACATATGCTCAGAAGCTATCTCTATAGTTCCTTATATCTTCCACTCATCTCAGACTTTTGAACCTTTATTTGTGCAGCCAGCTATGCTGAATTCCTAGAAACAATTTCATATATATTGCAAAGAGCTCTTTAATGCCAAGACATTCTTTTCCTCAGCCAATTATTTTTGTCACAAATGGCAGCATGAGTAGCTTCTGGTATAATCACGCTCCTTTTAATTACTGAATCATCCATACCCTTCCAACTGCATTCCAAATTGTCATCTTCCTTGTCAGAGACAAGAACAATTTCTTGAACACAAGAGCACTGATATTTACTGTTGCCAATTTTTTTTCACAGCAATATATCTCCTCTCTCTATGAACATAACTGTTTGAAAAAGACTTAAACCAGGGAGTAAGAATATGATATTTTTTAGTTTTTCTGCCTAAGGAAAAAACAAGATACAAGATACAACAAACAAGACACAAGTTGGTGTAGCAGATTTTATTTCAGCAATAGAAGGTGGTTTTAATGAGATTTCCCCAAATAACTCTAACCAAGACCTTAAAGAGGTCTTAATTTTTATGATCCTAAATTAATTGGCCAGTGATGTGGCCAGGCTACAAAATTAAAATTAAAGACAAAAATTCCTCTAAGCACTCCCATAAGCCTCATGGTCACAGGCAATAAGGTCTCACAAACGGCATCTGATACTTATAATGTTTCAAGCATTCACTACAGACAGTTGTTAATTGCCATTTAAACTTAATCTAATTACATACCAACATGTGGGCTAAACAAACCAAACTGGATGGGAAATTTAACAGCTGAAAGCCAATTAGTGACCAGAACTAATTTTTCACTTTTTAGTATTGCCAATCTGTTGGATCCTGAGGAATATACTTTCTAAAATCAGATGCTTTAAATATCTAAAATATTTTACTGTGTTTATCTTTCTTTTGAAGTCTAAACATTTTCTGATATCTATAGGAAATAGTGGTGGGGTTTTTTTGTTTGGTTTGGTTTTGTCTTTATAACTATTGTCTGGTTGCATTAGCAAATTAGACTTTCCTTTGGCTAGTTTTGGTATGGTTTTCCCTCTCAGAACGTTGCTGAAAATGGACACACATGATCGGCACTGTCCCAACACCAGCTGGACCAGCCAAGGCAATGAGTTAGGTACAAATGCTAGTGAGATAATTTTTTCCTTCTGGGTTGTGATCGTGACATTGATTCATTAGTCAGAGACTTATTACTTGGATAAAGCTACAGTGATTTACAGGACAAGACATTTGCATTTCTTTCATGTCCCCACTAAACACAGAGATTGGTATTGAGCTATCTAACTGCATAGCCAGAGACACAGAAATAGAGATGCAAAAAATGACATTTGCCTGTTCACAGTCTTACCAAATATGTCAGTTATAGCTTACCTAATCATAAGGGCCTGGATATGTGTTTGGATATGTCTTCCTTTCGTCCCTGTTCTTGATATTTTGTTTCCATTTTAACTTTTCATCTTCTATTAAAACACAACATAGGAAATTAGATTAAAAGAGGGGAAATCATATTAAACAAAAGGAAATTAAATTAAGCAAAATTGTTACAAGGCTGTGAAAGGTTTGACTGAAACCAGTCTTTGGAAATGAATGTCTTCAGACATCCTCTGGCACAGTGATAGCTCTCAAGCATCCACCATGATGTTCAGAAAAGGCTATTCTTTCTCTGGTAACCAGAGGCGCTCTTGGACTCTGATCTGCATTTCTGTCCTGTCAATCTGCTTCAAACTCAATGCAAGTAAAATACTGAAGCTCACCATGACTTGAGTCTTCTTGGTCTTTATGGAGTTGGTTATTTTGACCATGGTCTCACAGGCAGGTGACTGTTCCATTGTACCTGACAACAATTTACTTCTTGCCATCATGAGAGTCAAGACAAGAAAGAAATAAAACATCAAGGATTTAAAAAAATCAAGTAGAGATTCTGACAGAGGCTCTGACCTGATGGTGGTTTGTGAGTTGGAAGTTATGGGGCAAAAGCCTGTTTTGCACTCATCTAATTTTTCATAATCTTTCCCTAAGCATCCACTACTGGCTTTTCACTCTATTAGGTATTCCCAGGGGAAGGAGGGACTAGACCCCTTCTGATGCTAGAAACCGTCTCCATGCTTGGGGGTGGGAAGAGAAGGGTACAGATGTAGGAATCCAAACGAATTGTGGCAGGACAGTGTCTCTACAGATGTTGTCAGCTGCTGGGCTTAGAGGAGAGGACACAAGGAAGAGAATACAGGGCTGATGGTCATTAGAGGTCACTCTCCTTCCCTCACTTCTCCCCAGGCTTCCATGACATATTTTCCCAACAGCTAATGAAATCTAATTTTAAATTCTCTGCAGATGGTAGAACCTCGTTATTTGTTTACTGTTTGTAATCAGACCTTTTAAAAGGAATTTTTAAAAAAAGGGGGAAAAAAAGAAGCTCAGCAGGATTGGGAAATCCAGCAAGAATTTCAAAAGACACCATCTGTCAGAAATCTTAGGACCGAAAAGCATTAATGTCATGAAAATTACTTCCTGCATAACAAAATTGGTAGAAATTCATAGAATGTCACACATAGAATTAGCTCATTCTCACAACTGGGTTGGAACAACAACTTTTTTCTGAGACATGTCCACTTTAATTTAAACACTCGTGTACAAGAATAACCTTGTAGCTTCTGTGGTATGTAGACATGGTCACGAAAGTATTGAGACAGTCTGGAGAAGTACAAAGTGCTGCTCTACCCCAACCTGTGGAAAAACCTGATATTGCCAGGGATACTGTATTTACATCTCAATTCATTATAATGGGTGCATGAAAGAAAGGAGAAAGGGAGAAAGAAAGGGAGGGAGAAAGAAAGGAAAGAAGAAAGAGGAAGGAAGGAAATGGAAGGAAGGAAAAGGAGAAGTTAGGAGTAAAAAAGGGAAAAACAATCAAGGTGCTATTGAAAATGGACAGCGGTCCTTTTTCAGCATTTTTCTTGTACAAAAATCAGTGTGTGACAAGGGCTACAAAGTTTGAAAAAGGCACAGTGAACTTGCAAATTCCATTCAGGCAAGGTACAGTTCTTGTCCCTCTCATCCTTTCAGTCACGTGGAGTCCTAATTTGTGCAGCTGAGTAGGACGAAATTTGTAAACCCATGACTTTAAATAAATAAATAAATAAAGCAATTTATGATTGGTATATTTTAATCTCCATAACACTTAAAGAGTTCATTGATATTTTAGTGGAAAACACTATTATTCTTTCATAAACTAGCTTGAAAACAGATATGTTTGGACTTCCATAAATCAGATGCTTAAAAGCTTCATGTTGCAAATGAGTTTTAAACCATAAAAATTCGCAGTGCATTTTCTGGTCTGACACTTACCTGCTTCTTTTACCTACAAGACGAGATATGGGGGGGGCGCTGTTCCATTTTAGTAGTTGAGAGAATTACTATGATCAGATAGCCTAACACATAAAAAATCATGTAATAGTATCGTTGGTTTCTCATAACATGATAAGTATGGTACCAATCAGAAGGACTTTCTGAACCTTACCTTTGTGATTTCAATTAAAGGAAGGAAAAAAAAAAAAAAAACACAAAAAAAGACCCAAATCTGATGAATAATACAATTTTTCTCCAAATTATTTTTCCACATTTGCTGCCAAAATAAACACATGGTACATGTTAGTCTGTCAGGTCCATGTTAATTCATCAGCTGTAGGAACTACAGTGATTCATTTGCCAAAACCTGTTGCACTAAATCCCACTGTTTTTAAATTGTAACTCCAAACATCCTTTTAGGCTTGCAAAGGGTTTTAAGCACAACTTACGTACATAGCATTTCTAAAATTACTCTCCACACATCTTTAAGGACTTTGCCTGTAACAAGTTGGTTTTCAATTCTTTTTCTACCTAATTGCACAAGTGCAATTGAAATAGTGTCACTGTCATCTGGGTCGCAGAAGGCACGGATGTGCTAAACTGGTTTGCTTCATTTCTCCTAGGGCAATGACTGCAAGCAGTCCGGGGAACAGCTGTGCCTTGGCATTGCTGTGTTCTGAGATTCCACTGCTTTCTATGGAAAAAGAGACCTCTTCGTAGTCTCCTGACATGCAAGTGCACTTTTTGACATTCTTTAAACATACCTCAGGTTTTTTAAGGATCCCTGATGGTGCCATCCAACTCATATTTTCTGAATAGGTAATGTTATGATGGGAACCCTCAGTGTGTCACTCTAAAACACTCCACAGGAAATTAAAGAGGAACTCACAGGCTCTCCACAGATGCAAGAGTTTTAATCCTTGCACATATATATTCCAAGAACAGCCTGTGTCAAATATGTGGGGAAAAAGTATCCTTTTTTTTGTCATTGAACCAGAACAGTCATCAATGTCTTCCCACATATCTAGTAAATCTTTAGGAGATCTGGTAAAAAAACAATCTTAGCCTGATCATTAGAAAACCGGTCATTAAAGCACCCTCCCTCCACTCTGTGGCAGATGAAGACTACACAGAGCATTGGTTTTCTGTCATAACTGGGTAGCTTGATGGGCCAGGATGCCCAAGATGAAGTTCAAAAATGGAAGAGCAGGAAAAGCAGACACAGGATCCTGAGACCAGCCGGAGAGGAGCACACTTAGGGCACGAGAGAGGGAAGCCAGGGAAAAAGCAGTGGAGTCTGAGGTGGGGAGGTTTGGCAGTGCAGGAAGAGAGACAGGAAGGGAGGAAGGTATAACTGCACTTCTCTGGCTCCTGCATCCCCCTATCTCCCAGTTAGAAGCTGTTGCCTGCACACTGGCACCAGTACCGTGCTCTGGCACCCCCCTACTTTGACACTGACACCAAGACCCACGACTGCTTTTTCTCACCAGCCATTGCTAGGGGGACCTGGGAGAAAAAAGTGTAAGAATCCCTGTGAATGAAGATTATTGGCCAGTCTGGAGGCTTTTTTGTAGGAGAAGGGACGTTGATACATGTAACCTAATATAATTGCAATAGCATTAGTCATTACAATTTTCCTCATTAAATTAGTACTTAGAATTTTAAATTCTCAAATACACCAAGATTTTTGCAAACAAGCTTTCATTGTCTTTCTCTCTTTTTCCTAAAGAAAAAGAGGAATTGATTAATGCACTGCAGAGGTATATGACTTGATCTATAGGCTAACTGTAACTTTCTTCAGGGTGCTTTGAACAATCACTAATGCTTCAAATTCCAGGGTGCGATGAAGGCAACAGGAAAGGAAGTGGCTGAGGGACCCCATTGACCCCATTGGTTTAGGTCATTGCAGCAAGTAGGATAGATAAGAAGAAAACAAGGAACCTGCAGTGCCCACAAGCAAGATTATTCTCATTCAGGATATTCAACCAACGCACTTCAATATTTCCTAGTCTTAACCTTTCCCCCCTCTTTCCTTCACTCTGAAAATTCATTTTCAGTTAGGACTATTCTAATAAATATGCATATAAAGTGCACACATTCTATTACTTTATTAAAGCTATTTTGAATATCTTTCAAATATTATTTTACCTTTGAGTAATGCACTGAAATTGTTAACAAGTATTTCTAAACAGTTTCTGCATGTAATTAATTTACTCCTTTCCAAATAACTCACTATATTTTCCCCTGAAAGTCTTTGACTCACACTATTAAAAGCATAAATAAGGGAGCCTTGATGGTTTAGAAGACAGATATTAGTATTGCACGGTCTATTACCTGTAGGAATTTTTCCAGTCTTTTGAGATAGAGGTGAACTAAATTTCATGTATCTTCCAACTCAGGGAAGAAGCCTGCACTAGACTTCATTTTCCCCTGATTTCTTTGCCATTATGACTGTGAAATTAGGGCAAGAGAAAGGCATTGAACATCCCTTGCGTCCAATTAAATAAACAATAAGAAATAAACAGTCCTCATCTTCTTGCATCTCCTATTTCAATAGAGATCAAAGATGTGTGCAGCAACAGACATGTTCTCAGGCTCTTCTGCATAACGTGCTTCAGATGCTGCCTCCGGCAAGAGTGTGAATAGGTCTTTGCATGTCATCCATTTATATGCAGCCAGGTGCCATGTATTCATGTATATACTGTGATATAAATATTTATTCTTGAAAAATGACCACAACTTTCTGGAGAGTAAGATCAGACTTTGTTCACCTGAGCCGTCACTCTGCAAGCAAATTTGATCCCTGAAGAGTTCAGTGTGTCTTGGGGAAGCTCCTGCCCCTCCACCAAAACAACTATTTCTCATAGGCAACATTTGTCCCTGAAGCGTCAGAGCGATCCCTCTAATGACATATAATAATTTGCAGCAAATTAATGAGAAGGAGAAAAAACCCAATTGCTCACTGGTTCCTCAGTAGGGCTGACCACGCTAGAGAAAAAATGGGGTTTCTCTCTCCTTTTTTGTTTATCTTTTTAGCTGTCATTCTTGGGGGGGGGGGGGGGGGACCTTTCTGTTTCCTGCATTTCAATCCAACTCACCTATGTATCTTCCACCTGCAACGGGAGTTTAAGACTATGTGCCTGCTGAATAAGGAATTCCTTCTAGATGCTTGTTTTCATTCAGGTTGGGCGTTCTTCTCAGATTGAATGATTTTCGGATGAACTGCAACCAAAAATGAAAATATCCTTCGGGAGAATATTTTATCCTCTATGTCCTAAAATATCTTTTCTCCTGTTTGCAATTCCTGTATTTATTTACAAAATCTTTTTCAGTAAGTGACAGAATGGACTATGAAAACACACGTACAATTACAAATACAGATACAGATACAAAGTGGTTAGGAAATTTTAAAAGCCACAGAAAAATGCAGATTGGAAAGATATGCTGAGAAAGGAGCCGGACAAAGGCATTCCGTGGAATTCCGGGTAATAAAATGGAGAGACTCTTCTGTGCATCTCCAATTTTGGATTGCATACAGTTACAGAGGGTAAAATCCTGGCTACATCTCAGCCAGTGGCATGACTCCCATTAACGTCAATGGGGTCATGATTTCATCTGCAATGCACGAAGGAGCCTGCCAGCTCTTCCGTGCTCCTGGGGAGAAGAGAGGGGTTGTTCCACATTATACCTACTGCCTTTAAGTGACGCTCAGCTCTGACATACAAGATCGGTCCAACCTTTGAAACTTTTCTCAGGACACTGCATTTGGGTTTGATTCATGTGGAAATCTGTGCTGTTATACAGAGTTTCCAAAGCCTGTATGTGTCGCCAGCTAACCACAGAAGAAGCAGCTTCCAGCACTCCCTGTGACATTTAGGAGGAGAGTCAGGCCAGCTCTGCATGGTTTTCAAAATCCCAGTCTTCACATAAAAGTTGTTTTTGGGGAAGGAGAGGAACACTTGAGTGCCTCAAGCACAACCAGTTTCTCAAGAAGTTGTTCTGCTCCCTGCACTTGGCCAAGACATAAAACTGTTAAATTACTATCTCCACCACAGGCACACAAAAACTTCACTGGTTCAGAGAAAATAGGAAACCATGCCTGTGCCTCAGAGATTAAGCCAAACTTTTTGTGCTGTCTCTAAATAGAACATAATTTTATTTCATAGCCTCTTTTTTACACTTTTATGTTTTCCTCCTGGAACTTATGCTTCTCTGTGAATTGAGCAGTCTGCTCCTGCATAAGGCCAAGTGTGCTCCACGAATCATGGTTTCTCTTCAGTGTTGACAAAATTCGTCCTATTTCATCTTCATCTGTGGGATGACAAAATTTGGTTCAGGGACCAGAGGTCCTTTCTGAGGTCATAAGGGTCCAGGAAGGTTCCGGGTGGTCTCAGGGGAAAATGACCATCTGGGCTTGTGGACAAATCTTAGGCATGAGACCTTGCCCTGGGCATCCCTGGGGCTCCCCAGTGAGGCTTGCAGCATGTGGGGCAGTAAGGATGCTGATCTGGGCCCAGTGGCAACACACACAGAAGGGGCTTTGGGCTGTATTCCGCTGACTAACACAGGGAAGAAGAGTTTGGTGGCATTGTGCACAGGTGAGTCTTTGATTCAAATAGAGCAGTTAATCTCCTTCCCTTGGAAGGTTGGAGTTGCAAAAACACATTTTAACAACAGACAGATAAATCCATCATAGATCTAGAGGTTTTCCTCCTCTTAAAACCATTCTTCCTAGTTCAAAATTTCTCCAAATCATACTGCAAACTTTTATACCCATCAGTCAGATATAACCCAACATGGGATCACTTGCTTAGCTCCAGCAGAGCCAGCCATTGTAATGCCTTTCAGCTGATGTTAAATGTTTCCTACTTACCAGCTTCTGCAATATCCTTATAACTTTCTGTTTGCCAGCAAACACCCACTTATTCATGTAGCATTTGGAGTATGCTATAGCTCAACTTAATGGTATTTTATAAGGCTCGAAAGAGTCATAGGAATGCTGTACCTTTATGGCATGACTTCTGCATATGATTACAGCAAAGAATCTGAGAAAAGTAGCTTTGAGAAGTCTGTCCTGCAGAACATAAAAAAATAAAAACATTATTAATCAAATATAACATTTTCTTTTAGATGGTACAGGGTGAAGGAAGCAACATCTGCTCTTTAAGAGGTCTGACCCAGGACTGTCCTGTCAGCTAGTGTTTAGCTGTTATGGGGAAGTACTGCAGCTAGTCACAACTTCTGATCCAAGACTTCTTACAATTGTATTTTTCCCTTCCACAGGTGAGGACTGAAGACTGCCCACTCTTGCCCTATGAAAGAGGAGGAGAAGGAACAGACACGGATAAGTAGCTGGAAATACAGTCTGAAAGAGTCAGGCTTGTTGCTGCCATTTCTGCCGTATGTAATGAGAAGGACAGAAGTAGCAACTACAGGTTGTGGAGGTTTGTTCTGTGTTTGTCTGTTGTGTAAGGGAAGTAGAGATCTCCACAGCTGGGATCCCACTGGAGTCCCTCCACTACCTCAAGGGCTGGCATCAGGATGGAGCCACAGCTCAACATGCATTTGGAGCTGGGATCAACTGTCCCTTTCTTTCCTGCCCTATCTACAGCTGTTAGCCATCCCCAGTTGCTAAATGGTTTGTGAGGAAAGAAGCACAAGGACAGCTAATGAGCAGTGTAAGGGTTGAAGGCTCTGACAGGGGGCCAAGGGGCACAGAGGGGACAACCAAGCACCACACCCTGAAATGAATCTATTGCTCCCAGAAGAGAACTGGGGACAAGGGAACGGTTACATGACTGCTGCGATCCCTGCCAGCGGTGGGGATAACTGACAGGGGCTGGCCAGGAGAAGGTCCTAGGATGAGCTGGAAAAGCAGGTCCAGGACAGTGCCCTTTGGGTGTACATACACCCTAGTATGGTCTCACCCTGCCCACAGACAGGGCATGGGGCCAGAGAGCCCATAAACATGTCTGTGCCCCCTGCTCCATGAAGGGTTTTCCAACTGAGGGGTAAGAGGAGCTGGCATGCCTGGGCTTTTCACCACCTGTGGGTGGTAAGAAGTCTCAAAATGAGGACAGGGCATGGTTCAAGAGATTCCTGTGAGCAAGACCAAAGATGCAGGTTTGAGCTGCAGCTTTTGCCAGGTACGTGGGATGTGTGCCATCCAAGACCACTGCTGCTGCTAGGGAAAAAAGGATACCACCATTTTAGTAGCAACCAGCATGTTATGACCTGAAGCCAACGCCTAAGAGAGAGTAGTCTGTCTACACCAGAGCACAGACAAAACAGGAAGATGATTATGGCTATTTTGGCTTCCTTGGCCCAGAAAACCTTGCCTCCCTCTGTGCCCTGAGGAGATTTTCTATTTTGCTTCACTCTGGGGTCCAAGTCTATCTATGATTTGCTTTACTTTTCTCACCTAGAAACACAGAAGTAGCCCAAGAAATGCTTTAGGACTCTTCCACACAAAGAAAATGGAATGGATGCTTTGAGGAAAAAACTGGCTGAGCAAATTTCTTTAAACACAAAGATGTAACAGAACAAGATTCTTGCTTTAGTCAAAAAATGAACAGGTGTGCTCATCAGTTAGTCATTATAAACTAAAAAGAGATTGGATTTACTCTGTCTATATTTAATATCTGTGACCTTTCAAACTCAGGTGATTAGCAAAGCCCACTTGGCCTGTAACTGACTTAGAAGCCTTTCAAGGAAAGGATCAAGGTACAAATGCACAATATCATATGACGTGCTGAAGGATTTACCACTGTTCTCAGTGTGCCCTCCTCAAAAGCAAGTCTCCTTGTTTAAAATATATGGAGGCTTACTCGTTGAATTATAGGAACAGGTACTGGTTTGAGTTAACATGCATTTGGCAACAGTACAATTCCATTCGTTTCTATAAAATAAATCTGGCTGGAGAAATGTACTGATATGAGGTGAAGTTGTATATAGTGCTTTAATAAGTGTAGATGTTAAGAACATTTTCACAGGTGTATGTTGTTAGATACCTGCCCTGGGAAGATGAAAATGAGTAAGAGCAGTCATATCTGACTGAAGTAAATTATCTATAGCCAGAACAGTTATGTTTAGAATTATTATTGGTATAAATTTGGTACATTATCATGAGGAGAAAGCATGTCTTACAGGTAACCAGATCTAGTCTGTAAATCATACTGGAGCTTTGTTCCCTGTCCTGGAACAAAATCACTGCGTTACCATGAACTGTGACTTTCAAATCTTTTCCAGATGGATTCAAATGGCTTCAGTTCCACTATTGTCTGTTTCTGTCTGGTTTATCATTCCTTACTGATATTTAAAATAAGCAAATTGATCTTAATCAGTACCATAGGCAAGTCTATTAAAAATGCTATCATCTTTTATATAACTGCTGAACGTACCTGAAGTTTCCTATGTTCCTGAATAAAACCATGATCTGTTCCTTAGAAAGCAGATTAAGAATCCACTAAAATGGTAAATTGTATAATTTCTAACCCAGATTAATTCTGAGAAGTCATATGAAACAAAAGAAATCTTTAAAACACAAATTTATGAATCATGGTGCAAGAACTGGCAAAACATGGAACATTTGCCGTGGTCTGCAGAGAGTTGACAATTCACCTAAAACCTGATCTAAATCTTTCCCTTTGGTTACTCTAGGGTCACAGCAGTAGTCTTTCCTGTCATTCAATTTCACAAAAAGCAGAACATACAAAAACACAAAACACACAACCTCTTTCATAATGTTAGTTTATGGAGGCAATGCTACACAACCATGATCATGAAGGAAAGAGATACAGGACTTTTCCCTTTGTTAAGGTGAGGACAACACAGTGTCAGAGATGCAGGCTACTAGTAGAGGCTGCCCAGAGTTCACCAGCTAAAAGATAATAGTCTGAATGAAAAATAGAATTTGAACTATATTACTTAGTGAAATAGTTGAAGGAAAAACATCAAGTCTAGAATATGAGCTCTCAACACAAAAGTCTGTACGTTTTACTGAACATTATTGTAGGAGTGTCATTTACATTAAATTACTTCAATTTTTATATGCGTTACTTGCCCACAACTTCTATGAATCAATTATCTACTTGGTAGTTGTTTTATAAATGTCTTATCCTTCTATTTGAGCCTGGTTTGTAAATGCTGAGGTGATTGATCTCCATTCAAAATGTGTACCATTAAATTTAGGGTCACATATCATGTGTTCCTGTTTCACATTTTTTATCAGCAACACTTCCAATAGCAAAAGGGCTGTGGATAAGCTGGAACAGAATAATATTAAAATTTGCATTAATCACTAATGACTATTTTCAACATAGTCAAATGTTCTACTGCATACGGTTGTTACAAACTGAAACTGCTGTAGGAGAATAATTAAAATTAGCATATTCAAACATAATTTTGGCTTTCATTTGTTAATTTCCAAAATTGAATATGGTCTTTGTGAAAGACGCCAGTTGTTTCTTTGCTTTCAATGACAAAACTTTTTCCTAACAAGGAACTGAGCTAAGACTACCAGTTCATTTCATAGACTAAACCACAAAGAAGTGACCCCATATTTTGCTCACAGTCCTATACATTTCTAATAATTTTTTTTAGAAAGAGAAAACCTAAAGCTATAGAAATTAGTCAGAATGAACACAAATAACATGAGAGCTCATTTCACACACTAAATGTTTGTGGCAGGAAAATTTTGGAAAAAAACAAGAAAACAGACAAGCTTTCCTGTTCTGTGCAGAGAAGCAATGCCGCAAGAACTCCTTTATTTAAATCGTTCTTTAGCTGCATATTTCTAAGATAAATATTTGGTAAAACAAAGTCTCTTCTGCAAAATCTGGAAGTTTATTTTTTAAATCGGCTATGACTTTTGGTCTTGCTTCTTGACAGAGGCAGAATTATGTTCTTTTCTGCAAGACAGGAATTTAACTGCCTTGAACTGTGAAATCTTTTCTTCCAGAATAATAGATAAATTCCTCATTAATGCTTTGAAAACACATCTTTGGTTATCAGGCAGAGTAATCTCACCAAACAATAGCACTTTGTTACTAGAAGGATATAAATGATTGCAGACCAAGTCCAGTGAACATGTATTTTACATGAACAGTCAAAATATATGCTATACAAGCATATATTCCCAAGGAAATATTTCACTTCTCTCAAAGAAAAGATTTATTTGAACATCTATGTTTTTAAAAGTAGACATGTTGTCTCTTTGCAGTGGATTAATACATTCTGTGGGCCTGATCAAAAATGGGATGCTCGAGTGTAAAATTCAAATTAGGCAAGAAAGTGGTGCCTTGGTCCATGCAGGTAATCCACAGCCCCCTTTTCCCCAGCTAGGTCTGCAGAAGTTTAAGCTCCAGGCAGGGCTGTACCTTGGCAGAGCTCAGCAGAGTCTGCACCCAAATGGCCCATGTGGCTTGCAGTTAAGAAGCAAAGATGCTTCACATCAAAGCTGGACCTAGAGGACAGTGGTCTCTATTGAATGTGTTTATCAACGTTACGAGATCATGCTTAAACTCTTCCTGCCAGGGTCTGATCCAATCCTTAAAAATGAGTGGCAACACTTCTACAACTGAGATGAACAGTGCCGTCACCAGAAAGGTCTCCTATTCCAAGGTTACTATAGATTCATGGGAAGTATTTAGCCTAAAGGCCTGACATCCTAGCCAAGTGCCCTGACCACTGGAGTACCATCTTAAAGGTGGTACCAACATCAAGTCTCTCCTCTTAATCTGAGTGAAGTCTCCATCTCCAAAGAGATGAGTCAACTAGAACAACTGCCCCAGGGACTTCTTGGAGTCCCCACCACTGAAGGTTTTCAAGGTGCAGCTGGACAGGGTGTTAATAATCTTTTCTAGGCTTCCTTTCCCACAAGAGGTGGGACCAGATGACCTTTCGAGGTCCCTTCCAAGCTGGGCTGTTCTATGATTCTATCAACTGTCTCATTTCCACTAGATGCTTGACTCAGGATTACAAACCATTAATTACCTGAGCACACCAGAGAGTACACCCCTACTAATTAGCTTAAGCGGTTTGCTGCCTGTAATGAATCTCATTGTTGGGGCATACCCAGCAGGTGCAATGGAGTTCTGTCTGAGCTGCAGTCCAACTTCCAAGAAGATCCTTAGTCTTTAATGTGTCACTGCTGGTGAGGGACTATCTGCTGTGTCCATGTACAGAGATAAGAGATCATAAGACATACACTTTATTTTTAATAACCTAAGCCTCATAACATTACCTGACATTCTTTTGACACATTTTTTATTGTCACCATGTCCTCAGCCCCCCATTTGCAGGGTCTTCTCTCTGCTTTGAAATCCAAGTTCCTACAGCTAGCTGCGTTCAAACGTATTTTTCAAATTAGGCCATGTAAACCAGACGACTGTGGAAAAACCTACACCTACAACCTATAGCCAAACACAATATTTCATCAGAAATTATATCATATGTTTTTAACAGACCAGAGGGATTTGCGGGGGAAGGAAAGGGGGTTGTGGGCAGGACTGGGGGGAATTGCTGCTGTTTACTGTTATTCATTCTCTTACCATCCTTTCAGCTCTTACTGGAAGGATCCTAGCTCAGCTTACTTAGTTAGCAAGACAAGCACACTAACTAGTGTATATAAAGCTGTGCAGAAGATAGCAGATAGTCTTGGCATGTTGGCATAAAAGCCTTAGATTTTACTATACAAGTAAGGCCATCTTAAAGGCAGGCATTTTTCTTGAATATTTAGCTAAGCTGAGGCCTGCCTTTCATAAGACTTTTTCATCTGCTCCAAAGATCAGTTAGGTTACAAATGAAGAAGTGTAACTCAAATGCCCGAGGCTGGACCTGATTTAAATGAACTTTGAGCTGAAATGAAAAACAGAGTTCTGATTTCAGTTAATAAAATTGGGCTTTGACTTTTAATTTCCATCTTAGATACAGAGGTGCAAATATGGATTCAGGGTGACTCTTATGACTGATCTTAAATAGCTGACTAGAAAGCCAGCTCCCCAGAAAGTCCCAGCATACTAAGAAGGGACGAATTGCTCAAGACTTTTAGAATAAAACCTTGGAAACATCAACCAAGCGCAAATTCATTCCATGTCCTGAACTCCTGGAATCTAAGAGCAGACAAAAACGAGCTTAACATTTCTGAGGTGAGCCCTGTGTTAAACACTTCCCAGACTTTTCTCCACTGGAAAACTTCTGCAGTAAGCAGAAGCAAATGGAGTTCGAGTATCCAAGTCCTGTAGTCATATTTGGATATCTTAACTGTGATGAAAACAATTTTCACAACAAATAGATTCTAGAAAATAAACACAACGTATGTTTGTATGTGTAAAATGTAATGAAGTGGAACAATGCTAACTGCATTACTTCCCTTTTCCTGATTAGATTTTATTCTGGTTAAGGGAAACAGATTAGGTGTGCTATGATACATAGGCTTCAACTAAATAAAATATATTTTTGCATAAGCATGATGGACTTCTAAATAAAAGGAGCAACAAACAGATCATTGTATTATATCAAGAGATAATTTTAGGAAAAGAAACACTATGTGGCATTCAATAAAGATGTAAGTGTCAACTTCCAAAACCAGGACCTTCAAAGAAAATTTTAAACAGTGGCCCCTCCACTGCAGGCAGCAGTTACAGAACTTTAACCTTTTGTGTATGACTATAGGAACTATCTTCTGTATAATCAAGTTATATAAAATGACTTGCAATATCCAGGAATGGTAACTCAGATCTTCCGATCTTCCTGCTCTCTACTTTGTTTGACTACCCATAAAATGTGAATATTTTGAACTTTAAGGCAGTAAGTGAAACCAGACGATTATTTATTAACAACATGCAGCTGGGGAGCACTTTGATGGCAGAAAGAAAACCTTTTTCAATATACACATGGCCAGATTCTTTTCACATTAATTGAGATTGACTGCTCTTCTCTAAGGCTTCCCTACAGCACGGCAGTAAAACACATCTTTCATGTGACAGCTCGACATGCCAACATGTCTCTAGGCACACTTCAACAAATTCACAACACACTGGGCAGTTCTTATCTAAGTCACACAAGTCCGGCTCAACCCTAAAACGACAACCTTTTGTTGTTGGGTCATGTGAAGAGCAAAGTTGGAGGGCAAATCTGTTCCTCCATGAGTCTGTATCACTGAGGACACCCAGAAACCCCAAATGCTGTCTGCTGCTGGCTTTTGTGAGGTGTCACACAAATGTCATCCTCCCAAGGACTGCAGGCAGGTTGGGTACATACTTGCGACTTGTGATAAGGCCATAGCCTCCATATTCCTCTGATAAATGTACTGTGGGAATAGTTGCTGAATTGTGAGCGAAGATAGGACACATGCAAACAGATCCTGTTTTTTATACCAGAATGAACTCTACCACCAGCTTGCTGACAGTGGTTTTGTTTCTGCCCAAAATGAGAACTGGTTTGTCATCAATGTGAAGGAAGATGGATTTATTTATTTTTCCATTGGAATTTAATGCTGTGTTGGCACTAGCAAATCAAATGTTCTTTGGACCTTTCTCTAGTATCCAGGCCAACCAGCACAGGAGAGCCCCCATCCATACAAACCCTCCTACCCTAAAAGCAGAGCTAGTTTCAGTAAACAGAAATCCTCCCTGGTACTGTGCAACTTACTAGTATAGATGTAGCCTATGGAAGATCCAATTGAATCTTTTCACTGAATGTGCATTATAAGGAACCTTAGCAACACCCTAGATGTCAATCAGGACAGAATTTAACCAAACAGGTCTTATTCAGTTTCAGCTATGAACATAGTTGCCTTTCTATGAGATGGTTGAGAGACTTGGTTGCAACTGCTTTGCAGACCTGCAGACTGGTAATTGAATACCCAGGGCAGTTGCAAACAGGAAAGAAAGCTTTCCTTCAGCTTGTGCACAGCTACTAAGTTCAGATAGAGAGAGAAATATCCCTTTGGATTCAGTAACTTCTCTCTGACTTCATTATTGCTGACTTCTTTGCACTTGGACCTCAACCGCTTATTTGCCTGGTGCTGGGCTTAGAGAAATGTCTTTTCTTCATCTATACAACACGACAGGCATCCCATTGCACAGATGGTTTCCAGTAACTGCATTTTTCAATGTACATGTGCATACACCAAACCCCAGTCTCAGTTCTCCAGCCTTTGTGCCCCACAGACCTTTGTGCCTTTGCCAAGGCATTGGACATCCCTAGGAGAACACAGATCGTATTCAACTGAAAAAAAAAAACAACCTCAACACATAGAAATCAACTACAAATGTTCAGGATAGAAAAACAAGCCAAAATGTGCTTTTCTAATTTATTTTCTATATTTAAAAAATGCACTGAACATTTGCAGTCGATTTGTAATATTATGACTTCCTTTACTGTATAGTTTTGTTTGTCTTATAGTTAACCATTGTTGCCCATTGTTGTCTCCTGTTGCTTATTCTTTTATTCAGATTCAGAACAGACCCTGAAGACTGCCTCACTGTTTTAAGATAAAGTTTATTATGATAGCTGCCATGGATATGCTCTGCTAGATGTTGATCTGTTTTAAGGAGAGATCAAGATTTGGCAAAATAAATGAGATAATTCCTGTCTTTGTTTAAAGAGATCTAACCCTCAAAGCACATTCCTATTATAAGTACACACATTTACACATTTTTATGCTCGACCTCAGTGTAATTGTGTGGAGGAGTGCAGCCTTCCAGTCAGATAATGAATGTAACACATGATAGAGCACTGTAGTACAATGTTTTTTCTGGCATGATCTTAGGATGACTCCACTCATTAAGAGTGAAGCCATATTATTAAAGGACACACTCCCAGATTAAGTGGAAGAAACCAAAATAAGCAATCTAATTCATAACTACAGAGATACTGAAGTTGATTTATTTTTATATATATACACATATATATAATGCATACTCCGTATATAAAAAAAATGTAGGATAAACATGGGATATATATGTATATAGAATAGGATATATTTATGTATAATATAAAGGCTACAAAGAAGCTCCACGGACCTGATTCTGTTCTATGATTAGCTGTCATGACATGCTAAGTTTCACTGGTACATTATCATTATGACCTTGACCCCCTGCATTTGCACTCTATTGCATCGCACATGTTAACAGCTCTGTCCCACCACAGTTGAAAGGTCTGAAATATCTGGAGTCAGATTTGCTTTTTAAGGCCATAATACTTTCAGCACCATTGATTACAACTCAATGCAGTTGCAACTGACTGCAGAACTTTAGCCCAATGATGTGTGATGAAAACTGTAACATTAATTTGTAAAAGTAACTACCTGAGGAGTCAGGAATGGGGACAGCAGAGAGAAATGTGTATGAAAATTGATGGTGAGGCAGAAAATGAATAAAGAGAAGCCAGAAAATAATCAAGGGCTATGTTGACACTGTCTTAAACAGCAGAGTTCCAAAAACAAGATAAACCATGCTTTCTGCATCCAGTTTGCGAGCAAGAGAGCATCTGTCCTCCATCTGCCCACCCTTCATGACATGTCAGACCCTGCTAGGAAGAAGCCTGGCCAAGCTAACTGCCAGATGTTGACTCACAACATCATGGGATGTTTGACAGAACTCTTGGGGAGACAAGCACGGCCACCTGCAGATTTGGGTGTGCAGCATCCTCTATTAAGAGTCTGTTCCAGTGCACAAGGTTTGTCCAGTATCAGTGCCTGAAAGCAACGGGGCCCAATCACATACTTGGGCTCACGCTTAAAGACAATATAGGTAGATTTTTAGGGAGCAGCTGATGTAGAGTCATAAACAATATTCTTAAGAATTGATTCTCAGGCCAGTAAAGTCAATAGGGACTTTTCCCAGAGCAAGCTACATCCCACGTAGCTCATCCCACGTAGGATCTTCTAATAACCTGAAAAGCAAGCCTCTGTTGACTACAAATAGCTATAAAAGAGTCATTGAGGTAAATTGTACTGATAATGTAGTAACAGACTGCAAATATCAATGTTTATGTTTTTCTTGGGTAAGGAGTATTTCCATTTTTACTTTTCTGGCTTGATCTCAATGGTCATTAGTTTCCATGCAGAGGAGGCTGCTTTGCTATACTACATTATATATATAAACTTCTTATTCACGTTTATATGCGGGTTGCAAAGCTGTAGATACCCCTATGATACATCCTCCCTACTCCATAGCTGATACTGAGACTCAATCTACTGAAGTGCAAAAATATGTGAAAATCCCTACTTGATTTCATCAAGGCTCATCAGAAGGTACAATAGTCTTCCCACATAAATTCGATTAGTAGCTCTGCCCTTCATCTTGCAGAGACCTTTAGTACCTTTGCAGATGAAAAATATTTGCTGCAAGCCATCATCAGTTATATTCCTGGGGGTAAAAAAACTGCTCAGCCATGAGGAATGGCTGGGAGGAAACAAAAAACAAAAATTTACTTTAAAGCTGAACAAACAATCATTTCTCAAGGATACCTTTGCTCTGCTGTTATTTCTACTGGGAAATGATTTCTGGCTCTCTCCTAGGATCAGAGAAGGTTTAAAGGGGAATCTAAAAAACAATTTCTTTCTTGAAACAGCTAACAGCAAGGAGTACACCTCCAAGTTTATCTCCCTGTGATGACAGTAGAGATGGTTTTCTTCTGACTTTCCAAGACGTTCCAAGATGGGCTGAGAGATGGCAATCTTGACTCAAATTCCAGTCCTGGGTACTAAACAAATATTGGTCCACTCTCACAAAACAACTCCTGAGCAAGTCAATGTTCTGAAATTTTATTTCCAGTACGCAGGGTCCTGAATACCCTTACGGCAGCCTGAAAAGCAGCGCAGAGTCCACCATCTGACACTTTTGATGGCATAGTTTATTTTCTTCCATACATTTCTTCTTTGAGCTAGGAGAACCAGTCAGGGTTTTATTTCCATTGTCAGCTAATGAATATTCCACTTACTTTAGCAGAAGGCTTCATGAAAATACATGGAGGCCACCAGAGCAGGTGAACAGGCCCAGCAAAGCACTGGGAAGATCCAAGAGGAAAACAAACAAGAAAGGTTTTTGCAACGTTGCAAAAGGGAAGTGTAAAGTGTAGAAAACTCAGAACTCTGTGGAAACACACCACAGTGATTTCCTTTGCTTAACAGTCACTTTTCAATGTTCACTACTGCCTGCAGGGTATTTTTGGAGTGGTCCTGAGATCCCTTTTCTCCCGGAGCTGTGAGGACATGGCTGAAGCACCCTTCTGGTGTACTGTGCATTGGTCCTGAGCGTTTCAGACCTACTCGTGGAAATGTCTGACCCATAAATCCTCTCCTTTCATTTAATAAACCACAGCTCTGCTCTATTTTACTTCTAAATTTGGGAAATTTAACTTAAATGTCTTTTATATTTATTATTAACTGATTTTGAATTTCTTTGTACTTTCTCATCATTGGAGAATAGTAAAGTCTTTCTGCTCTTAAAAATGTCAGTGAGGCCTCTCACTATTTTTGACATCCCTATTAATCATGGGAACACACCATAAACATTCACAAGACTCTCTCTTTTCAATCTGGGAATATCATAAGGCAGCAAATGATAGCCTTGCCCTCATTCCTGAATTTAAGTTTTCCTACCATCACATGCCAATAACAAACCTAAATGCTGGGCTTACTGGAGCTTTTACCCAGATGGAACAGCTTCCAGGACAACACTGTGTCAAATCTCCCACATCTGATCGATGGGACACTGCAAACCCTTCATATGCTGCAGTTCTTCTCCAGGTTATCAGTGCTGTGTGACTGCAGTATCTAAAGACAACAAAAGCAGAAAGCAGATTGGGTTCTGGAAATTACTGATGAAAATGGAAAACTAGAATTGTAGCTTCACAGGACATTGGAAGTGAAGTTGGCAGGTCATCTGGTCCAGCCTCCTGCTCAAACTAGGGCCAACTCCAAAGCTACAGAAGGTTGCTCAGTGCTATCTCTGGTCCAGTTTTGAATATCTCCAAAGCTGGAGGAGATTCCACAGTTTCTGTGGGCAACCTGTCCCCATGTTCCAGCAAGCTCTTCACAGACACCCAGAGGTTTAGTTCTAATTTCATCACAGACTTCTGATATTTTTGTTAATAGCAAGAACTTCTAATGGAAGAACTTATGAAAAGCTCTTGCTCAGAAAGATCCTAGGAATTAAATCAATGCCAAAACCTTGTCTAACTGCAGCTGGAAGGGGATTTTATTCCTGATTTCTGCCTTCTAGTGACCTACACCATAAGCCTAAATATGATCTGTATTTTCCTACACGGCACGAGGTATAAAATCAAGAACTAAAAGGAGTTAAAAAGTGAATTAAAATTAGACATCCAAAATCTTCATGGAAAAGAAAGTAATAATAATTTATCTGAACAGCTAGTGTTTATACCATGCACAGACAGGGGTACCAGGTGAGCCTGGAATCTGATCCAACAACAGTCTGCTCTGATATGGCAACTACATGAGTTTAAGTTTCTTCAGAGATTTGCAACTTCCTGGCACCATTACAGCTCAGAGGAGTTAGTCCAGTAAAATGAGTGGAAAGGCAGAAATAATCTCCTTAAAATTTTAAAAAAAGCAAGCAGTGTAGGTATAGGTTGTAAAGACTTACACACCCAAAATTCCTGTAATTCAAACATGATAAGTATAGTGGCTCTTTTTTTTTTTTTTTTTACAAGAAAACAAAGAATTTGGAAGAAAAGAGAAAAAACATACATATCTGCTACTAGTGGTATAATGTAGGTAGAATGTGAAGCTATACATACATTTAAAGAAGAATAATAAACTGAAATACTTTTGCAAAGGCAGCAGCTGGGTGTCTGTCACTTGCAAACAGTTTCACTGAAACAGAAATTAATTCAGAAAGTCCTATGGCCTGTGTTATGGAGGAAATCAGATTAGATCACAATGGTCATTTCTGCTCATTTCCAGTCTATAAACATCTGTTAGCAAACATGATCACAATGTCATGTAAGGTCAGTAGAAAACTAGGGAAACTAATACACAGAATAAAATAATGGTAACTATAACACTTAAATCCCAGTGAAGCCAGCATATTCCTCCAAGAGAGAAACCTTCAGCACGACAGAGCCACACGTGACTGGGAGCTGTGGGAGGAGCGACCTCTCTACTGTGGTGGGACTCTCCTCTCAGGTCTGTACGAGTCTGGTTTCCAGTCCAGTCCACTCCCCCGAGCTCCCACCATAACCGAGGCAGATCAAAAAGCATTTGTAGAAGGCAATTCATGTCATCTGTCTTCAATACTTGTTTTAGGATGGTAATCCACTGGCTATAGACAGAGGCTAGACGTGTGGCTTGGATCAAACATTTAAGTTCTAAGTGGCTTAAATCTGCTCACCAGTTGGAAAACACAGAATTAAAAGTGGAGGAAAACCATCTTGCTGAACTGGGGAATAGTCTCCTAAGACATGTACAAGAAGCCTTTTCATTTGGCAATTTAAAACAGAATTAATTATCACACTGGATGTGCTAAAGACTTACTCTGTCTTTGGCAGGCTTTGGTGGGTGGAATAAGTCCTTTCCAGTTCAAATGTTAAAGTACAGAGTTATTAGGGCTATCTTCCATTGGTTAGTTGTCAATCAACTTTTGCTACAGGAAGTGGGGCAGGGAGGGGGGAGAAAGGCTGGATATTTCTTATCTCTAAAAGCCGTGTCCTGGTTGAAGTTTGAACATAATATGGTGCTTCTGAGCTTCACAGGCAAAACATCTACATTGCTTTCACAGCACTGTCAAGAAACAGCACTGATGGAATAAAGCAGTTGGAGACAAGAGGAAAACAAAATGGAAATTTTGTTTCCGTTCCAGAGGTTTGGATGTTGCAACCATGATCTATGGCTTCTAACAATCTTCTAGGCAGTAGCTATTAAATAATGCCACGTAAATTCATTTATACTCTTGGCAGATCAGCATTCCCGAAAGGGTCCTGTTCTGTGTTTCTTCTACTGGGACAGGACAAAGTTTTAAGAATGTTATTTCTAGGGCATTTTAAATCACAAATACAAAAGTGAAACAAATTATTGTTTTGCAAGAAAGCCTTGATCTCTGCAGAAGAGATATGCCTTCTAGTTCTAATGTTTTCTTTCAGTCAGAAACCAAGTGTAGGCAACTGATCCAGATCCAAGATACAGTGATGGAGCATAAGCCTCTATGGTCTGCATACTATCTTCCCTTCCATTTCTTTACTCCCAAGCTTATTTAATACTCATTGTTGCTTCCAAAGGAGCAGGTTCCAGGCAGAGTGGTGTGTGGTCACTTGTCCGCCAAATGAGACAAGAAAATCGTTACTTTCTGCATTGACTGGGGTCACACAGCGGGTGCTCAGAAGCAACTTGATGTTCATCAGGTGACCTCCCGCTTGGATGGGACCTAACTATTTATCCAGATTACTTTATAAAGCATTATTAACTTTGGAACAATGCTTGAGCATTGGCACCTGGAGCTGGAGTCAGGCAGACATTATATCACTCTCCACCCTGCCACAAACCCCCACATTCTGGGGGAAGCCCACCCAAGGGCAGGCAGATGCTGCATAGCCACGGGGCCGTGACAACAGCCGTGCTACAAGCTCCCATCTGTGCAAGAACATGTGTTATTATACTGGTGAGAATTAACAGGAGGCCTGAGTGCTATTAGTCCTCAACACCTCTTCTCTTATTCTTCCAACTTGAAGATTTTTACAAGAATTACCTATTGTCAATACCAATATCGGCTAGGTAGTAATTAAAAAAAAAGAAAAAGCTGTAGAACAAAATAATAGAAAAGTGTCTAAATAAGCACTGAAAGGACTTATTTCCTAGAAGCATTAATTCTGTCTATTCAGTGAAAAGTTTTTAGCAAAGCTGAATTGTGAATGTTGTGATAGGCAAAATTTGGTTCTGGCTTTTCTGCCTAGATCAATACTTTTAAATGCCCACAAAAATACGGATAAAGCCCACAGCAGTATTCTGGTTAGTGGGCCAAAGCCATGTTGAAGGGATAGGAACCTTTTTAAGATAACTGCAAATGGATTTCCTTCTGCAGCAGAAAAAGCAAGAAGAAGCAGGGAGGAGATAAAATGTCCAGATACTGGCAATGTTGTTTTGTTTTTGTTTTCACAGGAATTCCTATGTTGCCTTTCCCCTGAAATATAAACTTTAAAGCATTTAAAGAATTTCTTGATTATATTTAAATATGACTGGATGAGCCAGACGCCTGAAGTAAAATGCTAAGTATTTAAATCTGGTTTATATCCCCTGCTCTGAGAGTCATTCTTTTGTCATGGCTCTTGCAAGGTACAGTAAAAGGAAAAAATAACTGACCATGGTCAAGTCACCCATTCAGGAAGTTTCAAAGCCTGAACATCAGAGTCTTTGAACCATAAAAGCAAGTATATTTTAAGCACAAACAGTTTTCTTAGCCTATAAAGTGGTATAAGCTTGTTGCATAGGAAATGAAATATAATTTACGAGGAAAAAAGGACAAATGCCATTTAATGAGCAGCACTGTCTTCTAACATGGGTTTCTTTTTTCATTATTAAGGGAAGAAGGAACTCTTTTTATATGCAGCAGTGGTCTTGTACCTGTCAATTTAAGGCAAAAAGCAATATAAAGTTTGTAGGGAAAGCAAATATAGGCAAGTTTTCAGGCATCTGAGATCTGAAGAAGGCTATGTGTGCACAAAACTTTTTCTGTTTCTTCTAACTCCATCTCTTGGTCCAATACAATATATTACTACCCCCTTTAAACCTTGTGAGTTTGAAATGAAATTTTCTTTTAAGTGTTTTAAGTTAGAAAGTACAATTCTGTCTACCCAGAAAGTTAATCTGGACTAGGTTAGGACATGTAAAGTGGGTGTAACAGCTACTACATTCAAAATTAGACACACTTATTTCATATAGCAGCATCTACATAGGAAGCTAAGTGAAAATAATTCATGAAGAATATTGTTTAATAATAAACTTCCACATGTATAAACTCTGAAGAATAATCTTAAAGCTGACAGAAGTTTTCCTAGTACTCTAGTGAAATGAACTATGATGAGAAATTGATTATATACAGCACATAACTGTGATTTTAAAACAAACACATAATTTAAAAAAAAAAAAAAACAAAAAAAAACAAAAAAAAAAAAACAGAGATGTCCTTAGTTCCAGTACCTGCTGTTTGGTGAAACTCACCATCTTCCTACTTGGGACACTTGCAAACTGTGATTTGGCAGGTCAGTTTAATCTGTTAATATTTACATTTTCTTAGTTCAAATATTTTGACATTTCAATGACGAAGTTGTGATATCTATTTTAGAATGGAGTTCTTTTTTCTTGACATAAATTTCCTGGATATACTGAGATTGATGTCATTTGTGGCAACTCTGTCACACTGTAAGAAGCTGGTTAATAAGAAGAGCTACTTAACTCTGATTTTGACCCCAAAGACAATTTTTTATTAGAAAGTGGAACACCAGTTGTTTGCAGTGTTGTCCCTGTTTCATGAAAAACAAAGACAGTTTTACAGTAAAATGCAGTCTGCATCATTTCTGATGAAAAGGTTTTCCTGAATGCTTAGTAATACATGGGTTTTGCCTATTAATGGTTGTGTCTAGTTGGCTATTAGTAGGCAACTACTGCTAGGGAGCTGTGGTAAACAAGATGATTTATCCTTGGACTTCTGCTGCCAAGCCTTTGGACATAATTGCTTCCTTCTGGAGGACAAGAAAAGATGTGCAAATCTGCATTTATCCAATCATTTCTAAGAGCACATTGTGAACCAAGGGGGAGAAGCAGGCCATCCATAAAGAGACAGCTGTATGAGGCAAGCAAGCAAGGGAAAGCTCTGCTAGCTCTGGAAAGGAGAAGGAAATTAAAATCAATAAATATTAATATAATGTCAGACAGAAACACATCACAACTTAAAAAAAATCCACTTTCACCCCTAACCATGGGTTAAAAGGAAGACCGGTTACCATTTAACCCACATCTCCATCACAGAACCTTCTGAGACGCATTTAGTAAAATAGTGTTTGTTCACCCCTTCTTTCTCTTTTTCTCCTCTTCCCTCCTTTCTATCCACACTTACTGCATTGTCTGCTGGAGGCACTGGATAATGTCTTCTGTTGTACAACTGGGGAGGTAAGTCCAAAGCCAGGACATATCCAGTAGAAGGAAATCAACTTCGCTGTCTGTGAATGGCATAACCCATTTTTATTATAGTGTGGAAAATCAGTTTGTTAATGACACAAGAAAGGAACCATGGCTTCTGGTTTTATTCCTTAAATCCAAATGAACCAGCTGTTAAAGTTCTTCTAAACAAATAGAAGAGATCTGGCTTTCACTCACCTGACCTGCATGCTTTTTATGGAGATGAGCAATTGTTGCCGCAGTAGCCAGGATGCTGTATGTGATGCTTCTCTCAGGAAATATTGCAATGTACGGGGTCATACTGTGTGGAATCTCTTGGTAAAATATGGCTTTTTACTATCAGAAGTGTTTATTGTTGTAAAAGAATAGTGGAAGTTGTTATACTGTTAACATGGAGTGTGCCAGGTCTCCAGCTTGAATTTGCACCTTTCTATAATAAACGCTAAGGAAAAGAAATGAATTATCGTACCTCTGTACAAATTCCAGTCCTTCCTTATTACCTCAAGGCACCAATGTCAATGCTGATTTTGCAGGCAGGCAGACCAACCCTCCCAGCATCACCTCCTAGCCTGGCTCAGTCTCCATTCCTGCTGCTGATTTGGACGTTGGAGTCTGAACAAACTCAGTATGTCAGTATGTCAGCCTAAAATATATCAGGAATACATGATTTTTAGGGAACAAGTTCACCTTCATCTGGAACCTTATCTTTTGGAGTTTTAGATATCTTTCACAAGTGCTGCCTTATTATTGCTAAACTCATGCAGGAGCATGCATTCGACTGTGCGTGAGTTCTACCTGGTTCACAAATGTAATGAGGATGGATAACAGCACTGCATGACTCTCTCTAAATGGAAATTTGCTACAAGATAACCAATAGCATTTTAAAAATGCTTTTACTGTCTGCTTATCAGTATTATGAATTATGTACCATGACTTCAAGTGCTGAGCTGCAGATCATTAAAGGCAATGGAATCATGATTTCTAGGTCAAAAGCCCAACCTGAGGAGTTAATCATGAAGTAAAGGAACTAGGAAGTGAATGGTACCCTTGATAAGCAAAAAAGCTAGTCTAAACAAATGTCCAAATTCCAACCTGATATAATTCAATTGTCCCACCTAAATTTCTCAACAGTTTCAGCATGGTATTCTTCTGTACATCATCCAAAAATGGGTTTAATTTTGCTCTGGATTTAAATGAGGATCAAATTCAGTGGGACTTAACTATATGAAAAATAGGTGCTTTTGACATCACATTTTATTAGAATATTATCTCTTTTACCCTGGTGTACCTTTTCATATCTTTAGGAAAAAAAGAGCAAATTCTCAGTATAGGCACTATAAAAGTTAACTCAGGACCCCTTGATGTCAAAAGATTTTTGCTTTTGAATTGAATATGCCTTGGACCACTTACAAAAAGGGGATCTCTGGTTTAAATCTAAATAAAATACTAAAACTCTTAAGCCAATATTCCCCTGTAAAAAAAATGGAACCATTTACTTTTTCAGAGTCCCCATACCCCAGAGGATCTGATGAACGTAGTTAGTGCTTCATCTGTCTTTTGAGCTGTGTGCTCCTGCCCAGTTGATATCCTACAGCAAAACTCACCTAACAAGCAATGCCACAAAAGCATGAGACAGGTACAGCTTTGCAATAAACATGATAGCTAATCAATAAAAGTAAGAGAAAAAGCTGAGAGCTTGCATCCTGTGAAAAACTAGACATTAGTAGCAGCTTAGAGTCAGATCACTTAAAGATGACAAGCAGCAAAGTTGGTGCTTTTATTCTTGAAAGGAAGGGAGAAAAGGCAAATGATAGATGGGAGCTGTACATCTTCCCAAAGGCATACTGATTTTTCTTTCTTTTTTTTTTTTTTTTGAATCTCGGACTTCATCATCCATGGTATGTTCTGCGTGAATCACATTAGATGACTGATCCTCTGTAGTATCAGATGTGAAAAACTACAAAGTTTCGTTTACTCTGTTGACTTCCTGTGACAAGTCACTAGTAGCAGGTTTCATTTTGAAAGGTTTAACAGATGATTGAAATTCTTAAACAAACTAATACAATAATTTTCTATTAATGAGAAGGGTGGCAATCACATAATAGGAGCAAATAGCTTACATGCTGCCTCAGAGACTAAATACCTAAGACTTCAATCCTTTGTATTGTTTAGATATCACAAAATCCTCACAATCTTTCACATAAATTAACTATATTTCCATTAGCTTGTGTTCCAAATTAAATTTAACATAGGAAGCATGAGACTCCAATTGTAATTTTAAATGTTTCAGGAAACTTGAGGAGATGAAACTGAGACCAATGCTTAGAATTCTTCAATACCATTATTTTCATTTAAGCAGAGGCATAAATAAAACAGAAGGTACTTACACGTACTATCTAGAACATGTTACGTTTTCCACAGGATTTTGTCTGTATGTGTTTATCTCTGTGTACACGTTTATCTGCAAAGTATTTTCACATCTCTAAAACTACATGGAGTTGCATACAGTTTTATTACATGGGAAGTGGGCTTGAGTGCTGCAGCAAGCTCAGTGTACAGACCAGGTTCGACAGCTAGTTCAATAAACTTCTTCTAAATATAGACCTGGATCAAATTATTTTTTACAGTCCATAACTTTCAACATAAAGACAAAATCTGGATATTGCAAAGAATCCCTGAGCATCATGGGGACAAGTGGGACAGTAAGGCCTTCCTTCCTCACTTCCAAAAGCACCAGTTGAAGAGCAGGAGGGTGTCCTGCAAAAAAACTTTTCAGGAGTTTCTGGAGCTCACTCCTTTGATTTCTTTCCTTGGACCTTGCTTCTCCCTGCTTAGCATTGGTCCTTAGTTTTTGACTCTCTACATCCGGCTTTCTGGCATCCTTGTCCTGGTACCTGCTCCCAGTCCCAAACTCCAGCTCTGCCTTCTTTGCTGATGCCATAAGTAATTTGTAATACCTGTACAATGAGATTTGGAGGAGTCGTCCTTCCTGGGATGAACTTTCCTTTATTTCTCAAGAAGTTTTGGTAACAGTTACCTCAAAGATCAGCATCTCTCCTTGCCCGCCTTAGCAGATATAGCACATGTAGTTCATTTAAAAAAATAGGATGGATATTTATTGTATTAAAGATGTTTTATAAAGTTTCAATTCCAGATATGATGGTTCTTGCTGTTTTTCCACTGGCCTTTTGAAATTGCAGCTATGGTTTTGCTTTGATTCAAATATTTATGCTTTCTCAAATTCAAGACAAAATACCTCTTTCGGTCAGTGTTAGTTATGTTTGATGGCACTGAGGGTGTCCACTGAACAAACACATGCTGCTCTTAAAACAATGGCCTGTCTTATAAAGCATCTGAGTCATCAACAATATCTGCAAGCGTTTCTTCACTTTAAGATATAATTTAACCCGTATCACTCCACAACTAGAAGAAACAATAACTTTTTTTTCCTGTAGCATAAAAATAACATGTAACATGAAAGCTAACCATGGAGGCTGCTGGCATTTTTTATTCCATCAAGGCTCAAACCTTATCAATATAATTCTGAAAGACAGAAACCACCCACAGTGCAGAAAAACATGCCCTTGGGAGGCTCTTGCAGGAACAGACCAAAACTAGCATTTGCGTTAGACCCATGCCGTGCCGGTGTTAAGCTGGAGCAGAGACCGCAGCCAGGCACACCTTATCAGCCCTGTTGGCTCTGAGTGATCACTGAACGATGCAACCAGTAGAACCATTCCTATGGAAGCCTTTCCAGATAGGAATGTATATTTTTACCCTTAGAAAGTCAAGTGAGCAGAGCCTGTCAAATAAACAAATCTGCCTGCAGCCTCTCAGTGCCAGCACTGCATTAAATGTTAGACATAACAACATTCTTCCCCTAGACAGCAAAATTCCCGAACCCTCACCAGCACCAGGCAGAGCTGGCCTGATTCTCTGCAGCACTGCCGCAGAGCCGGAGCTGTGAGAGGCGAGGAGCCGAGCAAGGAGGCAGATAGCCACCCAGGTGAGCAGCAGCCCCAGAAGTCTCCATCCTTTCGGCCATCCCCTGGGTCCCATCCCAGGAAAACAGATGGAGCAGAAAGACTCTGATTTCAGTGACTTGCAGCACTGCCCTGAGTTGGAGTAATTTGATATTGTAGGGTGAAGCCTGAAAACCTTTCATCTTTCCTATTGCTTTGTGTCTTGCAATGATGTTTTAGACTGTAAACTCCAGGATACAATCTGTGATTCCTGCCTTTCTGGGCACCACTGAGCTCACTGCCTGCATTTAGCATATAATACATTGTTTTAAAGTACTTAGCAATGATTATTAGTGTAATAATTTCTAAGAATAGGCATACTCTCCCCACCATATTCAGCCAAATGGATTTCTCTTCAGTGTAGAAAAATTGCTTCTCAAATTTGTCAGCACTTGCCATGTCTAAAAAAAAAAAAGCGCAAAGTATAATAAAAATTTTCCAGTTCAGTTTTTACTTGAATATTATCTGCAAGAAAGGACATGTTAGCCAGATTCCAGCTTGGCTGGAATATGTGTCACCTTTATGGATCCGGAGACTTAGCCAATAATTCTGACTCAGCACCTTCGGCCCTTCCCACCAACACCCTGACATCCTGTCATAGAAGACCCTGGTTTCCCTCCCCCTCATCCGCTCCACTCTCCCTTCCCCTCCAGCAGCAATCACGCCAGCTCAGCTCCCCTCTCACAAATGTGAACAAGCTAATGAGCATTTTGTTGGCTCAGAAAAGCAAGCACCACTTCAGCTGCACTCAGAGACCCAGCTCGAGTCCCTATAATCTACTGCTCAGCACGCAGTAATTTGTTCAGCTGGTTTTGGGAAAGTGAGATGTCTCTAAATTCACCAGCCCTTCTGCTCCCTGCAACTCTCCGACCGACCTTCTTTGCTAATCTTTTGCCCCAGGTTATTGTTTTAAATTCAGGAATTAAAAGCTGGACAGTCAGACCCTGTTTCTTCATCACTTTGTGTTTTCTTTGTACTTTGAGCGCTGTACAAAATGCTGGAGGGACCTGCTGTGTTCACGTGCTTCGTGTCTTTTCTGTACTTCTCCCTCTCTCTCTAAAAGAAATCTTTCAGCATGCAGAATGACAAGCTGAAGGAAAAATGTCTTGTTTGGAAAAAAAAAAAGCCTTTATTATATGAACTTTTTCCCTTTTTTGCTCCTCTTGTTCAAACCAGAGTTACTGTAATTTCTGAGTAAAGGTTACTTTTCAGGCCAAAGACCATGTCATGCAGAGATATCCATGCAAACTAAATTATCTGCTTCGGAAATAATACAGCTGTGTTAAGGCAGTGCTACTAGCCCTGCTCTGGGCTTTCTAAGTTGTTCAACGTTTCACAGCATCAGTGCTTGATTTTTTTCAGTCAAACTGGCTGTCAATAATAGGTGATAGACCACATCCCAGTGTCGCTATTTTGAGATTTTATAATACAAGGTAGTGGCCAGATAGTGATGTCATGGATGTTAAATTGATGTTTTATTCTGACTTTTTTTCCCCCAGATTACCTGCTTTATTCACACTTGACTGCAAACATGCCTGTGAATCTATATTCCACTTTCAGTGTATGCCATCTAAAGCATACTACAATTTGCAAAAATTGTTTGATATGTACAAGCCAACATGGCAAGATTAGCTTAGAGGAATGGGACAAAATAGTTTAGAACTACTATGCACATTTTTCTAGCTACCACAACCAAGGTATGCACGCTTGCCCCAAGAGGACAGGGTTTTTTAGGGGTTAATATGAGCAGTTTGACTCAACTTGGCCTGTGTTTTCAGTATCTCTGACAAGGCTTAACAGCTTTCTCAATGTTACTGTTCACTGAAGTCAGCAGGAAATATCTCTGGACCTTCTCAGATTTTTCTTTCCCCAAGTGACCTTCATGTTTCCTTCTAAATACATTTTTCTGCATCACCTTGCCAAACACTACGTCTGCCGTCAACAGTTTCTGCCTTGAATTGATAATACAGGTGGCAAAACGCTGTCCAAGCCACCTGTGCTCACAGCCTCAATGTTTTGCCCATTGGATTTCATCTGAGTAGTAGCTATGGCACTTCACTTGGCTGCACTCCACCTGAGGCTGAACAGGACTCTGATCAGAACGACACATACATAATCTAGATTTGTTCTTACCTTCACTGACCTTCTATTAAATGGTCAAGAGACCACACCTGCATCTACCAAATTTTCCCAGGTTCATATGAAATCTGAAATCTCATACTGTCAGAGGAATAATATTCTCCATAGACATAGCTGGGTAGGCTTTTTGCTTGGCAAATTCTAATTTTCTCAGGGTTAACTATTGAAAACCAGTAACCCTTCTTTTGGGTAGCATCCTACCATCTTGTTCTATTTTGTCCCCACTCAGCTTAATTGCAAAATCGACCTGTCAGCCTTAATTTAGCCACACACCATATTACCTACCTATTTCAATGTTACACGATGGACTTCAGTACTCCAGATCCTTCTGCAGTATGGCTTCACGGTTATCTTTAAAATGTAAAAACATCCAGGCATAGAAAAAACTACTAACAGAAATAAACAATCTTTTGTCAGTATACTTTTTGCTCATGTGCAAATTTAACTCTCAGAGATTTTAAATGTTCTCCAGAGTTTCAACTAACTGCATTTTGTTTTACTTTGGGGAGCGAGGGTGCTGGTTTTCAACAAGTCAGTGTATAGCCATTATGTTTACAAAGAAAACCTCAAAAATGTTGTCCACTGTCTGTCTGAATCTGCGGAGAACATGAAATAACAAGTCCAAGGGTAAAATGGTTTTATTTATTTCTACTTATACTAAATCTGATGGCAATAAGGACACTTTAAATGTCAACAATTCCACTGTTCATCAAAGCATAGAAGAAATGCAGGAACAGCTCATACAAAAATAGTTACTTACTGCATTTGAATGATTACCCCTTGTAGTAGATCTTCAATCATGCGTTAATTAAGTGGTTGCCAAGTAGTGCTGCAAAAGTGATATAACATTTTTTTTCTGAAAAAGGATTCAAAACTAAAAACACTTGGCTAGCAAGTTTTGCTTTTGTCCCTAATCCTTCTCCAGTTATGCAAACATTTGAGTATCTAGAAATGAGCGCTTTGAACTGAGTTTGCTCACCACGCTTGTAAAGAAAGATTCGACATTTCTCTGCCGTCAGAGAAGCATTTTGTTTTATTTGCAGAAAATCTGCCTGATAACATGTTTCCGTATGAACATTTTTCCCATGCTATTTTCCACCATTACATTGTATATGGGGTTGATTAAGGCCACTGAGATTTTATTAGCAATTTCTGCACATATAGTCTTGCCAAAATCAGTGCTTGTAAAAGCTCTTTAAAATTACCTACATTATTGAACCTTAAGCACAAATTGCTACTACTGGAAAGTTTAAAAATCGTAACATTTTACCTGAGATGAGTACAATTCAGCTGCATTCAATATACAATTCAACTACATGTACTGTACTTTCTAGCCTTCTTCTACACGTATAACTTGAGTGTATAAGAAAGAAATGGAAACATCAAGCACCTCTTTGCTGTGTTAAATAACAACAGTTCTACTGAAACACAAGGAGCCTGTATGGCAACGCCAACAATGATGGGAGGAGACGTCTCCAGCAGCCACCAAATACCACAGGAAAAATGGAGCATGGCACCTCCAGAGGTTGCCAGATATTACAAAAGTATTCAGGTAATGCATCTAGAAGGCAAACCCCATATCTTTATGCTAAACCTATGCAAAACTGCAAAAGCTTTGTGCCAACAGGAGCCTTGGAACAAGGAAAGTGGTTGTGTTTTAGTTATGACCAGTCACATGTGGCATACACAGAAATGAAACTAAGGCGGGTGTGAAGCTTGGCCAGTCCATTCACAAGTCCATGAAGAAAAGAGAGCTAAAGAGCTGCCCCATCAATAAAGAGAAAAACATTCCTCTCCAGCAGGCCACGGAGTGTATTTTGATGGCTGCTGTTCATTTGTTGTGCCCAATTATGGGCAAATGTGATACCCCACAGACTGCTTTTTTGGAAAAAAGGTGGGGAAGTCTGCTGAACATTTTTAATATATCGTTATTAAAGTTAACTTTGCAGACCTAGTGTTTTATATGCTAATGGATTCATGCCAGATGAATGATTACTGTAAATGTGTCAGTTAAATAGTCCAGTGACAGGTCCATATGTGCTCTATAAAGAAACTAGTTAAGCTGACCCTGATCAAAACCAGAATGATTGACTCAAAATTTCAGGAGCTTAGAAATACAAAGACCGGTTAGAGATCTGAAGTAGACTTAAGTGGATTCCCATACCTGCTGTGACTCCCCTCTCCCCCTCTGGACCATATCTATGTACATATCCTCCAAACCTATACAACATCTGTCCCTGGATGCAAAAGCTCATACTCTCTTTGCAGACAACCAAAGCACTTGGAGATGCTGCTACTACTGGACTGCTTTATGACCCACCATCTGCTGGAGTTGCCACTGGTGGGAACTGCAGGAACAATTAGACAGAAACGCATCTGCACGCTTAGGGCAAAACCACACACCTCTGCAGAGGTATGGTAATGTCACTAGCTGCTCCAGGGAGACGCCAAAGGGGCCTACCCTGAAATCACATTGGTTTCTCAAAGAGCAGCACGGCACGGGAAGATGGTAACACTCAAAGCAATGTCCCATTCACACAAAAGGGCATCAGTCAGACAACTGACCTCCCTGTACACCTATGCTATTGTCAACAGCAATATCTGCTGGCAAGTACTTCGGAGAGTGCATTTATCTTAAGTCCATCGTGTTTCCTCCAGCAAAAATTAGAGATTTTACAAAAATGACCTTGCTATATATTCTGAGTCAGTTTGGGGTTCAGCCTTTGACGTGGAGTAGGAGATAACAATAACTGAAAATAGTTTGGTGTTGGTTCCACAGGTAATTAGTTCCCCTCATATCATCAGCTTCAAGAGCTTCAATATGTTACTAATTTTCAGCCACGGAGCATAGCCTTTTTAAGCAATCAGATGATGAAAGAGCCTGTGCATGTTGCTTTTGTTCAACAGCAGACCTGACTTTGATATACTTGAAGCCATTTGTAGTGCAGCATTTATTTTCACAATTTTCAGACTCTGTTTTTTAAATTACAGTGATCACTTTAAGGTTTATACCCTCTCCATCACCTCCTGGAAACTGATGATTTCTACTTTGTCTTAGCAAAAAATGAAAGAATACAGACTGACTCTACATTCTTTAGCATTACTGTGCATGCTGGGTTTAATCCAAAAAAGCTGCAGTAGCTGCAAAGCACTACTGCAAGGCACAGACTTTGGACTAAGCACAGAATCACAGAATGGTAGGGGTTGGAAGGGACCTCTGGAGATCATCTTGTCCAACCCCTCTGCTTGAGCAGGCACACCTAGAGCAGGGGGCACAGGACCACGTCCAGGTGGGTTTTGAATGTCTCCAGGGAAGGAGACTCCACAGCCTCCCTGGGCAGCCTGTGCCACTGCTCTGGCACCCTCACAGGAAAAAAGTTTTTTCTCATGTTTAGCTGGAACTTCCTGTGCCCAACTTCTGCCAATTACCCATTGCCCCTTGTCCAGTCACTGGGCACCACTGAAAAGAGTCCAGTCTCATCCTCTTGACACCAGCCCTTCAGATATTTAGAAGTATTGATAAATATCACCTCAATCTTCTCTTCTCCAGGCTGAACCAGGTCTCTCAACCTTTCCTCATAAGGGAGATGCCCCAGTCCCCTGATCATCTTTGTAGCTCTCTGCTGGACTTGCTCAAGGAGTTCCACATCCTTCTTAAACTGGGGGGCCCAAAACTGAACACAGAACTCCAAATGTTGTCTCACTAGGGTGGAGTAGAGGGGGGAGGATAACCTCTCTCGATCTGCTGGCCACACTCCCTTTAATACATCTCAGGATACCTTTGGCCTTCTTGCCCACAAGGGCACAGTGCTGGCTTAGGGTCAGCTTGCTGCCCACCAGCACTCCCAGGGCCTTCTCAGCAGAGCCACTTTCCAGTAGTTCAGCCCCAGCCTGTACCAGTGCATGGGGTTGTTCCTCCCCAGGTGCAGGACCTTGCACTTGCTCTTGTTGAATTTCATCAGGTTCAAGATAAGCTTCCACTGACATTGAGTTTTGACCCTGACTAGTTACCATCAACTAGACAGAACCACTTTATAAGCACAGACCGTGAAGCCTCCTTCTAGAGGCTATTTGTATTGGCTTGATAAGCTCTTTTAAGAATCATTCTCCATCTGCCTAACTGTTTTCTGGAGAGTAGGCAGTAAATACAGAGTGCAGAAGGACCAGAAGTCAGCAACGGGTCACGGTAGAATTGTTATTAGTGCACCTTTAAAGGATTAAAGGCTGCAGTGCCAGAGTGGGCTCTATACTAGAGTGGAAAGGGTACACCAACAGTGGGCTAGAAGCTGAACTTAAGGTTGATCTTAGTTGCTGCTGTGGGCATATGCCAAGTGTCTTCTATCCACTGGAAGCCAGGAGAAGCAACAGAATAGTTCCCTAAAATCAAAAAAATGTAAGAACTAATTAAAATCCTGTGTGTCCGCAACAGGTAAGAAAATGCAAGTGAGAAACATACTCTGTTGTGTCATAGCAGGACCTACTGAAACAGTGTCCTGAATAAGCACACAGCACATAGGAATGGTTCTTTGCTGGCCTATAGCCTGTTTGAATTAAAGTTTTTTAGTCAGTATACATGCTAAATTAGCTGAAGTAATCAATTCTAAAGTGTGTTCGTGGTTCACTTCATTAATAAAATAACACTATGCAGCAGGAGGCAGCAGTTACAAAGCACAGTTTACTGCCAGTACGCTCAGTATGCCCAGAGTCTAAACAGATAAGTCATTTCTCCCTAGGTACAATTTCGCAATGAGCAAAGTATTGCTCTTTTTAAAAAAGGCCCACATATTATTAAAATAGATACACACTTGACTTTTGTACTTTGTTGGCCTGTCTTCAAGTGCCATATCTTCCATGGCTGTGAAATTAACAGCTGCTACAACTACAGACTTGTGGCTTGGCTTGTTAAGATTTCATGGAACTGCAAAGTTTTTCCAGCAATGTCTCTCTCTGTGTTTGTTGATTATGGTTTCCTTTGAGGTACCTCCACATTTTTATGTCCATTCCTTTAGTGTCTAGTCTTTCTTTCCATGTATTTACTTAGCTGTGGTCTCTCACATTTTTTCCTTATTCTGAAAATTTACTTCTCACCCTCTCTAAGCAGTATTTTTATGTGTTTTAAAGCAAGTTCAGGTGGTGTTTAAGTCTCAGGATTTATAAATTGTTGAGTTCTTTTCTTTTGCTTTCTGAATTCTAGCAAAGACCAGTCGTCCTCTGCTTCTGACACTGTTGAAAAAACAACAGCAGCAAAGAGCTGGGTTATTCTGTTCCATGTTTACTTCCTGAATTACTTTGGTATTTGTATAGTGCTACAGTAGTATTGGAAGGCTCCAACAAAAAGATGGTCCCTGAATTAAAGTGCATATAAGTGATTGTGTCAGAAGTATGACAAGGTATATTAAATAATGTCAAAACATGTAACAGACAAGTTCTGAGATGACAGTACCAAGAAAAATAACGTAAAGGCAGTGGACGAAACCTTGATTCTGTTAAACTGTATCGTCCCAGACTACAATGAAGGCAACAATTCCCTTTTAAGGAGAATAACATCACTAAAGCGATGTGCTCATAAAAACACTAACATGGTCCTTAAAATTATTCTAAACAGATACTTTTAGATAAGATATGGAAGTATTAAGGCTGTTGTGCATAGCAGTGGTGAGGCTTTATCTAGAGTATTGAGTACAGTTCTGTTTACAAGAAAAGATCTAAATTATTTTAGCTTGTTTAGGGAAGCAGAGAAAAAGCTGAGAGGGAATATGCATGCTGCCTGAAATGTACATTATTATGAGGACAGACATAAAGGAGAGGATAGCTATTCAGCCACACAATGATGGATTATGAACAAATGTACAAAGACGAACAGGACAAGCTGTAGGCTGGAGGTCAGCACAGACTCCTTAGCCAGCAGAGCGGGCAGATTCTACAACCATGTTGGCAGGACCAAACCCAGACTACTGCTATGAGGAAGCTGTATAAGTTTCTGAAGGTCATTGTAAAACATACATCAGCAGACATAATTTCAGCCCTGATCTAGAGAATGGGGGCAATAGGATGTCTTCCAAAAGCTTTCTTTGTCCCACATTGTTCTCATGAGTTCTAAATTCAGTGGCTCAGGAGATCCCGTCTAGTCTTGTGATCCCATTTCATGCAGAAATCCTCCAGTGGTTGAAGGGTGGTGAGAGAAAGCACAAAAGTATTTCAGGAAAAAATTACACTAATAAGCAACAAAGGATAATACCAATGATTCCTACGTGGAGGGGCCACATAACAGTCAGCTTTTCATAATTCTGGGCCTAACCCTACAGGCTAGTGGGAAACAAGGGTACTCAGTATATCATAGAAACTGCTCTGTGTTTTGAAGATTTAACATCTCCTAAATAAATAAATTATTTCTGTGGTTTACAGTTCAGTCCTGGTCTGCTGACATGAAAGGCAATGTTTTCACTGATGCCAGCAACTCAGGAACAGGACAGGTTTTTAAGTGAACTATGTACCTAATGAATCAAGTGGTTTGTCCCTATCATTCACTATGATTTTAAGTCAGATGCAATGTTTCATTCAAAAACATGATTTCTTCTTCTGTGATAAATGGCCTGCTTCTAAACCCTGAACTTTCATGAAAAGCTTTAGAGTTTTGCTTTTAATATTTGATGGTTTCACCAAGGACAAAAAATGCAAATGCTCTCTTTGGATCTCCCTATAATTTTTTTGTCACTGGACGTAATTAACTGAGGACCCTTCCTCACGAAACTGAAGAACCCCATCCCCATTTACCTCTTTAACCTATTTACATAAAATAGGTTATTTTATGTAAATTGAGTGCATTAGAGTTCTGCTAAAGAACATGTATTTTTCCTGTCCCCACTTTTTGTACAAATGAAATTTCACTGTTGCTATTCTTGAAGTTCTAGAGCTCCACTGACTGCTGTGGGACACAGAAATCTCCTCGAATAACGTTAATAACTTCAAAGTAAAACAGCCTTCAAAAAGAAGGCCTAAAGTTTGGCAAAAACAATCTCTGGGTTACACTGGCCTGATACACAGACTGGTTTGCAGATTTTGAACACGTGTGTTGCTGCCCCAGGCTGCATAGGAAACAAAGCTCTGTTTTCCTCAGAAGACCCCAGAATATCTGGGCAATCCTACCGCAGAGAGCTTTTTCTGGGATTTCTTAAGACCTCAAAAAATGTTTTTGTTGTGCCAGACACACCTACACACACAATTTCCTTCTCCTCATCTTGAAATGCTCACTATGAATAGTGATATCGTGAAGGACACCCTCTCAGACTCTCAATCATTTAAACACTCATTACCCCAAGGAAAAGCATACCAACTATTAGTGAATGGCAAAGATAGACAATCATTAATGTGGCCACACAAACATTTTAGTTAATTGCTAAATTAGTCCTAATTAATTCAGTTACTCCCACCTGGAATATTGCATGCTGCTAATGAGGAAATTTAACAACTATACAAAGGCCTGAACTTCAAAAGCCTGGAATAGTAGAGCTTCCCTGAAAATGAGAAGCTTTGTGCTGAGAATTTCAGTTCAGGTCCATCTCTGCTGGTAACTAAGGATCCTGGGGACCAGTATCCATCAGGCAGAGGCTTAGCAGAAGCAGAACGGCTGAGACACTGCTGCCATAGCTGTACCACTCTCCAATGGTTTTCCTTCTCATCCTAAAAGAAAAGGAACCTCCCAGAATAGTGCATGATGGAAGTTACTCCTTCCATAGTTTCAAGCAGCACCAATATTTCAATAAAGCCTTCTACCCATGTAATGATTAATAAGGTTATACTAAGAACCCCGGAGGCAGAATTTTCTTTTTGAAAAATGATAAACCATTTCCGTGACAATATCTGTAATATCCTGAAGGTTTAGAGTAGGGCAGCAACGTTCTATATACTCATTCAAAGGAATACAGACTATGTTCACACAACAACAGTAATTTATAAGGCCTAAGGGGAAGGAGTAGCTGAAAACCATAAGAAATATTTTTTAGAACCTATTAATCATTTCAGTTGTTTCTAAATGCTTTTGAAGAGGTAAAAGAGTGTTTTTCAAACTAATGTTTTCAGCAGTTTCCACTCCTCCTGCTGGATTCATAGTCTTTTTTTTTTTTTTTTCTGGAATGATTTGTGTTTCATACTTGGAATTTTTACATGACTCTCAGCATTTCCTATATGAATGGACAGAAGGACAGAGCACCCTTTTTGTGATGATCATGGTAAACACACAAGTTCATCTCAGCTGAGGACATTATTGACTTAGCTCTCTAAACTACAAACTTAGGATATTAAAGCCCTACAGCACAGAAGCTATGATATTTTCCCAACATGGTGGGCACAGTCTGATTAAGACATGCAAAACACAGGAGATTCCACACCTGAGACAACAATATTTGTTCTAGTTTGCTCCTTTGGTATCTTTAGCCTTCTTCCTTCCCGAAGCAGTGAGGCTGTCCATACTTCTCCTCTCCTGGGTCAGTGGAATTCAAGAAGAATCCTGGTGTCCCTCCTCTTGCACCATGAGGCCTCTTTCAGAAGTAGTTAGACGTTCAAACACACTCTTCTGCATTTATATTACCTCTGAAATATGCTGTAGCCTAAACAGTCCCATACTTCCCCATCTTTCCTAGGGTTCCTTCAGCCTCCTTGCACTACCCTTCACCACCTCCACCTTTGAATTTCCAGATCTCCAGGGTCTGGATCGCTCAAGCCCCCAAGATTTTAACATACTTGTAGTCTCTTTCCTGTTGTCTCTTTACAGCTGTTCCTACTTTAAACTTACATAGCAATTCTCAGTCACGTGCTCCATCTGGATATTAAAACACCGATCCAGAATTAGCTTCAACAGAGTTATATCCCTCATAAAAAGCAAAAGAACAGACAGAAGTATGGGTTACAAGCCCAGAAGACATCATTATACCACCCGCATAACCCACACCTTACCAGCCTCACTCACTAACTCATGAAATTACCCACTAATTACCGGTTAAACAAGAGTGTAACTTCTAGAAGACTTGTGGCTGCCTTTCATAACTGCAGTTTTCATCTCTCACAGTGACTTTCATTCTAGTCAGCACAGAACTATGAATAAAATTTATTCATATCAAGTATATATACGCACATTGGTCCCATAAAGGGGAGCACATCAAAGTGTTTTTTAACAAATATAATAGTGAAATTTCTGCATTTCTAAGAGGATAGAAAAAAAACATGCTTTTCTTGTCTATAATAATTCTAGCCTTATCACTCTGACTTCAGTTAGACTTACCTCCTGCTTTATTCTGAGAAAACAATTCATTCCAGCAATGAATGCGACTATTCATAAGCACACTGGGATCCTTCAGGCTTAAAGACATTTCTATAAATGTAATACATACAATAGTAACAAGACAGACTACTTGGATATATCTAACACTGAGCAGACAGATTTAGAGGCAAAAAATTCTATTATATTTAGTAAGCTCCTGGAATTTTAAAAAAAACCAAACCAACAAACACCACTTTTATCTTCTAAACATTGGTTATATTGGCATTTTTTCAGCAAAAGGCAGATTACCTCCTGAATTTGTCAACAACAAAAGCAGTTTTTTCCAAGGAAGGGGTCATCCTGACTCATATTAATTACATCTGAGTAAACTGCTATGTTCTGAAATTTCCCTTTTTTCTCCTTTTCCAGGAAGGCAAGGAGTTTTGCTCTAGGTTGACAGGACTGGGCTCTTGACAGTTTATACCTAAAGTGCTTGCCTATGCCAAGGGAAATGCTCACCAGAGCTGAGCACAATGTTGAAGGCAGCACTGGAAAAAGCACTGGGGATGGGTAGCTTCCAGAAAGTAGTTTACGAATTACCCCTCCTAATAGTACAGTAGATTATAACATTGAGCATTGGGTTTCTGACTGCATTCTTGTTATTTAAAACACTTACTTAAAAACAATGGTTAAGATGAATAACCATAAGTTTATGGGCTAGCTAGAAAATTATATCATCAGTTAGAGCAAAAGAAATTTAAACTGTTGTGACTGCCATAATCTGTGACTGCAGTAGACAAAGCCTTGTGCCTCCATGCAGTTCATTGTCAACTCACGGCCTAATAACTGCATAATTAAGATTAAAATTATGAAATAAACTATTTCTAAAACATGTCCCTACAGATTGTAGTTCAGAAACAGAATAAGTTATCAGAAATAACATTAGAGGTTCAAGTGTATGTACATCTTTAAAAAATTAAGTTAAATACACATTAGAAATCCTCCCCACTGTTAAGGAGCCTGACTCGATGAGCTACAGGATTGTTTTATCCCCTTTAAATGACAGAATGTAATTCGCATTAAGACAAATAAAGATGTGAACTGATAGTGAATAATAGCTTTACCAAAAGTCCAAATGGAAGTGAGGAAAAGAAGCTGCGGAGGTTCAGAAACAGAAAATAAGATAAACCCCTCTTGAAATGTTCTTAAGAAGTGATGAGGGGAAAGGTTTAAGCTGGTACTTCTGCATTTCTTGCCATTATCATACACCTCCAGCAGGGGAACTCCACTGACAGAAACATCCAGAACAACAGCCATCACCCCTGCAAAGACAGGATTGGTGACATGTAGGAAGACATGTTTACACGAATGTGTTTTAATTAAATGTTGGAATTATTAATTACTTCCTTGAAATAGTCTGTTTATTGCTATTCCTATGTTCTCTTTAGTATCTGGTCAAGCATGGCTCTTCTACTGGTTAGTCTTGTATGACACCTGAGTTGACATAATGGTGAGAAACCCAATGGGTTCACATACATTCTATTTGTGTGATTTGAAAAAGTAAAAGAAAAAGAAAAAAAAAGAAAAAGACATTAAACTAACGATGAAAACCATGTAGAGAAGGAATTTCTCTATTTCAGGCTCAGCTCAGCCCCCAGAAAAATCAAAAAACTCACCACAGGAACTTCACTTTTCTGTTTCCTACAAATCTTACATGGGAGCAATTAGCTTAAAGCATGTGACTCTGTACAGCACAATTCAAATAGCACAAAATATTGAAGCTGAGAGCTAGCTTGCCATTCAGAAGACATATGCCAAAACTTCATAGTTTCCTGACATTTTTTTCCGTATCTGAGGAGAAGTTGAGCTGCAGGAAGAATTATGTTCAGATATTGCATTTTTATTAAAGTAGGTTTACAGAGCCACAGCAAATATGAGAAGTAGCAAGGAGTGCACTTTCAGTAATAAACCAGGCACATCCAGGGTACAGGGTTAATCTAAGAGACAATCTGTAAATGAAATTGTATTAATTTTAATTCAGGCAACGGTAACGCAGGACTGTGCTGTTTCAAACAAAAATTAGAAGCCTCTCAAGTAGAGAAATATTCTGCAAATCCTCATATATTTTTAGGACAACTGGAGATTCTTTGTTCTTTGCAATTCCCACTTCTCTCCTAAAGATCATTATTAAAGTGTCAAATAAAAACTGCTGGCAAGCTCTAAGTATTTCATAACAGATTGTGCTATCTTATATGATAATATCTTGTTAGGGTGTGAGATGACGAAAAACAATATGTGGAAAAACATTCAAATCAGAGAAGTCAATACAAAGAAGAATAAAAGTAGGAAAAGTACTCTCTCTGCTCATTTTCAGTGTCCATACAAGTTCATATCACCCAAAGGAAATGGCAGGAGCCTCCTTGGGCTGAACAAAGCACTGAAGAATACCCTGAGAGGAAGTAACAATCATGAAGTGAAGGGAAGATAAGCATATGCCCAAGAAAAAAAGTCCAGACCTTAGTTTCTGTAACTTTTATGGCAACTCCCAAAATTTGAGCATCCATGACTTGGAATAGAAAATAAAATAAAATAATTAAAAAAAAAAAAAGCTGCCAATCAACTTTCCAGATTTGGTAAATTTTTTAAATAGTCTATATGTTTCAGCTGCTATGTTTCACTCACTGGTCCTTTAAATCATTTCGACACCAGCATGACTCTATTGAAACCAGCAGGGTTACAGCATAACAGAGCAGAGAATTAGGCCCACTAGTGTGATTGCTGGTTGCTAGACTGAAGGAAAAACAACTTTCTTTGAGTTTCACATAAATTCTTTTAATCACTACACAGGCTGAACTAATCCAAAAGACATCAGGCAGTTCCTGTGCTTGGACGACATCAAGTGAGCTGGATTTCTTTTTTGCCCAGTCTGGGACGTTACCGAACTAACATGTCAAATATTCTGGGCATCATAACTCTCTGAAGACACTTCTAATCCCACAGATGTGATTAGCAAATTAACAGAACGGGAAGCCAGGAAGAACGAGCAGGTCATCTTGTCTGCCCTTTCGACAGCAAGTTTCATCCAGTCTTTGAGGCCAGTAACTTGTATGTCTGATTAAAGCATTCCCTTTGTTTCAGTTAAAGCATATTTTCCCAAATGATAAACAGATCTGAAGATTTTGAAATAAATTCACTATTTCCCCAGTGGTTAACTTCATGTATTAAATAATTATTTTAAAAAAAAAAAAAGCTTTCCAGGAACATCTTTGCAAAGAGCAAAGATAAATCTGGAAAATATGCCAGTTCACAGATAACTGTTGCATCTGCCATTAGTAGGCATTCAAGCCAGTAGCATCTAGAAACCCTAACAAATGGCTTTGATCCTTAGCAAGCGTTCTGCTGGAGCTGGGGCTCAAGATGCCTTCTAAGGACAGCACCAAGAGGCTTCCAGGACTACAACTGCAAAAATCACAATTCTAATACAATCCCTGAAGAAACATCTCACTTCCAGACTAAGTAATTCTCTACAGCTGCTCAGGCTTCGTGACACCAAATAGCAACTTGCAGTTCCCAGAATTAAGTAGTTTGCTACAGCTGCTAACAGTCACTTGAGGAATAGCTAGGGCTGAGGGATTCCCCAACATTAAAATCTATGTGTAGACGTCCTATCATTACATTGCTTGACTCAACTGTTCTTAAAAATAGGTATTTACTGTGTTGGTTAACCCACTATTCCTCCCTATATATCTAAAGACACCTAGTTGTTCCCATTATACAATGACGATGAAATTTTGTGCTTTTTACTTTTTCCAGGCGCTCTGTCTCCAGATGGCAGAAAGTGCAGCTGAAGATGCTGATATTATGCGATTGCCAATACGCTTCCAGTCCCCTGCAAATAATTTGAAGGGGCTGGGGGGTTTTGTGTCTTTTTTTTTCTTCAGGATAAAGACGGTAAAAAGTGTTTACATCTTTGACAGAACTGTTTTCATTTCATAAACTCAGTTTTAGGGAAGCTGGGTTACGAACAAAGAATATCTGATCGAAAGACAGGAGATTATCACCCCTCCCAGTTGATCTGAACACTCGCTATTACTGAACACAGGCAGGTTTCTCTTCTTCATTTTGCATTTAATTATTGTTTAAAGTAATACCACAATATCCTTTGCAGTTCCCCAAAGCTCACTGGAGACTCACTAGCACTACAAGCAGACCTGAGGATTTGTGGCTATGGGAGTGGCCACATGTGACTTAATGGGACTCATATCACTAAACTGCTTAGCTAATCCCACTCCTCAAATTCTGGTGATAGCATAATGTTGCTATGCTCTGTTTAGATTAAGGTGTATGAGGCTATATAAAAGCTAGGCTAAGGTTTTGCCTGGATTAAAGCAAATAATCTGAAAAAGGTCCTAAGTAACCAACTCACACAGCATTTTGTAGGGACTGATGTACCACATTAATTTAAAGTCCCATAAAAGAAACTCAACCTCAAATTTGCCATGTTTACCTTGTTAAATAAGGTGTTTTTAGGAAGGTCTAGAGAAAAATTGCCACCAAAACACCAGCTCAGATTACATTTATATTTCACAAATCATTGCAGTGTTGGTGCATATACTCACTTTTGGTGTCTCCAACTGAGTGGTGTGAGCAGACACAGATCTCCTACAGCATCAGATTTAAGAGCTGGGCTCTGGCTTCTTACCCTCTGAGAGGAATCCCACATATACAGCCACAGCCGGCTTCTCCTGTGAGACAAGGATGGAGCCAGCAGTGGCTGCCCATCTAGGGCCCAGACCTCTATATTTGGCAGATCTGGGAATGGAGAAGGCCTCTGGGATCTTATCCTGCCTTCCCCCTGCCACTCAGCCATGGAAACAGCTGTAGTTGGAAAGGCTCTGTCTCCTGGAAGATGGCTAAGCACTGTGTCTTTTGGAAGCCAATTAAGAAGGAACTGGTGACATTGTTAAATTATACTCAGGGCCCTTTTATATTTTTGAAAGCTGAGGAGTTTTGGGGAGCAGGGTGGCTTAGATTAAGCTTGTTGGGGCAGAAAATGGGTGACAGTGGGAGCTTGACAGATTTGCAGCAGCAAGAGATGGCAGCTGTTGCCTGGGAAGGAGGCAAGGCCACCCCTGCCCTTGCCTTGCAGTGCAGAACCTGAATGCCTTCTTGACTTTCTGCCACAGTCCTTCCTTCTCAGCTCCCACTACCATTTCCAGTCCAAATTTTGGAGGTGGATCATAGAATCACAGAATGGTTGAGGTTGGAAGGGACCTTTGGAAGTTGTCTGGTCCAAGCCCTCTTCTCAAGCAGGGCCACCTACAGCCGGTTGCCCAAGACCATGTGTCTAGACAGCTTCCAAGGATGGAGACTCCACAACCTCCCTGGGCAACCTGTTTCAGTGCTCAGTTACCCTTACAATGAAAAAGTATTTCCTGATGTTCAGAGGAAATCCTGTGTTCAGTTTGTGCCCACTGCTTCTGGTCCCATCTCTGGGCACCACTGAAAAGAGGCTCCATCCTTTTTACATCCTCCCTTCAGGTATTTATTTACATGCATTGATGAAATCCCCGAGCCTTCTCTTCTCCAGACTGAACAGTCCCAGCTCTCTCAGCCTCCCCTCATATGACAGGTACTCCAGACCCTTAATCATCTTTGTGGCCCTTTGCTGGACTTTCTCCAGTATGTCCCTTTCTCTCCTGTACTGGGGAGCCCAGGACTGGACCGAGCATTCCAGATGTGTCTCACCAGCCCTGAGCAGAAGGGAAGGATCACCTCCCGTGACCTGCTGGTGACATCCTCCTAATACAGGATAAGGAAGGAAATGCCAAGGAGCCTTATCTTCACACACAGAGAAACACTGATGAGCACAACATTGTTCAAAAGTCCTCCAGATTCTTCCTGCGTGTTTTGGCACCCATCTCATCACAACATCTTACAAAAGACTGCAGTCAAGAGCCTAAACTTTACAAAGCCAGGGCACCTTTTGTGTTCAAAAGACAACTCTCACTCTGCAAAATTAGCAACATGAATTTATTTTCCCGACTCATATGGCTGGTAGTATTGTGCTCCCTGATAATGCCACCCTACAGCTCAGTTTGAATTGGTTTTTTTTTTAATTTAATTCTTTTTTAAAAACTTTTTAAGAACTGGAAGTTATGTAAAAAAAGTTAATAACAATTACAGAAAAAGTCCTCCTCACTTAAATCTTAAAAAGTCTCTGTTCTGGTTTGGGACAGTGATTCAGTTCATGAATTTGAAATCTTGCATAATTTTTCTATTTCTCAAGACTTCTGGAAAAGAAGTGACATTTATGTACCTTTCTAAAACTCTGAGATTATATTGCAAACATTTACCCACTAATATCATTATATATCACTCAAGGATGATAACCAGACATATTTTACTAGGCATCCTTACCAAAATTATCATAATGTAGCCCATAATATTCTCTAAAGGGTGCTTTTATCTTTGCCCCTTGATTAACAGTAGGAGATCAGTGACTAATCTAATACAGAGTGAAATCAATATTCCTTTGCTTACAAAACAGTCTCTGAAAGTTTTGTGGGTTTTCAATAAATGAAGAACTTGCAATGGGAAAATATGAACATCTGACAAAGAGAGGGGCCTGAGGTCCTTGACACTGGCATGGAGAGCAAAGGCCACCATGATAACCATTAGAAAAATAAGGAAATGCAGAAAGAAAAAGAATTGATACCTTAAAGCTTTAAATACTTTTGGAAATTAGGTACTCAAACTTTGGACGGATTAACATGCCTAAACTTTCTGGAGTTTGAAATTCCAAGTTTTTTTAGATCAGCATTGTATACTGGGTTTCTACGTAAGAATGAGCTCAGATTGCAATTTCAAAAAAACACAAATTTGTAGAAGGCTCCTAGCCAGGTGAATGTGTTTGCACTGATTCCTGTGATATATGTTACATTTTATACCAAAGATTAGAAAGAAACCACAGACAGATCGTGGCATGTGTAGCATCAGTTCACAGCAGGAACTAAAGATGAAAATCTCTAGAGTCAGAGTTCATGACGAGCTCTAAGAATCCTTCCAGGTGTTTTCATGGAAATTGATACAATAGAGCACAGAGATGAAAGAGCAAATATATATTATTTTAAATCATAGCTTCAGGGCTTAAAGCTAACCTGAGAAGGTACTAGGAGACCCAGCATGGATTTCAAAGCAAATGTACATCTAAAGAAAGCAATTTTTCATTGGAATCGTATTTTACACTTCATTTGCTTAGTTTCTTTTTTTCTCACAGTTTTCTCTTCCTACATTATCACAATCTTTTCTTCTGCTACTCCTTCTTGTTAAAAAAAAGCTTCAGAAAATGAAAAAAAATGTATTTCTGCTTGTGTCTGTGGCCTATTTATTTATTGTTTTCTGAATATGCGCAGAATTCAGGTGTAATTCAACTTAAAACTAGGCAAGCCAACAGCTCATGCTCCATATTTACAGAAGTAATAGTGATGTAACAGCAACAATTAATGTCAAATTTCCTATGTTATATGCACACTATGAAAAAGAGAGGGAAGAAACAAGTCCCATTTACACATATGACCTGCCATGGCACTCTAGAGAAAACAGTGTTTTGAACACTCCAGTTAGGTGGCGATAAGACAGCAAAAGTTCTGGCATATTCTGATAGCCATACATGCAAATATAATGCATGCATCTGGATTTTTGGAAGAATATGCTCTTAATCTTTTATGTGATAGCCTGCTCCCTACTATCTGAAAAAAAGCAAGTGGAATCTGAGAACCACTTGCACCATTTCTCACACTTCTAGACACACAAGCAGATTTATATATGTAAAATTCTCCAAAAGCACAACATGCACTTCACGTGGTCAGAGAGATGACTGTCACGTTTGGGTTGGTAAGCTCATGCTTGTGTGTGCAGGCAAAGGTTTTATAGACAAGTATCTGGAAAATGTAATTATGGTTCAGCACAATTTCAAAGAGCACTTTATTGATAATTTTGAATAACCTACTCCATGTCTTAGATCACTATAAAGACTGATACAATACCTGATGGTTTTCATATGGATGGATAGTATCTTAGTATCTTTATATTTTTTGTATTACAGACCTTTGCATTACACAGAAGAGACATACAGCCTCTAGCTATGTTTACAAATGAATATACAAAGTAGAATTTTAAAAAAAATATTAGCTCTTTCTTTTTCTGTTATCAAAAAGGGAACAAATAGTATTCACTTCACCTGAATAGTTTAACACAAACGAGTCCTTTGTTCAGTTACTAGCAAAACCACTTTACAACAGTTCCCTGGAATTTATAGATTTTTCCATTCGCAAGTAAACTTTTTAAAAGTTGTAAAAAAAACTTTAAATAATTAGGAATTGAATGCCTAAGAGAAAAACTTCTTTGAAAACACACTGAGGACAGAAACTATGATTTTATCACACTTTCCCCTGGGTTTCTGCTACCCTGGATGCCGGAACTACAGCCTCAGAAAGAGTAATATCAGGAAACATCAACTCTGCAGTAGAGAACATAGAGCAGTTCTTTCCAATTTCAGTTTTATATGAGTGGAGCACCGATAGGGGGAATTTTTATTCACACACAGGACTCAACATAGAAATAACTTTTTGTGCTCTAGTTGAATTCCAAGGGTACTTTCACTACCAAATTCTGCTTGAAATAATTGCAAAGCTATGATATACATAAAAGATTACTTGGATATAAGCAAAGAAATGTATAGCAACATATTGATTGCCCCCAGATGGATACTAACTGTGTTGTGGCAAACCATAACACTGCACACTGTTAGCAAATGCATCTATCTACTGGGTGAATTCCATATAGGAGTATATGAGAAATTGTAGAATAAATGTAGAACGCTTTACTTTTAAGGGCAATAGAGCCAGGGGCATTTTGGATGATAGGGAGCAAGACAGATCTTGAAGAGAAAGGAAAAGAGGAGATGGAAAATATGAAAATGGTTTGGTTTAGGTTCAGAAAGAAAGCAAGAAATCAAAAACAAATATACAAGCATGAACTAGATATTTATCATCATTCTTATTGCACACTACAATGCTCCACATTTCTTAAAACCTGTCAGACAAAGATTCTGAAGCGTTAACAGCCTTTCAGGAATTAATGAAGGTGAAAGGCAAGGCCACTGGAAGGAAAATTGAGCTGTACAGCAGTTACGGCATTTATCAAAGGTCAGGCACTGAATTGGTGACATGTGGAAATAAAAGCATGAAGTTTCCATTCCAGCACCCTCATCTCACTACTATACTTCATATAAAAGTTTTGCTGCTTCTCATGGACATTCTGGCAGAAGCTGAGGGATTTAATAGAGCAAAGCAGTACAATCTGCTGGGGTTTTGTTTTTGTAATCGTATTTGCCTGCCTTACCATTTTTTTAGGAAACAAGATTGAGCAAAATTCCCTGTAAAAATGTTCTTGCTTCAGTGTCAGCTGGACAACTACACACTATAGATCCTTTAGCCGCATGATCAGTCTGACCACGCAAAGCAGAATCTACCAAAATAAGGGATATCCAGAAAAACTTTTGTTCCCCTTGTGAAACTAACTTCAATATATATATACACATAAACTTAAATACAGATTTTGACAGATATAGGTCTGTTTTTAAGTTCAATATCAGTTAAATTATCATTTGTCTCCACTAAGCATGTCTAACTGGCCACTCCCCCACAAATGATCCCCCTCACTGTCCTGAGCTGAATTTAAAAAATAAGAGCAAGTTTAAGTCACACAAACCAAGGCTCCTAGCGATGCCATGTAACATGAGCACTGTTGCAGCCATATTTAACACAACAAACAAGGTCTGTTCAGATGTAGCGCTGAGCAATCCAACCACATTAGCCATTTCTGCTGACTGCTGCTGACTGGGAGCACTGGACCACAGAGTTACCCCATGAGTGTGTGAGCAAGAGAAGCTGCATTCATATACTGAGAACAGTGGATCACTGTAGCTGGCAGGAAGAGAGTCAACGGCAAGGGTCAGGAATAAAAACCTCAAAATGTGCCACATACCTTGGAAGTTCACAGAATCATCAAAACTTTTTCATGATTAAGTGAGTCAGATCAGTCCCCTAATTGCCTGCGGTTTGTCTGTCATCATTTTCACATGTGCCATGATTACTTTGTAAAAAGTTACGCATTCGAAAAGCTAACCCCTTTATTAGGGGGCAAGCCTACACCACATATTATAAAAGCACACAGAACAAACAGAATCAATTTTCAACTTTTCAGTGAAGTCTAAGTGGCCTTCCCCTCTTGAATGGTTCACATTAAACAGCAAGCATAAGGGACTGTCATCTGCTCTCTGTATGTTGCCAGGGCAATCTCCAGAAATTTCTTCCAGTATATCAAAGATCTATTGTTGCATGTACTAGCATGTTTCTGAGTTTAAAAAATTTTTTCAAGGTTAATTATCTTCAAGACTAATGCATTGTGGTTAATTTAAACACCCAGTGCCTGTTGGGTCACTATAAGAGGATATGCCACAATCGTGATAGATAATATTGACTGCAATTTCCACACCCAGGACTCTGGCTGAATCTAATTTGCTGTGTGCTTCTGCAGCAGTGAACTACCAAATTGTGTTGAGAGACTTACTGGCGTATCTATCAGGTGTATCACAAGCAGTCTTGCATTCAGTCACCAGGACTGTGTGTCGGTAACTACATATTCTCAGCCTACTGTGGCTTATTGCTATTTAAATAGGTCTCGTATGTGTAGTTACAATGTTTAACTGCCTTCATAAGGTGTTTGGAGATCTACAGGAGGAAAGGCCGTGTGTCTTCACAACTGCTCTGCACAAGCAAAAGGGCCATTGCATGGCAACCTGTGATTGCAGGGGACAAGTTCAGCGACCCAAAGCATCATTGGGACTTTTCCACACTTCCGAAAAAATATAATCTCTACTATTAGCTTCCCCAGGGAATCTGGGGATCCTGTTACTAAAAGGTAATGCAAAAAGGTGGTGGATGGCTTAGCCACAGTCCTAGATTTTTAAAATAAGCAGCTAATGCTGTAAAATGATGCATCAGAAATCAGTAATGGATGGTCAGCCAAATTCTGAGCTCACTGACGCTCCAAGTAACTCCAGTGAAGTAATGAATTTACACTTGTCCCATCAAATGAGATCAGCCCTGGGCCCATGTAACAGAGCAGATCGCCAGCTGGTGTTATTGTCGTAGCTCTGCAATTATCAGTATCAGTTGTTCTGACTGTTGGTAGCTTGAGTCATAACGCTAGAGTGTTGACAACTGTTTACCATACAAATAATTTAGCTGATCAAGACAAAGTATTGATCCACTCGTACTTGTCTTTATTGCTCCTTAGGGTACAGTCCTTATTTAGACTGGTGAGTGGAAATCAGTGGCATATTCCTATCCCCACTCATAGGGACACATGTGGTATGCCACATACTCTTAGCCCAGCAAAGAACAGCTTCTTATAAACACACTTCTTTACCTCATCCCTTCTCTTAGTTGGATTTTCAAGTTGTAATGAAGGAGCTTCACAAAATCAGGAATATTTACTATGGTTTGTCATCCCAGCAAGCTTACAGAAAAGGTGTCCTGCTTCAAAAAAAATATTTATTTTGGTTACTTGGATTACTGCTTGGACAGGAAACGATGAAACAGATGTCAGGGAGCCTGATGAGTAATAGAATAATTTTGAAGAGTGATCTGAGCTGCTAAGAAGATGACACTTGAGAGGTCAGAGGCACAAAGCAGTTTCCACTTTCCTTCCTTCTGAACTCAGAGTTTGAAGCATAAGCTGTGTGTTATTCAGCCTTGTGGAGCTGGCGTGGTCAGCACAGCTATTGTTTCAATCTATTCGGCCATTATGAAGGTCTTCAGCAGTGCCATTTCAGGAAAAAAAAAAAAAAGACGAAAAAGAACAAAAAAGCAAAAGCAGGAAGATGTATTACAGCTAGAGAAACTGTTTCATGTATTGTGCTGTTACAGACACAGATTTATCAGAAAGGCTAAGAAACCATTAGCTACCCAGCCCGTCCCCAGCAGCACAGCCAGCACCACACAGCTGTGCAGGCTTCCCCCTCCCTCCCATTTAGTGAAGAGTTGCAGTCAGGGCTGTCCTGGCACTAAGTGGATGTTGAATCATTATTTATGTTACGGTGAGAATGACAGCCCTTCTCGGTCCAGAAAGGGAACCTTCCCCCCGCCCCAGTGCTAGTCCCTGGCCAAATGACAGTGAGATGCTTCCTGTCCGCACAGTCTACAGTCTAAGCTGGCAGGACAGAAAAAAGGTGTGTGGGAGACACTGTTGTTATTTCTCCTCCAAACTGGGAAAGCGGCGCACCCAGACGTAAAGGAAGTAGCCTGAATTCACAAGGGAAGGTTATGAGAGGAGGGGAAGCCAGTGACATCTCAGTCCCCAGGCAATTTGATCACAAAAGCACCTTCAAACAGAAGTTTGTAAAATTGACAGCTCTTTACCCAGGTGTAACTGGCCTAGGTAGTAACACTATCTAGGATAACAGGGGCACATACAGACCCCTCCATGCTCGACATGCTGAGCAGCCAAAATCCAAAGGGTGCAAGAGGGCATGGCACAGCTGAAAGGGTACCCCAAACATACAGAAAATGAGTGTGTGTCCCCCGCCATGGGTTTGTCACAGCAGGCATGCCATAACGCTGTACCATGGGCAAATGGGTCAGAGGACTTCTGTAACAATATTACCACAACATTAAAATGCAAAGGATTCCGTTTGCTTTTATTACTGTACATTGCAAGTGATCTGTAGACAACGATTAGTAGACTTTCTGGGCATGTTGTATCTCACACTGAAAGCTCTTTGCTCCAGAAAGCACGCACAGAATACGTCTTCATTTGCTTAGCTAAAAGCGTCCCTAATGTAGAGAACCTAGACAATATCGGGATCAAGCCACAACACAGCCAAACGGGACCGAAGCATTCTGTTGAAGTAAGATGCTGCCACCTTCGGACCAAACTGAGGATTAGCAGAAGCCCCGTGGAGGTAAAATGCACGCCGGAAAACGGGGACTCGGAGGAAAAGGCAAGGAACAACGAACGTCTCAATGCCGTGTCAATTATACTTAGTTACAGGCTTTTCTGATACCACATGCACTTTTAAATTGTAAGAGGGTGGAATAAATTATGACCATGCTTCCTTGTGAACTTAACACCTATTAGTTTTTACTATTCTGTACAATGCTCTTTTCTTATAAATAAATGCTTATAAAATACTTCAGAATAAGCACATGGATTCTTATAAATAAAGGCTTATAAAATGCTTTAGAATTAGCACATGTAGGTTCTGTGTACTTCTAGTCAGCACTGAGAAGTCTTTCTCTTGAGGTGAAAGACAGTAGAAGTGAGACAGAATTGCAGAAAACTAGAACTTAGTTGTTCAAATCAGAATCAGGATAATACATGGAGTTTGGCATGTTTTATTGCTCATTACAAAGATGGCATTGACTTCTTAATAGCTATATGTTACGTGAGCAAGATCAAAGAGAAGAAACATGTAAAGGAAATTTTTTCCTCAAGTAAACCATGGGAAAAAGACACCTGTTTTTTCTTTTCACCCTCACCTCAGAGAAACTCCCTGGATTCCTCTGGTATTTGTACAAATTTCTGAAATCTGGCAGAAACTTGGAACTATCCGTGAGAAAGCCTTTTCCCCCAGCTTTGAGATTTGAGTGCCCTTCTCTGCCAGCTCCTTGGCAGTGTGACTCCATTGGAGTCAGGATCTCAGCAGCTCACCAGCCAAAACCTTAGAGAGCCATCTGTAAAATGGCTTCTGAAAAGTGGAGAGGGCATACGGCAAATTTAAGGAAGCCTCTGGCTATATTTACTTTGTTAAGTATTTGCACAGACGTGGGATGTCTGTATAGACTCTGCATGTGATAGCCCAGAGAACTCTCACTTGCGGTTCAGGACAGCAGAAGGATGACTGTGCCACAGGGATGGCTGTTCAAATCAGGCAAAAAAAAAAAAAGCAATCAAGGTTGTTTTGGTGGTGTGGATCAAGAGAGCCCAGCTGAATGCCACAGGTGGTCAAGACCTCGGAGTCCACAAGATGGTACTCACAGCACTGTCCAAAAAAGACCTTCTACATAAATCCCAAGTGCTGCTTCCCAACAGGCGTCAGAGCACAGTACTTAGCTGTAAGATCAAAGCACGCCATTCTGTGCCTCAGCGCAGAGAGCAGTCTGTGCCTCCCAAAGAAACACAGCCAAGTTCCAATACTAGATTTCTTTCAGAAAATCAGAAATATATGTGCAGCCTCACAGGCAAGGCTTTGCAAAAAAACTTTTTATGTGGACATAAATACATTTAGGAAACACAGTCTTTCTTGTTAGCAGGATTTCTTAATGATTACTTTAGCTTGTTCTCAGACTTCAGTTATGCTGGAAGAAAGTTAGCATAGCAACGATCAGGCTGCATGAAAGTCTGCACCAGTCTTTTTATGTGCAGTAACACATCAAAGGGCTTCAAGGGGTTTAATAATGGAACTATGACAGCCTGAAGAATAAACAGAATTTGAGTGGACAGATGCACAGGACTTAGAGCTTAATCTAGGAGTCTGTGACTTGCTGAAAGGAGCCAATGTTAAAGTAATTATGCATTTAAAACAATTACTATTTATTCTTCAAAGAGTCATACTCAAGTGAAGTAACCCATTTTAAATTATTTCTGGTAATTGCATTGCATCCCCAAATTATACGTCTACATACTCTTTGAACTAGGCTTTCCAAAAAAAACCCAACACACCCCTGTATTTTTGCTTGAAGATTACCCCCCATCTTGAATGCTTCCCCTCTAGCTTATCATTTCCTGCAAGTGTAATACAGGGTGTTAAGCCTGAGTAAATACCACTAATTTTAGCTTCTGTATCTAGGACAGAAGTCAGTTTAACAAGAACAATTGCAAATGCCCTGATTGTTCACTTACCGTTGACTTTTGATAATCTGGAAAATTCTATAAAACTATCAAGGCATTTCTGCGAAAACTACGGTAGCTCACCAACACATAATTACACTTAGCAAAATGACTGAATGCAAACTTAGGAGGGATCATTGTTCTGCTTCAGACAGCATATAATAGCTTTCCATTCAGGAATCTCAACATACAAAATCTGATTTAAAATAGTTCCTAGAACATCTTCCATTTCTACTGAGATGTAATCACATTATTCTTGTGTAGCAGAACCTAGGAAGCAAACTCCATCATTTATACCTTCTACTCACTAGCTGGGACAGTAGTGTATATTTTACTTCTAAATATAATTAAGACTGTTAATTAATCCGTTTGTGGGGAAATTTCCAGTGCTACACTGAAGAATATATCCTGCTCATATATACATGCAGAGGCTATTTTTAAACTAGCTAGCTGTAATATTCCTGGTAGTGTAACTGTAGCAGAGCAGGCTCAGTACAGACTCTCCTCCATGGAACTAGGGTCATTTTGGGCAGCTGATCTATGCCAAGACCCAGCTTACTGCCACCTATGCTGCTAACAGTACCTGCTGCTAGCTAGTTGGCAGCTGGCTCGGATGAGGCTGCATAAGCTGCAGTCCCACTAGGAGTTTCATATTCGCAGTGAATGCAGTGCTGATTCTAAATGCAATGATTTGGTTTGCTGCAGACAGGACACCACTCCTCCCAGTCTGCCTGAAGTCCACCAGGCCTACTAATTCTACCCAGACAGTAACTCCTCACCTTCTCCATGCCTTGTCACACTGCCCATCCTCTTTTCTTCCATCTTGAGACTGTGTCTAAGGCTAGATTTATCTCTCACAGGCATGTGCTAGCTAAGCTAGTTGTCTTTTCTACCTATATCTTCTACCATATCAAAAGAGAAAGATCCCTCCCCAGAGAAGGAATGTTACATCCACCTCAGACCCTATCTCAGGGGAGGGAGACCTGCCCATTGAAGAATAGCTTCCACAACACAGAAAGGCTTTGAAGCAAGATTAAAGAGACTTACTTTTGTATCATTTTCATTATTGTTTTCTAAAGTAAGGACAGAATTCCCCTGTCTGTAGACAGCCCACAGATTAGTTGCTTGGACTAGTTCTCTGGAGTTGAATTCAGTTTCCTAAACATTGGCATCTAGTGAGATTTGAGTTGCCGCAGGGTATCTAACACATCCTATGACTTTGGCAGACAGGGCCACAAAAACGATCCGAGGGCTGGAGCACCTCTCCTGTGAAGACAGGCTGAGAGAGTTGGGGTTGTTCAGCCTGGAGAAGAGAAGGCTGTGGGGAGACCTTATTGCAGCCTTTCAGTACTTAAAGAGGGACTATAGGAAAGCTGGGGGCAATCGCTTTGGCAAGGCCTGTTGTGACAGGACAAGGGGCAATGGTTTTAAACTAAAGGAGGTTAGATTTAGACTGGATATAAGAAAAAAAATTTTTTACTATGAGGGGGGTGAAACACTGTCACAGGTTGCCCAGAGAGGTTGTGGATGCCCCATCCCTGGAAACATTCAAGATGAGGTTGGACGGGGCTCTGAGCAACCTGATCTAGTTGAAGATGTCCCTGCTCACTGCAGGGGGTTGGACTAGATGACCTCTAAAGGTCCCTTCCAACCTAAACCATTCTATGAGTCTATGATTATATGACTCTATATATCACAGGTCATATGAGAAGCCTACTCTGTTCTGGTGTGGTAGCCAGCTGCCACACTGTATACCATCACAAACTGCATAGAAGCTTACACTTAAGCAACTGAAGTTAGTCTCTGCTGCTTAAGCATCTACAGTTAGTTATGACTACCCTCATGCTTATTTTTTAGGAACACATCTTCACTATTGAAAGTGTGTGATTTCCATTTTCTGGGTAACTAAAGCCTGTGAATTATCTATCCTACAGCAAAACCACAGTCAGAAGTGGGCACTCCCATTTTAGTGTGGGTAAGCCTGCCAATCACAATTATGTGTCAGGGACCTCACAGTGACCCTAGAATTATTGGGTTTCACTTGTTGTAACCTCTGGATAGGTAACATGCCTTATTTACCCTGAGTAAAAAACATAGAAATGAGCTCTAAATATTAACTGGACAACTTATGAGCCTCTTGTATGTTAGTTCAAGGTCTATTACAGAATGTAATTAATGTGGACATAAAGCCTAAATACTGGAAGCCCTGATAGTATGTAGACCTCTTTAGGAGCTGTTAAACCCTTATTAGAAGTCATTTCTTTAAGTAATTTCATAATTTAAAATACTTCAAGAGCAACCTATTTCCTAAGTTCCTTAAAATTTCCTCGTAAATGTTCTGGGCGCCATCTCAAGCAATTTGCAGTTTTTTAAGTAAGGGAAGTTTAAGCAGTCCATTACTATATTCCATAATACTATCAGCCATGCAGTATCTAGGGGCCTTTTCCATGATGAGGAATTTTCCCATCAGTCTCCTACTTTAATTCACTCTTCCTCTTGAAAGCACTTTGAAATATCTCAGCGTCACCCCTGTCTTTATCCTGAGGTAAAAAACACAAGATCCGTCCTGCCTGAGGAATTATGCACAGGGTAGATGATTGTTCAAATTTGTCTTGTACAGCTGGCTCCTTTTCTCGGACACCTAGTTTTCTCTCAGGAAGAAGTCTCCCATCTTCCACATCTTCCCTGAGTCAAAAACCTTGGTCTAACCTCAAGCACAGCTAGTCACCAGTACCCCTGTATAGGATGAAGGGATCTCCCCAGCACCTGGACATCCTGGTGGCCCATTCCAGCTCCAGGTGTCCAGCAAGTCTGGTGGAATACAATAGCAAACGTGTCCTCCTGCCTGAGGCCACCTCTGACCCTAGGACAACACGGCTTTTCCAGCATGTCAGGCAAGAGAGCTGTGGCTTTTTTAGCTCTTTGTAATTCAAATTCCTTTCTCTCAACAACTCCTTAAGTTGATCTTTCCTGTGCTGTTTATAATTCATTTTTTTCCATTCTGTCTTTTCCTTCTGACTTCTGGAAAAGGATGTAAGAAAACAAGCATTTTTCTTTTACTTCTTCTTTGAGCAATACTGGTTTTTATTAGTATGGGGTTTTTTTTCCATTAGTCAGCCAGTACCCATTAAAATGGCCTAAACTCACTGCTTTCACTTCCTAGTGAAAAAGTGTTGCATGTGGAGTCCAGAGCTAACCTGCCCTGTGGAAAAGCTGTGAAGGGTCTGTCTAGGGCCTGAGGGCAGCCCAGCCCTGTCTGTCCCTGCCTAGGTCCCTGGGGGTCCCCCCAACCCTGCCTATGGTCCAGGACCCCATTTCAGCTCTTCTCTCCCTGCCCCAACAACACCAGAGTAAGGCCAGTCTCCAGCTCCCCACCACCCTGCTCGGCGGTGAGCCCACTGGTCCTTCTTCCTCAGGATGAAGGTGAGAGGTGAGCGTCCTGGAGGAAAAGGTCTGCACAGGACCCCCCTGCAGGTGAGGATACCAGGAAACACCTTCCAGGCGAGAAATGCAAATAAGACTATTTCTTCTCCTTGGGTACTATGTCCCTCTGGTTTTATTCTGTACTTTCCAGCTTCTGACTGACTGATCAGGAAATGAGTAAAATTTCCTTCTCTCTAGTTAACTGCTAGCATTACTGTGTTCTGGACAATTGGACTCTATCATGTAGACTGTTATTTAAGGGGATGTTTGACATGCAGTCAACAGTACCTCAAATAAATGCGGCTATATTGGTCTACCTAGACACAGCCTAGCTCAGTGTAGCTCCATGTCCCTCTAACTGATCAGTGCTGATATCTAGGAAAGGGCTATAAGGAAAAAATATTCAGAGATACTTAAACGTGCAGCTTGTGAAAACATGTACCTTAGGACATCATAAACCAGAAGTTGTACCCACATCTTTGCATTTAAAATCTCTAGGGGGATTTTTTTTACATTAATTCATCCAGATGGTTTCTAAAACCATTCTATTTTTGGCCTCCACATTATTCTGAGTTCCAAGATATGACCATACATTGCAAGAAGTACTTTTGCCTGCCTTTAAGCTAGGTCTAGTGATTCACTGTTGTCCCTGAGTTCATGTAAAGGTAGTAGTTATTGGACAGCACAGCTGGAAACTCATAGCTAGGATGCAAACTACCTCCAGTTCTTTTCAGCTTGTTCTACATCAAGGACTGATGCCATTTATGCCGTGCTTGTGAGATTCAGCAGCTGATATAATATTCCACTTCAGAGGAACTCCGTTCTTTCTAAAGCAAAAAATAATTAATTTTCAGATTAAAACACTAATTTTGCATTATACTGTCTGCCTGTCAGAGGGGTTACTTCAGATCAACTGCCATGGGTGCATGTAGAAACTGGGACAGGATAAGCAAGAGACATGACTTCTATCCTCAAACGTTCATTTCTCCAGCAACATCTCATGTAATCACACACTATATGTACCTTGGAGAAGGGAGTAAAAGTGCCCTAAAATAACATACATGTTGAAAATCTCTTATTCAAATACATAAGCAGATGCAGACCAAAATAAATTCGTAAATACAGACCGAAAACCTGCAGACACAGAAGGCTACAAAGGTGGGTAATATGAAAAAGACTTTTTATGAAAATATTACTAAAACTGATATTTCTACTCTAAATAAATGAATTTAAGTCCTTATTATCCCAAGACATAAGTAACATGTTAATCCAATGATTTAAAAAAAAAAAAACAAACCAAAACCAAGTAATGCTAGGATTGCAGATTAACAACAGTTGCTTCTGGTTTATCTTTGATTTTGGACGTGAACTGATATGAAAATGTGCAATGATGTGGTACTCTAAAGCACCTGTTCATAGTTCACAAATATCATTGCTTCTCTCTGACAGTGCTCACTTGGTAAGGATATTGTGCTCTTATTACCACTAGTTCAGCCCTGTTATCGTTTGGGCTCATTTTCATAATCTTATAACAAGAAGAAATCTGTGTAAGTATCAATACCATGTCAAGTCAAGCTAAAAGTTTTTGCAGAGCATACCAATGTCCCTTGCACAAAGCCAAGAAATCTGCACTTCACTATCAGCTGAAGCAAAACGTATGGTTTCTGCACACTTCTCTCCCTGCCTAAAGTAAAGCAAAGTAAAAAATATGAACCCATGAGTCTTGAGTTTCTCAGTTCAGCATTTCTGCTAATATCTTGAGCAGCCTCAACAAAAAGTGTGCATGAGGGTTCTAGCAAGCTTATTTCATATGTAAAGTGAGGTTCAGAACAATCCATGTACAAAAAAACCCCTTTGCTCCAAGGCCAGTGAGTGATGCAGTTCAGTTCCTGTCATTAGATGTAAAACATTTTCAAGAATACTAACAAATATTCTTGGTCTGTGAGCTATATAAAGAACTCTTCATCTGCCTGACATCCGCAAGACGTATACCACACCCTTTGAAATGGTGAGAAGGAGAAACTCCTGGAATAGTTCACAAATGGGACAGGGTAACGGTTCCAGAGGGTACCACTGTGAGATTAGGTTGGGAGGCTGGGAATGCCATTGCACCCTCCCAGTGCCCATGGAGTGTTTGCTGGATAGCACCTGTTGACTCATTTCCTCCCTTAGTAAAAACAGAGGTGCCTTGGAGGTGCACCTGAACTATGTATGCAACATGCTGCAGTTTGCAAAAAATGCAAGTGGACAATGTCTATTTTAAAGCAAGGGAAGGACTGGGGTTCACGGTCAACTTTTTCAGTGCTTAGAAAATTCTTTTAGAAGTTTAACTATAAATAACTGTCTTTTTTTAGAAAACAACTTTAAAATCCAAAGAATCCCAATTCCCCTTTAATAAAATTATTTTTCTGCAGAATTCTTCTGGAAAAAATATTTTCAGGGACATATACTAGGAGACAAAAGCATGCATTCTAGTCACTTTACAGTCAGATTTTACACAAGGCAATTTTCATGTCTTTACAAGCACAGACTTTTGAAACAGATGCATTGTGATGACTCTGTGAGTGGAATATATTTGTATCAGTTATACACAGTACCCTGCGAAAGGTGCTTTAACCAGAAGATTAGAAGCTCCTGTTACCCATACCAAGTGATCTTATTTTGCCTGCACTTATAAGCAAGATGAATAAGAATGATTTACAAACAGAACTTTTTCTTTTTTCTAGTCCCGTGTGCTCGTATGCTCATGCTTGTGTCACATCCAGCTTGACAAGCCAAACATCATCCTACTCCAAAGTTAGCATCTCAGAGTTTCATAGCAAAAAACTGAACCTCATCATCTGAAACTGAGTTGCTTGGAATAGTGCCTACAGCCTTGGCAGGTGAGAGGTGAGACAGGTTTGTCAGGGAACTCTAGGAAACTGGGCTTGTGATCCTGCTGTTCCTGGCTGAAGAATAACAAATGTTCTGCCAAGCGGCTGCCTTCCCTCACATTCTGACACTGCTGTCTGGCACCAGCAAATCTGATTTTCCCTGTCTCTAACACAGATAAGCTTAGTTATGGAGCCCAGCCATTTTGTCAGGAGCCTGCTGTTAGAGGTGATTGACTGCTTTGCCTCTATCCAGAGCTGCCCCTTGCTCACATAGGAGGTAGCCAAAGAGCTACCACTCCCTGAATGCCAAGCTGTGCCCTCTAAACCTGACCCATTCTTACAGTAAAAGCAAAATGAAACAAAAGCGTTCCCTATCTCTTTACAGGAAGGTTTTTACAGTAAGCAATAATAACAAACCATCAGTTTGTAGATACTGTTTGTTAGCATATACTCTGCCACATTTTACTGCCATACTGTACTTTGGTGCCATATACCAAACCTATTTATTGGCTACTCCTTTTTGGGGGGATCAAAGCACTTTCAGTGTAAGAAAAAAAACCCCAGGCCATTAGTTTGAACATTTATTTATTCTTAAATGTATTTCAGAACCACTCACTCCAAGCTGGCTGTTCTGTCATAACACAGATATTAGAAATGGCATATTCCGTATCAGACAAGGGAGAAGTATCTTCACTCAACTTCTTTATGGAAGACAGGGAAATCAACTGTTCTGATGGTTTAAATCATAGCAGAAAGAAGATACAGTTGAGGGACCTGGAGCAGAGGTGGGTCTCTCTGTGATTTCAGCTTGAGTGAGTTGGTATGAAGTGCACAAGATCTGCCCGGGTGACTTTGAATGAAACACCTAGATAAACTGCCAAAACTTGGAAATATAATTTTCCACTTTGCCTGTAAAAATATTCCAAAAGCCAAGAGATAAGTTGTCAACACCACCACCTTTCTCTGGGCCACTGCTTATGAAGTTCTTGTCAGTGAAAAACACAAAGCAGTTTTTATGCACAGTAGCTACACTGCGAGCATATTCCAGCCTCCTGTCAATAACAGCACCTCCACAGCTACCATGAGCAGAGGTGACATCGAGAATTTGAGTAGATTATAGATTTATAATTAAATGCAATGTGACTAAAACAGTCCTTTGGCTGCATGGCCAGCTGTATCTATTCATGTACCCAAGCATACTGAAATCACAACTCCTGGGAGTTTTCCCAAGTCACAAACATGTTGCTTTGGAAGGAGAAGATTGTAACTGGGTTCTGCCACATATATACTGAAACAAGCAAATGACAGAAGTAACCAAACTGCTAAGTAAAAATGTAACTAATTAAAGTTCTTCAACACTATCTATCACAGAATCACAGAATCACAGGTTGGAAGGGACCTCAGGGATCATCTAGTCCAACCTTTCTAGGAAGAGCAGAGAGATGGCCCAGCACCCTGTCTAGATGACTCTTGAAGGTGTCCAACGTGGCCGAGTCAACCACTTCCCTGGGGAGATTATTCTAATGGGTGACTGTCCTCACTGTGGAAAATTTCCCTCTGGTGTCCAACTGGAATCTCCCAAAAAGCAACTTGTGTCCATTCCCCCCTGTCCTCTCCATGTGACTCCTTGCAAAAAGGGAGTCTCCATCTTCTTTGTAACTTCCCCTTAAGTACTGGTAGACGGTGATAAACTCTTTAACTATGTTATGAACTAAAGAACATAATCTAGGAAACATCTTAAATTTTTCCTTGCAGTTTGCTTTCTGAGAACATAAGCTTTACAAAATTACTCATGGAATTTCAGAGACAAGAACGAATACTAACGTTGTCAGGAACAGTTTTGGGGTTTTTTTCCTGTATAGTCAGATAGTAAGCACAAGTGATTGTATTAATTATAGGCTGATATTATGCTGTTATCTCAGCTGAACAGATCAGAGTTCGGCCCATGAGCATCTATCTACCAACCCAGTAGATATAGTTACTGAAAGTATATTCTAGATCAATGACACTGATCAACGATCCAAAAACTGAGTAATTAAATCATTATCTACCTGAAGCTGCAGTCATACAGCAGCCTGAGAGAGCAATCTCATCACTGTGAGAGGCATCAGCAAGGAAACAGCTACAGATTATAACTCTGGATCCCCTTCTACACCTGGATCAAAACACTCCACTCAGAGACACTGCTTCCACTTGAATTTATCTCACACACTCAGAGCTGGAGTTATACATGCAGCAATTAGAATTAGAGTCCTTCACAGGATGCATGCAGTTCATGATTGCTTTAACAGTCATTTTTTTAGAACAATTAAATGTCTGACTCTCTAAGTGGATTCTCAGTTTTCTTTCCATTTCTTACAACAAATGAATCAAATCACTGACAAGTTAACAGCTCTTTTTACTCCTCATTGTGCTTTGTTTGACTTACTGTGTTTTAATTGCTCTAAGTAAGCAAAAGGACCTTTTGATTTTGTTTCAACCCAGCAAAACTAAAAATTAACCTCCATTGGTTTCTTTTGGTTACACCAGCTTTAACACTGTCGTCAATATGTGCTTTAAAAAGTGAAGTAGGTGGGCCAGATGCCTTCTTCCAAACATTTTTCAGGAGTGCCACACACTCTTTTGTAGGAATGCTGGATGAATGTTCTTTGAAAGCTTTTGCTCTGAATCTGTAACAAGGCACAGCAATGGCTCCTTTCCAGCAACTCCCTAACGTATTCTGTTCTGACAGCCATTTTCCAGCTATATCTACAGCTAGGATCTATAACTTGAACAAGAGGGAAAGAACAAAAAAGATGCTAGAAGATTAATGATCTTTGGAACTGTATCACCACAATCCCAGCTTCAGTCACCATAAACAGAAACACATGAACAAATCTATATATCATGTTGGCCCAGTCACTGAATATGCTTTCTATAAACTTCAGAAGAATAGCATTAGGCTAACTTGGGTCTCTAAGCACCACCCTGAAAATCAACTACAGCATATCCAAGAACCTTCTCAGAAATGCCCCTAATGATGCAGAACTTCCACCGCAATTATCTGTTCCCACAAAGAGTAGTAAATGATCTTCACTTGAGCAAAGAATCTTTGCAAACTCGGTTGTGCTAGTATGACTGCATCAGCCGATATGTCTGAGGGATGCACGCTTGCCCCATTTTCCATACTGTCTGTCCTCACAGAGAAGCTGTAGGTGTGCAGTACCTGATAACGCTGGATACTTGGAGCACCTCTGAGTAGCACACAAACAACTTCCCAGATGTCTACACTGATCTCAGTGCCTGGGCTTTTGAGATGTCAAGTAAGCACCCAACCTAGAATGCAATGTGGGCCAGGAAAGCATGACACAGGGTAACCAGAGCTGCCCTTTCTGCTAAAATTTTAATCTTTTGCATTCTTGGCATTTGACGCTGTAGGTGAGATATCTGTCCCACCTGGCACTTCATCTCTCTCCTCTTCTAGAACCAGGGATTCCAGCAGGAAGGATTCAGCCAGTGTTGCCAAGATTTTTGTTCTGTCCAGACCCAGGCATGTGAGAAGCATGTGTCAGCCTGGGCTGAGGATCTGAGAAGGACCTCAGTTTTCATCCAGATTAGTCAGGAATGAACATGCTCCCCACAGATCTTGGTTTCATAGGTAGCAATGAGCCTATCTAAGGAGACCGCAACCTTGTTCCTCTTCTGGCCTGTCTTCCTCCTCTCCTCCTCTGCTCCTAGCCATGAAGACCCAGTGTCTCCTGCACAGGCTGTGGCATCCGCTGGACCCTGCCATGATCTGATCTAACTCATGAAGGCAGATGGCCATTTTTATCTGCCATATTAGTAAGGGAATTTGTCTCACATGAGACCCAGAGCTAGAACAAGGTAGGCAATGTGAGACTAAAAGAGAAAGCTACAAAGAAGAGAAGTAGGAGGGGAAGGAGACCCTTCCTATTTCAGTGCCAATGAGCTAGTAAATGGGTACACTCTGTACAACTGTAGCCACTGAGTCCGAGTCTGGGTACACACCTGGTGACTCTGAACTTGTAGTTAAAGCAAAGGCTTTTCTCTACATTTCTAGTCTGTTGGGGTAAGAGATATGAATGGTGATGGAATTGAAACCCATTTATTAACATCTAAAACTAAAAGATTTTGCTGGTAAGCCTTCCCTGCACTTGATAACTACCTGTATCTGTGCATCACAGATAAAAGTAAGTTTCATCATGGAACTCTAAAAGAAAAAGCCAGTGGAGAGAGTATAGTGTTTATGTTTCAGAGGCAGTTTAAAATACAGAAATGTATTTCTTGTGGAATACCCAAAGACCACCCCCATCTGGGGGAAAGAAAGTGGGAAATGAGAGGAAGATCTGTCATCCTCCCTGGTATGCACTATCTTTGAAATAGTAATGGCTACATAGTAAATACAGTACCATGCTGTGTAGCGTCTCAAACCCAGGCTAAAGATCCTCTGTTAATAAAAGCGATAAAATTGCACTCCTCAGATTAACTTACTAGGAAATTCCAAAGCATGTTTCAGCAATCAGAGTTGTTTTTTTTTCTCACATCAAAGATCTCAGTCCATAAAAGGCTTCTGGGATACAAGAAAAAGAAAACTTAATTAAATTGTATGGGAAGTCAGAACAATAGGTGCCCTAATTATTCCCAATTAACCCTGCCCAGGAACTCAGACACAAGGTGAACACACACTAACAAATCACTGTTGAGGATAGCTTCTTCTACTCAAAACAGAGGCAAATAACACAATAGAATTAGGTGGCATTCTCATCATGCTATGACTAAAAAATGTGCATGCTGAACATCCTCCAAACTTACTCCTTCTTGTGATTCACCTTCTCTAATAACTTAAACACTGAAACTTAAGACTTCTCCCAAAGCTTGGTGGTTCCTACACCTGTCCTGTTAGGACTTGCTCCATCACTGTGCTCAGTCCTCTTTGCCCTTGGACTGGAGTTAGTTACACAAAACTCCAAAACTGGAGTTACGCAAACACAGCAGTCTGATTTCATTCAGACAAACAAAATTATGGGCCTTTTATATCAGCACATTCTGGGCAGCTGTAACCTTATCAGATGCTAACTCTGCATTGTTCAAGATTAACCAAATTGCAAAGTATTTTTAAATAAAGTTCCTAAGGAGATAGTCCAATCAAGATAAGCAAAATCAATAAGACCACACATTCAGCCTTGCAACAGGCCAGCTTCTGAGCCGCCTCCTCTCTTTCCACATCTCACTGAAAATGGATTAGCGTACACCAGGGATGGGAAGCAGGACTGGATGGTGCTCTACACTGCTTAGTCAGAAGTTCCTTATCTGTCTAGGAAACAGGCATTTCTACCAAGTAAACCTCATGATGACAGAGAAAAGAATCCGCCTAAACGTATACTGACATCCTGCCTAATACATCTCCCCAAAAGATTATAAATTACTCTTGTAATGGCACCTAATCTAATTAAAACATAACTTTTTTATTTCTGAGTAAGATGACAATATCTCACAGAAAAGTGTGACTAGTACAATGAAAGGGTACCAAGCAGGTACACTGACTTGGTCTTTTCAGACTGAAAAAGAGGTGATGGAGGTAGAGATATGACAAGCATCTGAATAGTCCTGAAGCACGGCAGGAAGACAGCGACCCGGGAACAATTTTTCAGTGTTCCTCATACAGCAGGAACTAGCAAACATCAAGCAGCAAGTACAAACAAGTAAAGGGAGAATCTTTCTCTCAAACAGTATAAAACTGTGGAGTTCATTGTCACAAGATATTGAGGGTGGGAAATAAAATCCATCAAGGGCTATGAAAGACTAAGCTATCACCTCCAGCACAGGAAATCTCTGAACCACAGATCACTAGAACCTGAAAACTGGGAAGGAGGGAGACAGTATAATATGACTGTATAGCTGATTTTTCTTCCCTGAGCATCTGCTACAGTCACTGTCAAAAAGCAGATGCTCTTTGATAGGATAGAGAGGTCCTTAATCTGAATGAGTGTAAACCCCTTTATGCCACTGTATACAGTGTAAATGAAAAAAAAAATATTCATTATATCATCATGTATTTCCCCTTTCTGCATACGTATATGCACATATATATATGCACGTGTATATATGTACATATGTATATACATATACACATTCCTGCAAAAGCGATTGATAGCCATGATATTCTTTGGTTCCAGGTACCCTTTTAGCAGCAAGTAACAATATAAACTGCTACCTTGGGAAAGCCTTAGCTTACAGGGACACTGTAAGCTCATATGAACTGTGCCACGGAGACTCCTGTTACAGAGATTCGCATTACAGATTCTGAGCTAGCAGAAACTGCAACTTCAGTAATGTTTTTTGACAGTTTATTTTTGCGTAATGCCCCAGATTAAAAGAAAAGAAAAACAACACACCACAAAAAAAACTGAAAAGAAACCAGCCCAAATTCCAGTGTGCAGCTCTGTAATCAGACCCACATGTGCCTTTTACAGGGCTGGAACCTACAGACATAGCTCTTCCCTTCAGACATCCGCCACTAACCAGCTCCTTCAGGCATAATCTGGAGCATCCTTGCCGTTACTGCTTTGCTTTCCTCAGGTTTCCCGATCCCCATCTCTTCATTCTGGGAGTCTCAGTCTCTCTGGCTCTAAGCCTTGCTCTGTCACCTTGTTCCAAGAAGCGTGCCTTTTCCCAATCCCTCTCCTTTGCTAAATGTCTTCTGGTATGGATGTCACCTTACAGGCTTCAGACTTCCATTTACAGACATCTTTCTCCAAGCTCCCAAACCCAGCCTCTTCTTCCAAAATATGCCTCACCTGAGATCTTACTTACCCTTTCTTCACTGACTTCCAGCCTGTCAGAGTCAGTTTTCTCTCCTCTTCTTGTAATTCAGGCTTTTGTCTAATCCTGTAAATTTTAAGCTTTACCTCTTCCTTCTCTCTTCCCTACACAAGGCTTTCTTCCCATTCTGCATTTAAATCAGGTAATGCTCTTCTGTAGATTTCCTCACGGGCTCTACGAAGCCACAGTTTCCCTCTCCTTGCTGCACAAACCAGATGGGAAAGTCCTTTTCTCCCCAAAGCAAACTTTAGGTTTAATGAGGAAATACTTACCCAACATAATTAATAACATTAGTACACAGCAGTTTTATGCCCCAACAGTGAACTGCTGGGTAGGGTATAGCCTTTCATTCCTTTTCTCGATGGTTTTTGGTCTCAGACTGTCTTTGTGCTTGTTTTGCATGTGTTGCCAACCACATGTCATCTTAGGCCACTGCTCAAGTTTTTGCTTTCTGCCTTTGTAAAGTTTCCTCAAGTTCTCCTTCTGGTACCAACTGATAACAGCCACAGCTCTGGCAATGGATTTGGAGACCACATGTATCTTGGAGAGTTTGAAATCGCTTTCTCCCTGGACCCTTGCCATGTGGTGTTGAGCATGTCCCAGCTTCTGGTCATCCAATTGCATCAGCTGCTCCTCTTCATCCTTCCCTTGTCGATGTCAGGCCTTAACCTTTGCCGTGATGGTGGCAGCAGCATGGCTCCAAGCACAAAAGCGATAAGAGGACCCATTGCAAACCTGGGTTCACCCTCTCAAGCCCAGGCTGTTAGCCTGGGAGACCTGCTCACTGCCCAGCAGGGGAATAGATGCAGTACATTCAGTGACCACATAAACGTAGGGATTTTAGAGTGCTGCGTATCTGAAGAGAAAGTAAGCAAAGACTTTTCACTTCATTAAATGAATTTTCCCCAACCATAATCTCAATAGTAGCTAAAATATTTTGACAGGATTTCTACACATGCACACACAGCACCAGTCTGTCACTGACAGCCAGTCTAGCAAAATTTCCCAAGTGACAGAGTTTTATCCGATGGGCAATTAAGGACTTTACCGGTTGCATCTATAGTAAAATTAGCTGCCAATTTTTTTTTTTGCTTAACTTTTGCAAAAGATGTGCAATCTGTCACACACAACCCACAGTTACACTGAAACAGACACTAATAGACAGCTAAGAGCTCTGCATGCCTAAATAAATATTGAAATATCATCAGCTTAGTCAAAGGTAAAGTGATGATAGCGAAGGCAAAGGTTTTCTGCATTTTTCTGCACTGTTCTGCAGGCAGTACATGCATTAGACCTTCCCTATCATGAGATATTGAGGTTTAATGTTGTAAATATTTGTATTTTCTCACCAGCTGCACACCTAAAAGAGATCATGCTTCCCTGCTTTCTCTGCAGGTCTCCCCATGCATGGAAAGGGATGAAGAAGGCCAAGAGGAGGAAGCAGTGACATGCAAGGAGGTCTAGGACCGCAGCTGGGACCGGGTGAATGCACGTCATCCCTTTTCCTGTTCTGTGGAGCTTCCCAGAACAGAAAGATGCTCTGTGACTCAAGAATGGACTTTTCAGCTAAAAAAGCATCTAAAGTTGGCTCTGCTGAGAGGAGTGACACATACCACAGACTGCCAAAACTCCCACAGAGGACTCTCCCTCCACCGTAGAGACAGTTTGCTGTCCAAACATTTTTCAGCTAAGAAAAAAAGAGGGGCTTTTTTTTTCCCCTTCTTTGGGGGAAGGGGGAAAGGCAGGGTGTTTAATGACTTTTCTTGGTGACCAAATTTGCAGTACTAATCTCTCTCACCACGTTTTTAATCTAATGAAAACTATATCAAGTATTAATCTTTACATTATCTTACAGTTCAGATTTGCTAAAGGTCATGAACTGTTCAAAGCTAAAAAGCTTTGCTGCAAGGGAAACTATCATCACAGATATTTCACAATAAGCTGCAGGATTTTCTTATTCCTTTTTTTGGTTCCTCTTACTCCAGGTTATTAAAAAGTACAAAACTGTTAAAAGGAACGTAGTAACAGCAGCCAGGACATTCTGTTCATTTGCCCTTTAATCTTCCTGCTGTATTGCTAGTGTAATAATTGATACCAATTATTTTCAGAATTCTGTCTGCAATTCTGTATGTATTAAGCAGATTAATCTAGTCCGCAGGAAAAAAAAAAAGTGCTGTATTTTATAAGCTCCACGGTAGAGAGTCTTCTTTATCATCAGCGTTTGTGCAGATTTCTGTCCTTGGCTTGGCAGGCCAAGTTAAAAACACTGTGAAAAAGTAAAGTCCTATCCAGAGAACATAAATTATACATAACAAAACTGAGCAAGTAGAATATATTTATTGAAACAATACAGAAACACTGAATTATCATTTCCAACCTGGAAATATGTAGTTCCAGAGTGGTATGGAGATATATAATTGCAGTATTACAAGAATGCTCTCAGATTCAGTTCCACATCACCTTTTTCAAAGTAAGCCTTTGCTTGCAAAGAAGACCTGTGAAAATTGTTTCCACAACATTTTATCGGTCAACAACCTGCCTAAATAAATTGTCTTTAAAATATTTAACTGATTCCAGTAACTACAGAATATTAAGAGGGCACAACAAAGAATACAAAATACATAAAATCAATGCTGAATGTATGTCTTTAATCTTTTTTACTTGGGCATTGCATTCCTATCTTTAATTGCAAGAGCACACAACAATATATGTGTTGCACTCCCTTGCAATTAGCCACACATGGATAATCTATTTTAGCATGCATATTGCTTTGTATATGACATGCTAGACCACAAAAGCTATTTATATGATATGTAAGTATAAATTGCATTTACACAATATGCTATAAATTAAGGATTACAATGAGAAAAGTAGTAAATATCTGCTAGCATATTAGCCCAACAAAATACTCAGCCAAGAGCTGTCTAGATGGAAAGTTATATGCTTTTATTTAAGGTTTGCCGTTAATTTAGTTAAACGGATACAAAAAGCTGTGCGAAAGCTCATTTCAGTTTACACAGACCTTATCTCTGGTGTATATCATTTAGAAATAAGCTTAAGCCTGAAGAGAGTTTGATCTTAAGCTAGAGAGTTTAGCTCTTACCTTGTTCTCTCCTTCATTTTAGAAAACAAGCTCTTTGTAATGAGCTTTGTAGCCAACCTCCTCATTCTACAAAATAACTTTGTCTTTGCTACATAGAGTGCTATATACATGTACGAGGACAGAAGAAAACGCATGCATTTTATAATTAGTGTCCAGTAAATACAGAGCGAGGAATACAAAAAGGTGCACAAGAAGCACAGATCCTAAAGAATTAATCCGATTTTAAAAATGCAGCACAATTTACAATCCAAATCAGTTTTTGTAACATGGGTACAAGCTAAAAACAATTTCTTTGATTTTTCCTTCCAAAACATGTAGACCTCTAAGAGCACCAGATGATTAAATACTATACACTGTACAATCCACTGCATCATTTTCAGCTACCTTGGATTTTAAAGTTAAGTGTACTGAAACAATAAATTTTGAAATAAAAACTTTTAAAATGTACCCAGCTAACAAGAAAATAGGTAAAAGGGATTAAGCTCATCTAAAATATGAACAGTTCATCACAATTTCCAATATTAACGGCTACTTACATTTTAAAATTAATAAATACATACACACCATATACACATAAAGCATGACAGAAGAATTCAAAAGGATGCTGCATGATCTTCCATCTACATACAAAAAGGGGGACAAATTCTGCGCAAAGTTAAAATCTCCAACTAGTTACCATTTTTTAAATGGAGACTTAAACTTAGTTAATCCTCAGCTTTATAATTTCTTTTGCTCATTAAATAAAATACTGGCATCACATAATTTTATTTGTTAACCTTTCAAAAAGCCCAGCTTCCAGGTGAGAAGAGACTTCGAGAGTGAAAGTAGAAAAAGTATAACAGGATGAGGCTGATTTAGAAACTCTTGTAAATATTCTGATTTATTCCTCTGTTAAGTATGCAAATATGCTGCCTAAAGCCTTCCCCTTCCTGCCCTGGTCCCCCCAGGAAAACGTGTAAAGTCAAATATGTGCAGGCTAGCACAATCAGAAGATGTATTTCCTTAGGGCTATTCTCATCTGCCAAGTACTGTGAAGCATTTTCTTAGAGATAAGCCTCTCTGGAGCAAGTAAAAAGGAAAAAAAAGTATATGTTCCCAGAAGAAATCTATTTGCCTATTAGCACTCCCTATAGCTCAAGATATTCTCTCAGGTGTTATTCCAAGCTTTCTGCCCACCCAACTGGAGAGCTTTGCAGTTCTGGGTTTGTGCCACCTGCCTCAGTAAGAATCAAAGTGAATCTGGTGGCACACAGTTGGAAGTCAAAGCTTTGCTCAAAGTCCACGACAGCAAGACCACTGCCAGTGACCCCTCAGCCTCACCCGAGCTCATAAGGCACACTCCTGTGAGAGTAAAGGAAGTGGTCTAATATTTAACAGGTCTTTCCAGCTTCAGCTCTGTGTTGCCAGACTTGGCCAAGGTCACCGAACTCTCATTCAGATTCAGATCTGAACACAGAAATCCCACAAGTTCGGCATTAATAGCACTGAATGCTCAAGTTTTCCCACTGCTTATTTCTGAGGTACAAAGCGGATATCTAAATAAGGATCTAGATACAAATCTCAGGCTGTATCTACAAAACAGCCAAATAAATGTATTTTAATCGTAATGCAGGTGCAATGAGCTCAATTTTAAAACATGAGAAAATTATACACAAAGAAGTTATACAAACCTGTAGTGGTATTAGCTTAGATTTCTCTCCTGTCAGATCTCAAACCTGAAATGGGATCATCAAAGGAAACATTAGTGAAAACATCAGCAACACTCTTTCCTCACATATTAAATAGAGAAACCAGGAACATGCTTTTCAAGCTAGGGCCTGGTGCTGCCTAGTGGATGAGGTATAGGACTGAACCAATTTTTGTTACTGGTCATAAAAATATCCCACTGCAAAGATGTCAAGTCTAGTGCTCTGGCAAGATTCCAGTTTGGATAATTATGGTATTCTGCTTTCCTAAAACTTTGTTTCCTTCACAGTAGTACTGTGGTTTGCCTACCCTACAATGCTATACAGTGTTGCTCTGTGTCCTTTAACAATTTTTTAGCAGTACCTTCACTTTAATGATGTACAGACTACTGCCAGAAATGGTTATAGATCTTAATGCTATACCATCATGGGTTTTTTTATGAACTCCTGTATCCAGAGTCACCTTCCCACAGCACCAAAGCCTATGACAAAAAATTGCAAAGTTGGATGCTTCCTCTCCTGGGAAGGGCCTGGGGCTGCAGTCGTTCATCTCCTGCGAATCCCTCCCTCAAGCCCTGGCAAATATGCTCCTGAAAATACAACACAAAGTCGATACTGGAATTTTCCAAGTACCTCATGATCCTGCTTGATGATAAGCACTATATACAGGATAATCTGCTCTATGAGATGTGGGGTTTGGGAAGACCAGAAGTTACAGTCTCCATTTCCTTCATTTTTGCCTTTGACATCAATGGCAGGAGTGCAAACACTTTCTGTTGCAGTGTGAACAAACCCTTACAGGTGTTCTTTTAAAATACACTGTCTTTAAAATATTCATGGCACGGGCATCCAGCCTGTGCTGCTGATTTCAGTGTTGTTGCCACCCACAGAGATGCTCTGGCTGTGGCGTTACTCGGAGAGCAGGAATGACTAAGAAGGTTGCACAGCCAAGCTTCTTCTGCCAGACCTAAAGCCAACCACAGACTTTGATAAGCATTCAGTCAGGATTTTAGTGTTTATACTGTGTTTTCCTTCTGCTGCACTGTTGAGGGATAATTGCGTTTGTATTTGTCCTAATGATGTGATTATGCTTTGCATTCACCCTTTTCATGTGATGTCAAAGGAGCTAATGGCATCCCCTCAGGATTAAACAAAGCAGTAAGCAAATCTCAAAGGCAGGTAGCTACTTCTCTGGGAATAAATATATCCAAAAGAGATGGGTAGAAAAATACAGAAGGCCAGGCATCCTATTCCTTCTAGTGGAACTAAATGAATTTTATGCATGTAGGGTCTGGGTGAAGGGGGCTTTTGAGGATGGAGGGATTCCAATTTTACATACATATTTAAAAACTAGCTATATGTTTATTTAGATAATAAAATAATAATGTTTTGAAATACTGGAAGGCTGTAATTTCTAAAATGTAAAACTACTATCACTAGCTATATTGGCAAATTCTGAAAGTTTATTATGGATTTTCACCTGAAAAAGCACTAAACATCAACAGTCTTCCTCAGCTTCGGATTCTTAAAATCAAATCTAAATCTGCATAAAGCTGACTAAATACCATTGACCGGACTCTCCTTTTTCTTTCCCATATCAAGTGAATCGGACTTTGTATTTTTATAATAAAGGGTAACAGGAGTGCCTATTAAAAGGATTTTCATTGCCTTGCCTTCACATTAAGGCAGCACAGCGTAACTGCACAGCTTCACAACTGAGGGTTTGGGGTTTTTTTAAATTAATGGCTATTCCATTTTTTTACTTTTTCAAGTGAACGGAAATTGACCTTCATTGTCTCTTTAGTCAGTCCAGCTCAGAATCAAAGAGCAAGTTAATTATAACCATTTAAAACTTAACAGTTGAAGCCTTTTGATGTAATATCGCATTCATTTCTAATTAACTGTACATATGTCTTGCCGAGTTATCGAATAACTCTTGAGATCTGTCAGCATAAAACCTTAATAAAAGCACGAACACTTCAGGATGAAGATTAGACAATCCTTATATAAGAACGAACAGAAGGTGACGGGGAACAAGACTGAGTATAGGAAGAAATCTCCGCCTAACTGCTTTCCCTAGTGTTCTTTAAAACATGGTTGCTCCAGCTGCTGCTGCACAGCAGCTTGGTGTCCTGAGAGTCTGGGCTGTCAATTTTAGTTTTATAAGTAAAACAAAAATACAAGTAGCTGTATATTTCAGCCTTTTCAATGATCCATCGTGTAAAGTTTTAATCTGATCAAGCACAAACATTTTCCTTTTGTGGCTATTTATGGCCCCTGTCCTAGAACCTGATCATCAAAATCAGTGAAAGCCACCCCAGCAGCCCAGTGGAGCAAGTTGAAGTCAAGATGCTGTCCCTCTTCCGGTGAAGCTCTTCTCTCCAGTGACCAGATTCCCTGGCCATGGAGTTGGCGTTGGGTTGTGAGCTTTGCAACAAGGATCCAACAATGTGTTAGGAGAGTTTGGGATCTTGATTTTGTTTCTCTGTAAACAAAGCTACACTGTTTCTTAGTTCATCAAGTTTATTGTTATCATCATTATTTTTAACACCTTTGCTCCCAAAAATAACTAGTCTTGAAAAAAGACTTCACAACATGGTCCTAAATATGATTTTCATTCCATATGGCTTTAAAATGGCAATTACCTGAATACTAGGGCTCAAAAAAAGAGTCGAAGTCACAGTGTGCCTGCTTTCTTCAGAGCTGCTTCTATCACTCAAGTGGTGTATTTGTTTGGGGTTTTTTCACTTGGTGTGGGAAGGATAGGAGCAGGTTGATTCTCCATCCTGCTTCTTCAGCTTTGAACCCTGTATTGGGTAAGGCGGGCAGAATAAAACTGAACCAAGCACTGTCCTCAGAGCTCTGTTCACCCCACCAGGCACACCTACCCAGGGTTGAAGAGTATAAAATGGAGTGTAATCTCTCTGCTCACAGCATTGAAACTCAGGGGGAAAAAAAAAACTTCTTCATCAACAGTGGTAACCATAAATCAGGGTAAAAGTCATCGTCATGTGGAAGAGCACAGAAACCAGAACCAAATGGCTGGAAACCCTTTGGAAAGAGTGGATGATCTGGGGAAGGATGCTGGAAAGACCGAAACATCAAGATCAGGGGGAGAAGAAGCTGTGTTTATTTTTCTTAGTTATAATTTAAATGTTATTTGGTGGTTACTCTGGGCGAAAAGTTTACAACAGCCCTGAGGAAGGTCCAGGACAACTGAAAAAAAAATTGTGAATCCCCATTATTCTGAGGGATGAAATTTATTACGGGTTATTGTTGCCTCGGGAAGGATGAAGATGAATCTGTACTGGATAATTAGAAGAGTCAGAAAAAGAAGCAAGACTTGGGTGACAGTAGGCACCATTGGAGGAAATCCGTATATTACAACATTATGAAAGTGTGACACACCACAGGCCACACTACTGCACATTCTCCTCTGCTGAACTCCACTAAAATCAGTGAAGGGACAGGAGCAAAGAAATGTCAGTCACACTCAAAGCATGTTTTCCATATTTTTCCCCAGAAAGGGGCTTGCTTCATTTTATTTAGTGATAATCCATTGTACCCAGTAGATGGGCGCAGCATTTTGTCTCCACTTCAGTGGATTTCTTGCCCCACTGAAAATTTGTAACAAGTAAGTCTATTCCTGCCAAGGTCTGGGAAGTATCAGACAGAAGGACTTCTGTTGCATAATTTTGTATCCAGTTAGACCTAAAATAAAAGCATATATGTGACCACAAAAATTAGTTTTGTCCTCATAAAATCTTTCCAAAAAATACTGAAAGGAAATTATGTCACTGAGAATATTTTGTATTCAAATGTTTTTGTTTAGCTTCTCATCACAGCCAGCTAGCTGTCATGAAAGAGCTTTTATATTTACAATGTTTCTCAGCATGAAATATCCCAAAATGTTTTCAGGTTTTTTGTTTTGTTTTGTTTTTGTTTTTTTTTTTAATGGGAAAATATTCACCACTGAAACGCAGCCCCTTTGGCTTAGAAGAAGGCAGGCAGCTAAACAAATGGGATATGAAGAGTCCATGCAACTATAAAATGAATTATGGCCAGTGCTTACAAGCAAAGCTATACACCATAGCAGTGTGACCAGAATTATTTTAATATCCATACACTGTTTCTATTTTGAGGGTCGCCACTGAGTGAGGTCTGCACACTGAAACAAAACTTAATAGAGATTCACCTGGGAAACTGGAAGCTGTTGGTCTAAGGTTCTGGGATATATCAAACCTAATTTATCAGCCATTAAGCTCTCATTGCTCTTGCCCTAACCAGATGTAAGTCGAACTTGGGATAAATTCAAATGTAATTCTCCAACTTGTACAACCTGTAGTGCCAGAAATTATTATAATTTAGCAGGCGCACTGGCCATTTTCTCAGTGTAGCTATACTAGGTATCTGGCAAATGGATAGCATAACTTAACTCTCCTGGGTCTGAGACACTAATGGCTGGATCTGCAGAACTTTTAGGTTCTTCCCACTGTTTCAGCTCTGACAACAGCAACCAAAATGTTAACTCCTCATGTATGACCTACAGCCCTTCAAAGACATATCTAGGTTCACTTTCTTCTTACTTCTAATAGATTTAACTCTCCACTGGAAATTGTCCTCTCACTATGAGTAAAAAGGCAGTCCTATTATTTACAATGTCCAGGTTTAGCCCAGTCTGCCTTAAAGGACTGGCTATAGATACATCAATCGCTTGTGACATGTGATGGCCAGTTTACCAAGCAACTAAAAGTTCCTTCTAGTAAGCACTACCCAAAGTCCCATTCAGGGATTGACTACTGAAACCAAACATGATCAGGTCAGCAGCTGTGCTGTCAGAAACCTTCTGCACAGAAATAAGTTCTATGCAAGAATGCAACAGCTGTTCATTAAGAAAACCTGAAAGATCATGACGACAGGACCATAAATCAAAACAAAAGAAACTTGCATTGGAAAGGAGTTACCTAGACAGTCATTTATATTTAATGAATGTGAAAACATTTTGTGCAAGAAGAGCTGTGGGATGCTCCTTTAACTCCTAGTTTTATAAACCAATAAAAGACAAAGCTGGGAAAGGAAGCCTGGGGTCCAAACATCTGCTCTCACACCCTGCCATATTATTCTTTTCAGAAATGCAATCTGAAGTCATGTGGGTTTTGCTCTGTGTTACTTGTCCTAGCAGGTTATTCCAGAGCATCACGTTCTGACGGTGGGAGGTCGCCTTCTCCATTCCAGGATGAGTCTATCTGTACTCCTCCACAGACTTTGGCACTCATCCTACACATTTTTTCTCCTTCTTAATATTTACTGCCCTGTTGTCTTTATAGGCAACACAAACATCCCCTCTCACCCTTTTTCTCCCTGAGGAAAGTGCTCCTAACTTTTTGTCTATGTAGTTACTTCTGCTCCCAGTTCCACCAGTGCAGGTCACAGGTGTCATCCCTGAAGAGAGGAGAACCACAACACTTCAAAACTGAGAAGAAACCCAACTCTCTGGTCTTCCAAAGACTCCATGTAGGATTTTTCAGAACAACACAAAGAGGTACAATGGCATGAAATGGATGCTGTGATCTCCAAGGAGTCTGTTAACCAGAAAACAGCTTCCATGACAGGACACTGCCCCATTCAGGACAGCATTTATCTCACCGAGCTGTACACACTTGCATCAGGCCCCTCAGTATCTAATACAATGTGTACAATGGCGTACACATGGTGTACACAGCAAGGTGTTGGTAGTGGGGGGCTGCAGGGCAGCCCCTGTGAGGAGTGGCCGGGGCTGCCCCGAGCCGGACACAGCCAGTTCCAGCCGGCTCCAACCCACCCACCGCGGGCACGGCTGAGCCCCGCATCCACGATGGAGGCGCCTCAGCTAAAGCCTGTGTAAGGAAGGGCAGACAGTGCCACAAAGAGAGAGAGGAGGAGGGAACACGAGGGAACCTGCAGATGAGGAGGGGCTCGGGGGAAACAGCAGACAAAGCACTAAGGTCAGGGGAGGAGGAGGTGCTCCATGGCACAGCAGATGCTCCGAAAGGGGCTGCAGCCTGTGGGAGACCCACACCTGAGACTAGCAGAAGAGTGAGGAGGAAGGAGCAGCAGAAAGAACTCTCCATGTCATGACAACTACCTCCTGCACTGCTCGCTGCCTCACTGAAGGGACTGGGTGAGACCTGTAGCGATAACAGGAGTATGGACTGAAGGAGTGAAGCTGAGCCTGGGAACAAGGGAGGACAGGTGTTTTAAATGTCTGTCTTTTTTATGTGTGTCTCCCAATATCCAAAAATCAGTACTCAAATATTTAGACTAATGGGTAAATTATTTCCCTGCCTTTATTTCAACACACAATTTCTCACTCTCTTGTTCTTCCTATTTTCTCCCCCCGTCCTGCTGCTGGGGCAGTGAGTGAGCGGCTTTGTGAGTACTCGCCCATGTGCTGAGGCCAGCCCTACACATATAAAAAAGATGCACTTCTGAGGTAAAAAATATTCTCTGACCATCTTTCAGAAATTCCAGTTGAAGATCTAAACATTTAATCTTTACATTCTTATTCGCATCTGCCTGTAATGAACCTGGAGGACAAGAGTTTCTGCCCTCTACAAAAGTAAATGGAGAGGACCCCAAGCGATCAGGATTCATTAAAGACTCCGTTCTGGGCACTGAACGTTACATACCTAGCAAGGGTGTCTCCTTACCCAGGTAATGGAAAGAAAGGAGAGGTCAGAAAACAGAAAAACCTAAAGGCAGTATTACTTATTCAAAATTCTAAGCAGAAAATGTTAAGGTTAGCAAGACTGCTCCAGAATGACTCCCAATGAAGTGTCCATCAGATCAAAGACACCATAGATCAAAAAGATCTGGTAGGTAAGTCGAGAAAAGGCAAAGCTTACAATCCCCAGAATAAGAAAGAGGAAGAAAAAGGCAGGGGAAATAGCCTTGAAATGGTGTTCATAGAAGTTACATGTTTTGAAATCTGCTTGGCCTTACAGAGTTGCTTCTAAGATGCCAGCAGAGCAGGCTGCAGCAGCATGTCAGCAGTTATTCCTGAGAACTCCTGGAAGAAGGGGTAGGTATAACGTAATAACTGACTATAGCAAAGCCTCTCTTTTCTCCTTGTTCCTACCAAACACATTCTGGATTAAATGTCTGTAGGATAGAAGAGCACTGATAGATAACCATAGCTACAGAGTATTTTCTAGTGTGGCACTAAGAGACTGGAAAGATGTAGTGACTAAAGTTCTTAAGGGATGCAACACATTCAGTATTTAAAATAACCACCTGAACGATACAATACAAAGAACACTTAAAAGCAGCAACACAAAGATGGAAGGGACTGCAACCATGTTAGAGGACAAAATAACAATTAAAAAATTGTCTTGTTCAGGAAAAGTAAAATGTTATTCAGGTATGAAGAACATAAAAAATAATTTATTGGAAACAGAGAATAGGAAGCCGCTGGCTAAATCACAGTTCTGCTGAAACTGACTGAAAGGTTATAAAGAATTACAAGCTAAACATGAGTTACCAACATCGTGCTGTTGCAATAATAAATAAATAAAAAAAAAAAAAAAAGGCAAACAACTAGGATTACAGATTGCAAGATTTATAAAGGGATCCTTTCGTTCTGTCCAACATCAACAGAGCTTTGGTATAAAGTACAGCTCTCGAACATAATTCAAGGAAGATGCAGAACAACCAGACAAGTGTAGAGCAGAGCAACAAGAACAATGAGAGCTAGAAAACACCCTTGGCTAGGGAAGATGGACAAAATTAGAAGAGAGACTGAGGGTAGACATATTAAACCTTTCAAAAGCAGAACAAACTGAAATAAACAGGAAAGGATTAGTTTATTCTCTAATGTCATTTTAGATGCCCTAATGTATCCCACTTGGCCCTAGCTGCCTGTCCAGGAAAGCGTAATGTGGGAATTGTTCCAAACAGGCCAAGCCTCCAGAGATGCCATAGGGCATCTAAAATGTCACTAGGCACCTTTGACAACTACCTCTTCTATGTGAGAGATGACTGGCATATAGATTATACTGCGGGCAACAAACCTCAAGGTTAAGTTAATACCAAGCAGTGTGCCTTCTCCCTACACTCCGTTCACTTTGGGAGTGACTCATTTCATCAAAAAGTCTTATGTCTGAAATAAATTAGAATAAATTACTTGCCTCCATTCTCCACATGGGGAGAGTGACTAAGGCAGGTGTAGATGAGTGTACTGTAAATATCTACAGTTATATGAGATTAATTTCCCCCAATTGTACAAATATTAACTCCCCGATCACCCAGCATTTTCACTCTGTCACAAGTAATGATCTTGATGCAAGAAACACAGACTGAAGTTCTACAACCTACACTATGAAGAAGGTCAGATCGTAAATCCCATTTATTCTTATAACCTATTCTCAATGAGCAACCCCTACCCTTCTATACGGTGTTCCACTAAACTTCCTTAACTCTGGTAAGAATCACCATTACACAATGTCATCAATAATGAAAATAGCATGCCTGCTCTGAAGGTAATATAATCTCTCAAAACAAAAGAAAGGGAAAATTTAGCTGTTATTCATTCAACAGAGAAGTCAACAACTGCACTGTAATATGGTTATGCTTGGTATTTTATCTCTATATTGCTTTTTAAGCCTCATTGTCAAATGCTTTCAAGAAGATCAAATGAAGACCATATTTCAGCCTCAGTAAAAGGCAAAATGTTTCTATCTCTGAAAATGGACAAGTTCATCCACAGTAATTGGCTGTCCACCTAACAAGAAATAATCCAAAGTATTCCCAATTGGTATCTTTTAGTTTCATCTTTGTCTTGCAGGAGGGAAGAGAACACAGAGAAGAAAATGAACCATTGTTTTTCTGCAGAAATTTGTTTTCAGCCTTCCCACCTCAGATGTTTATTCTGTGTCAGAAAATGTATAAATGAAAGAATGTTGAAGCCATCACTGTGACTTTTTTCTCATCTTCTGGCAATTCAGGAAAATAAAACCTGGTACACCTGCCAAACACAAACTGCTACTGGCAACAACTTCTTCAAAGTTCTCAAAGTAGTGTATATAAAAAACGAACTTTCTGTGACCCTGATTTGATTAAGCAGGAATTCAGTAATAAAATAATCACCTTTATTTTCCAGAAACTTCCACTGTCCTTTAGCAGCACAATGCAAAGCATCCCTAGAACAGACTGCACTATAGACTTTCCCCGGGTATATGTCTGTAAGCTATCAGCCGGCTTGGCTATTTGATTCCTTGAGGAGTCTTTGGTAGACTTATTTATGAAGGAAATTCATTATTGTTGAGCTTCCATCTTCAGTTTCTGACAAGTTAAATGGTCAAGTTTACAGTATTTTTTATGATCCTTGCAGCATAAATACAAGCAAAGGATACAAGCAAAGAAATTAAGTGAAGCTGAATGGATTATGCATGCAAACCTCTACCAAACATGCAGTAAGAAGACTCAGGATCTTCTAAACCTTCAGAGTCTAACTTGAATTTTGCACTTCCACTCTCTTCACGTTCCTATAGGCAGTGTGACATTCTGAAAGCAGTGGAAAACAGGAAATGGCCTCAAGTTGCACCAGGGAAGGTTTAGGTTGGATATCAGGAAAAATTCCTTCACCGAAAGGGTCCTCACACACTGGAACAGGCTGCCCAGGGAAGTGATTGAGTCACCATCCCTGGAGATATTTAAAAGACATGTAGTTGTGGTGCTTAGGGACATGGTTTAGTGGTGGACTTGTCAGTGTTAGATTTATGGTTGGACTTGACGATCTTAGAGTTCTTTTCCAACCTAAACAATTTTATGATTCTAAGAGTCTATGAAACATTCACACTAGTGTTTACAAAGGTCACGTAATATGATGGAAAAATCATGTACAAATAACTGTCCTTCATTTATATCTCTTGATGATATCTATGGATTTGAGCACAGCCACAAACTGGGTGGGTTTTTTGCAATATTCTGGTTGCACAAAGCTCAGTGTGAAAGTGTATAATGATCAATGGTAATTGAAACAAAACTGATTTCACTCATATGGATTCTCTCACACCCACACGCTCACATGTGCCCAAGTAGTCTGGCCTGGGTCACTTCAGTGACAAGGAAGACAAGGGACACTGGCTATTCATCACATCATCTGTCTTAGACTGGCTACCATGTGATGGTTTTCTGATGTGCCTTTTGTACCCATTAGGGCTCGACAGGAATGGTGATATTTTGCTTTTTCCACCCTGTAACGCCTCTGAAAGTCATTAGGTAACACTGCTGATTTCCTCATTATTCTTTGGACTCCATTTCCATTTGTAGCTTGTCCTTTATCTTAGCCTGTCCTTCATTTTCCTTGTCCGGATGTCTTGAGGAGGTGGAAGTAAATGTGCTCTGTTCTTTACCTGCTGCTAATCTGGGTGCCATCAACACATTCTTTATCCCTCCTTCTTGTTTTTTTAATTAATTTTTCTGGTACTTTCATATCTCGACACTCTCAGTCATGTCAGTCTCAACATTTCTATCACGAATCACTACATTCTTAATGCTGAAAACCAGTAGGGAAAGGTAAAGATAAGTAATATTATTAGCCCTTTCCCTGTTTATCCATGAAACAGCAGGCCAAAATCCTTTCTTCACCTGAATGCATAATTCAGAGAGCATGCTAAAGCATAAAACCAAATAAACAAAAAAGCTGAATGACAGGATCAAAATGAGAATTAAAATTCAGTTCTGTTCCATATAAGGAAATTCTTTTGACACTAAGAAGAAAGCACAGAGGTGATAATTCTGAATTTTTCATGACTTGAACATCAATTCAAATTCTAGGATAAAAGAAAGCAATTTAAACAATAACGTATCAATGACATTGATCAGCATGTTTTTATAAAAGGCATTCCACTCAATCAGCATGGCTGTAACAAAACTACATTTAATATGATCCCCACTGCTTGCCTGATATACCAAAACAGCATAAGGCAGGCACACACATCCAACAAATTCAGGATACTTTGGCTAATTTTAGTACTTTTGGCACTGCCACAGAAAATGTAATGAGCACAGAGTCTTGAAAGATGTCTTTTCTCCTTGTGTCTGGTAATTCATTGCATCTAATGATTGCCCAAGTGCATTATGACATGAGTGTCCCTACTCCTGTGCATCAGAACAATAGCCGTTTTCAAAGGCAACAGATGAATGATGGACAAATGGTCTAGTATGAACTAGCGAATCTTAAGAGGCTTTGCCCTGTCCTCCATTCACCATTTTTCAAAGGAGCATTTGTGTTGCCTCTGTGGCTTAGTTACCGTGCACCTACGGTTCAGTGTCTAGAAATCTTCAAAGATATTCACAATCTGAAATTTAAGGGAAAGAGCAGTGTTTTTCAAAGTACAGCTATTTTCTAAGCAGTGACATATTTGAGATAATTATGCAATAAACAAGCCTAAAGGTGGGCGTTTCAAAACAGCCCATATTGAAGTTTAGTAGTTTCCAGTCCCCTCAGATTCTCTGGAGAATCCCAGCCTAAATAAATTTTTCTTTCTTTATGTATCAATTTATTTCATGAAAAAGGATAAGGATATCAGAGATTAATTTTTATGGCTTTACTGCTAAGCATGTCCCATTTAATACAACATCTCAAGAGAAACCATTTCATGAAGTAACTTCGTGAGGAGAGGAGAGGATAGGATAGGATTATACTCAACTGCAGCAGTCATCTAGAGAAATGACTTCACGAACAGGATGTCCGTGAGTACAACCATGAGCTTATGGATGTTTGCAGTGTACATAACAAGCAGCAACAGGTTTACATAACAAAGAAGATTTAGATAAGGCATTAAGGAGAAGGAAAAAAATAATGTAATGAAACACTGAAATATGCTGCCAGAGACTGTGAATTTGCTATCACTAAAAGTCCAGCGGGTATGGCATAGCTGTATGCCATGTGTCTTCAGGAAGAATAGTCCTGATGATTAGAGATGGTCCGTATTCTCTCATTCCTTTTCCCGGCTGTCAGTGCTCTTTTTCCTTTCTACTAAAATGGTAGAACAGGCCCCGAGAACATTCTACATATTGTAGCAGTGGAGGGAGAAAAGGTGGTAATTCTGGGAAAGTAAGGGAAAAGGCCTGCTGTGTTAGGCTGCCCTTTATCATAAAAAAGCTATTGGGGAGCCTTGTTGCAAGTGTTTATATCCCAGCAGAGAGGAGAAGGGGGATTGTTAAGGTGGAGATAAATCTACCTCCTCTCCAGGTGAACGAGAAGAATGGCAGTCCCAGCAAGCCCCAGTATGACTGTAAGCTGCTGTGTCCACCAGAATCTGAAGTCCTAAGAAAACAAGCCTCAAAGACCCCAGCACCCAGGAACATGGTGCAGCTTGCAATACTTGGTGCAACTAGATACTTTTCTTGATCATTACTGCAGAAGATTCAGGTATTGTCCATTATTTTTTACACCCATATGTACCAAGAGTGCACTGACACAAGGCACAGAGGTTTCCCCTTGTAGAATATTATGAGGGAAAAAAATGACTGGAGAAAAAACACGCATTAAGAAACTGTCTTATTTTTTAAGAAGAAATGTTGAGGCATAAGACTATAGAATCTTATCTAAAACAGATCTTATCTAAAGCTTAGCTGAATACTAAAACTCAAATCAGGAGCAGGTACATGGTCTTCAAAGGCACGCTCTTTGTACTCCTTTATTCCTCACATTGATGGGTATCTCTGGTTACTTAAAATGACAGCTGGCATTCACGTGGAAGGAAGAAGTTTCTTTTTTCACCATTACCTCATTGTATATACAAAATGTTGTTCTGAGATATGATGTGATTTGACATGAAGTGAGGCAATGGTAAAAAGAATTTTTAAAGGTTTCTTTCAGCTTGGGTGATTCCTGTCAACTTACAAAACCACCACAGAGCAAAATGTTTTGTGAATAATTAGCAGGTTAATTACCCATAAGTAGGGAGTAATTTGTATTACCTATGTGGTTAGCTCACCACACCAAGACCCACGCTGATTGCACATGCCTGTGCTGCCTTACAAATTAAAGGAACAACCCTGCAAGGAACTGTCTGTCCTCAAGTCCTATTGTTGTTCGAATAGTGCACAACACCTAATCCAAAAGGGATTCCTAAGGGATGACAAATGTGTGGTGGATTTCAGATCGGATGCCCTAGAACAAGGTACTTTAGAAAATAAAACAGTCAAGAAAAGCAAAGAAAAAGACACATTTAAGTAACTGAGCCCCACCAGAGCAAAATTAAATATTTGTTGTTCTGATTATAATAATTTTCCTTTATTGTCTGTTCAGTATCCATAAAATGACAGGAGTCATCTGTTGTTGGAGGAGGGAGTACAAACATTACTGCAGCAGTGGCCACTGCTGCTGACCATACCTGCGCCTACATGCCTCCTCTGCACCCACCCCACCTGGGGACTCTTAGACAAATTTCTCTTTTTGCCCAGAGAAACGTTCCCAGAGCTCCCCTCAGCTCTCGTTAGTACGTGACTGTGGTTTTCCATCATACAAAGACTTCCATGTGCAATTTGCAGGTCAGCAGAGTTGGCTGTGCCTTATTAAGTAGACTTTTCTGATTAAATTTGGAGAAATTTGTGGAGTTTTACTAAATTGACCACTGTGAAACCAAGATTTCCCCTGATATCACTGTACTCCCAAGTCCCAGGAGAACGCATGAGGTCATTTGGTGCTCACCCTGGCCAAAACAGATGTAGCACAGCACCAGACCAAGACGCATACCAGGAGAGGAGCAGGTTCACTGCCCGTCCCTGCCTCACTCAACCAGGCAGAGTACAGAGGACGAAGTGCCCCCTGGGGTGCTAGAACATGACGAGTTTCAGGCCCACCCTCACATCTCAGACACCTCCTCTCTCACCAGGCTGTGCAGCCCACCTAACATTTCACAAACAAGCCACTGCTTCAGACAGATTTCCTTTTAACTTAATAAAGAATTGAGGTGAACTACAGGACAACCTGTCTCTAGACGTTGCCTCAACTGGAAATTGCAATGCTGAAAAAGAAAACTATCAGTCAGCAACAATGACTCAGAAGTCAGTTCCCACTTTTTGGTATCCAAAAGCTATAAGCAAGCATCAGAATGCCAAGCAGCCTAGGCTGCCAAGGGAAGTATGTGTGAATGAGGCAGGAGGAAGACAAAGTATCCTGAACTATGTAGAAAGTCTACACTACAGTCCAATGGAAACATGGCTGGATGAATAATCATCTTTTATTTAATATCAAAGACAGATAGTGTTTCACAGTAGGCATGAAATTACACCAGCTCCTTCCATTTTCTGCAAACTGTGCACAAATCTCTTCCAGAACAAAGTTTTGCTCTGGTTTCTCACCAAAATACTTAAAGGGTTGCAAAGGCGTGCTTTCCCAAAGGCCTTGGGAATTGTTGGTAGTCAGAGCTGTGACTGTAGTGCTACAGATCCTATAACATGAGAATTACTATATGCTACACATAGGTAAAATAAAGATTGCAAGCTATAATACGGTATAAACATAAGCTCAGTCATTAGATTAGTGCTTGTGTAAGACGGCGCTCCAAATAGCACACAAACCAATATCCAACGTGCCACAATTCTTTGATTCAACATTTGCTTAAAGGTGGGTTTTTAACTCTGTTTCTCAAATTATTAGCTTCTATGGGTTTGAACAAGACCTTTAAATGTTATTTGAACTTAGGTTTATGGGTGATTCTTTTACCAGAAATTAAGTGTGTGAATTCTTCTTAGTTGCAAATGATCAATATGTGGTCTGTTGAATAGATGTGCCTTCCTCTACTCAAAAGATGTGTGCAAAGTGTTTTCACTGGTATTTGAAATGTTTCTTAAAACTGCGATTTTGAGCACTGGAATAACGTTAGCACCACCTAGAGGCACACGTTAGAACCATGCTTACATTTTACCCAGAAAGATTTTAATTTGAAAACAACTGTATGTCATACCTCTTTAGGTTAAGATGGTTCCCTTTGGCCTGTGGTTTTGAAGGCTATTTCTGATACTGAATTGTATTCCAACGTCTTCATCCAAGATGAGATTTTTAATTGAAAAAAGTATATTTTCTTTGCTTCTGCCTTGAAAGAAAGAAACCTGGAAAGAAAATCAATTTAGATTTATTTTCATGTAATTCAGATGGACAAAATCTCGTCAGCAATTAAAGAACAGACAAAAAGCACAAATGGTTCTGTTTTATTGCCTTTAAACAAATTAAGAAACTCTACTAAAACTGCAATCTTAGTACACCAGATTTTTAACACAGCTGATCAGATCTGTCTTTTAAGCGAGCTCATTCCCTTGAGAACATTCTCACCTATAACCACCTTCAGCATCTCCTTAAGGCTCAGAAACACTTTGCCTGCTTGCCATTGTCTTTTTCTTGGCCCATATCATGTCAGTGACTCCCAGTCACCCTGTCTTTGTCCAGTACATCTAGTACGTCACTCCCTACAAATGAGTTCTAAGTTTATGGGGGAGTTTTGCAGTTGGTCCCTCAATACATAACTTTGCACTTCCTCGTGCCATGAAATGACAGGAATCATCTGTTGTTTGAGAAGCCGGGACAAACATTTCAGCTCATGACCATACCCATGCCTGCATGCCTCCTCTGCACCCACTCCATCCAGGGACTCTTGGAGAAATTTCTCCTTTTGCCCAGAGACATGTTCCCAGAGTTCCCTTCAGCTCACGTTACTATGTGACTTTGGTTTTCGATCATACAAAGACTTTCTATCACTCCGTTTTTTGAAACTACCTGATTTTTCTAGTACAATTTTTTCTAAGTACAATATTCCAGTTCTTCATACTCCTGGAAAAGTTTCTGAACTTTCTTTTTTGTCAGAAATGTCATTAACAGATGACTTACAGGTTTTTATTCTCATCTCTGAATAGTTTCCTTCATTTCTCAAAATGTGCCCTTTTAAAGACAAGGCCTTGAATACTTACTTACTGTATTTTATTTTAACTGAATAAATTCATAGTTTCAGTGTCCTAACTGCTTTTTAAAAGCTTGTTTAATAAAATACACCATTTATCTCAGATCAGAGACTCTGATGAAGTCGTCTGCTAACTTTCACTAGGAACTGTGCTCCACTGTTACTAATACATTTTTGCTCTCCAGCCTATACTGGGAAATGAAATTCAGCCATCATGACTAACTGCTTCATAGAATTTATCTTTCTAATAATATTATGTACCCCTAATGAAATGAGAGTCAAAGTTTTTAGCAGATACCCAACACAACACACAACAGAGCCTCTTTTTTTTTTTTCCTACAAGGAGAGCTTGAACCTACTCGGTTCTTTCCCTCTTCCTTTCAAGTCTGCCACCCCTTCAGTATACAGCAGTATCTCACCAGTATGCAGTATCTTTCTTCCTGACTTCCTTGAACGGCAAAAGATTTTTGTGTGTCATGGTGTTACTTTGCATCATGATTTAAGATTTTACTATTGCTATTCCACCATTTTATTTCTTTAAGATCCAGGTTTATGTCTTACTGCGATTACTTCTAGTCCTTTAATTTAGAATGAAAATACACTTGGTTTTTTTCCTGGTCTCATCCAACATCCCAACACTGCGTTACATATATATTCTTTCATTACATGTATTGTCTGACTGCAATCAGTCTAATTTTCTTTCTCCTTGCTACCCTACTCTTTCTAATAGATGCAAGCAGTTTGAGTCTACCATGTACCCTTTGTGACATGAGTGCTTCACACAGCCACACAAGACAGGTATTCAGCCGGAGCCTCTGTCTCTGCCTTCATGTGCTAGCATTTTCTTGAATTGACTTAAGCAGGAAAACACATATTAGATAGTTAAATATTTCTTCCAGGCCCCAGGAAATATGTATTTTATTTAAAATTATATATTATGTATACATTATGTAGCTCCACTACGTGGCAGGACGCTGAGGGGTGACGCCGCTGGGTCTGCCAGCCCACTGCTGGCTGCAACACAGGCTGGAAGAAGACCAGGTGATTCCCCAACCCCCAAACTCTCTGACACCAAAGCGGCTTGGCTTGCTGGCCCTTGCTGGTCCCCAGCAGGGGCTTGGCCCCAGGGGTGAAGGCAGAGGCTTTCCAGCAGGCTGAGGGCCCTCCTGACTCCCACAGACCACCCACAGCCACGTGTCCCCACTGGGGATAGAGCAGGGTTTGGCCATGGCCTGCCTTGAGCTTCCCTGTGTCAGTCATCCTCCAGGGTTTTCCTGCATTATTCTTTTCCCATCAAGTGATGGCTTATGGCTAGATGCTGAGGTGGTACGGAGCCACCCGAGCCGCACGGATGGGCAGACAGAAATGGGGTAAACTGACCACCAGGCTGGGAGCCACTCGCCACAGGGGGCACATGGGAAGATGACAGTAACAATTAAAATAAATGGCTAGTTGGGACGGTTAAGAGTAGGGGCTTCCTAGAATCATAGAATCATTAAGGTTGGAAAAAACCTCTAGTATCATCAAGTCCAACTGTCAACCCAACACTTCCATGTCTCCTAAACCATGTCCCAAAGTGCTGTGGCTACACATTTTTTTAACACCTCCGGGGATGGTGACTCCCACCACTTCCCTGGGCAGCCTGTTCCAATGCTTGACAACCCTTTCAGTAAAGAAATTTTTCCCAATATCCAATCTAAACCTCCCCTGACGCAGCTTGAGGCCACTTCATTTTGTTCTATCACTAATAACCTGAGAACACCGACCTCGCTACAACCTCCTTTCAGGTAGTTGTAGAGAGCAATAAGGTCTCCCCTCAGCCTCGTCTTCTCCAGACTAAACAACCCCAGTTCCCTCAGCCACTCCTCGTAAGATCTGCTCTCCAGACCCTTCATCAGCTTCATTGTCCTTCTCTGGACATGCTCTAGCACCTCAACGTCCTTCTTGTAGTGAGGGGCCCAAAACCGAACACAAGATTCGAGGTGTGGCCTCACCAGTGCCGAGTACAGGGGGAGGATCATTGCCTGGCTTCCGCTGGCCACACTATTCCTGATACAAGCCAGGATGCCGTTGGCTTTCTTGGCCACCTGGGCACACTGCTGGCTCATGTTCAGGTGGCTGTTAACCAGCACCCCTAGGTCCTTTTCTGCCAGGCAGCTCTCCAGCCACTCCTCCCCAAGCATATAGCGTTGCATGGGGTTGTTGTGACCAAACTGCAGGACTTAGTACTTGGCCTCTTTAAATGGGAAACGAAGGAAACGGCAGCACACAGCGACGAGCAGGCGGCCATGAGGAAACAACGACGGTGTACCCCACTCTCTACCCACTGGCGCTCCTCCGCCATCTTAGTTAAGGGCAGCCCTCCCCCTCGGGAATGAACCCAGAGCCCCGTGTCACGAGACGTCCGCCCCGGCCCAATATGTCTGCCGCCGCCTTCCGCTTCTGTTGTTTCGTGGGGCGGGAAGGAGCGTCGTCGAGCTGTCGGCGCTCTACTCTGCTGCTGGGCCTGGCGTCGATGGTGCGGGAGGCCGCCGGGGCGCGGTCAGGCGGGGCGGCCTGAGGCGGGGCCGGAGGCGGCGGTGGTGGTGGGGCGGCTGTTCCCCGCTCGTCGGCGGGCTGTGGGCACGGGGGGGCCGGGGGCGCTCACCGAGCCAGCGGCTACAGCGCCAGGGGGTGGATCGCGGCGGGGGCGCCGTCCTCGGCCCGGGGTCTCCTCTCCTCACCCCCCCGCCGCCTCTTCCCGCCCCGTGAGGCGAGGCCTCGGTAACGGAGCCTTCCTCTGCCTTGTGCCTGTAGACGGCTCGTGGCTGAGGCGGGAGCGGCCCCAGGTGGCCCTGGCCGAGCTGGTGCAGCCGGCGGAGCTCCGCAGTGGTCTGGGTACATACGCCGCAGGGCCTGGCATTAATCCTTGCCAGCCCGCTGTGAGGGCTGGCTGTAGTTTACAACTGGGACGTGTCTTCCCAAATCAAGAAATCAACCATTTTTGAGTAGAAGGCTGTGCAAGAATAGTACAGTATTTAATAATGGCCGTCTTCAGGTAATGCTGTGTTCCTATATCTCAGGATAAACGTGTCTGTATGTTCCTGTGTGTCAGGATAAATGAATACTTTACAGCATCCCAGAGAGTAGTTAAAGTGACCCTGGCAATGACCCAGTGGTGCTGACAGAGGCTGACAAAAACAGCCTTGGGAAAGATGTACGTTGTCTTCTCTTGTCGATTTTATTCTCTTTCTGGAAGAGCATTAAATTAACGTAGGACTGAGACAGTCTGTTTTTGAGGCTGCTGCTTACCTTTAGGTGAAGTGTCAGTTTAAGTAATAATGCCACATTGATTCTTTAAAAAAAAAAAAACACAACATTTTCTAATGCCTTAAATACCAAAGGGCTCTACATGATCTTGTGTGATTTCTTTAGGTGGAAAGATGGAAGTGAGGTGATTTGGTTGGTTGCAGCTCTGTCTTGACAAATCAGCTATAATACAGACATCTGGGTTTAAGTACTGTGGATGAAATGCAGCAGTTGGTACTCTTTTTTTTTATATAGAACTTTGTCTTTCTCAATCTGGTATATATTTTTTCCCCCACAACTTTCTTAGAGTCAACAGTATTAAACACTTCTGTGGCCAATCAGTTCTGCTGGCTGGCGTATCTGTAAAGGTGCTGTGCCTTTACAATGTCTATACAATATGTCTGTGTGTCTTCACTCCTGTGACACCTGAAGAGGGATAGAGACCTCCAAATCTTATAAAATTTAGTACCCTCATGGAAGAGAAAGTCACTTTACTTACACCACATGATGAAGGAATTCAGCAGCTTAACTGTTGCAAGAGGCAGTAGTCTGTTGGGTGGTCACTTGGAGCAGCTGGTCAGACTTCCAGTGTCTCAGTGCCTTCAGGTCAGGTGCAGCACATCTTGCCTGTAACCCAGGTGGAGAGATAAGGGGGGGCTGGGAGAGGCATTTTGGCAAAGGGAGGTGGACAGTGGAAGACTAGGAAGCTGCAGGGGAGCTCCTTATAAGAAGCCTCATAAAGAAAACCATGGGTTCTGTTTGATCTGTTGAATGTGCGGGTGTGGGGTTGACTCACTTGAGGTACGATGAAGAGGCTTTGCGTGTTTGTGAGGTGCAGTTCTTTTGGCAGCACGTATGACTTGAACAGTGTCATACTGTTCAAGTATAGAAAGGAGAGCCTCAGCTGAGGGTCCTCTTGGGAAGGACTGTAGCCTTCATGAGAGGATGTGGGAGTTTTATTGACATCAAGCCAGGTTTGTGTTATGTTTACGTTGTTGAGTGATAAACTGACAGTCCTGGCTGAAAATAACTTCTTAATCAATGCCTGGCAGGAATGTGACAACTGCACCAGTAAATAATCTCACTGAGGTTTATCACCGTTTTGTTAATTAAATACAGTACATTGGGTTTGTGCATTTATTATTTTAGGGTAGTATTGAATTTATGGCTCACTGAGCAAGACTTTGCACAGAGGACTTGCTGCTCGTGCTCCAAGAAACTCGATAACTGCTTGTGAGAGCTTTTTATGGTGCTTTAGGTGTCAAGGTTTGAGACTTTGATTCTTCTCTGTATATTAAAAAAATAATACCTGCCAAATATAAGAGTTTCCTATCCAGATGTCCTTGAGGCAGAATGAGTGAGGAGTGTATTTCTCTACATATGGCTAGATTGTGTGGGGTTTATTTGATGATGTAACTTTCAGAATTGGCCCTTTGAACTCCAAAGTCAGGCTGGCTAACTATTTCTGTTAGGAAATGTTAAAAAACAAGGGCCAGTCTTCTTTGTCTTTATAGACTCTTGTATGCTGGAGGGGAAGAGTCAAAAGTATGTAGACTTTTTTTATAATTATTATTTTTAAGAGGCTGTTTAGTTTTGAACTGCTGATGAAGGCTTCTCTGACCACGTATTTCATGGATGCTGCCATAGAGTTACTCTGATTCCAGAAACCATGCTGTGTGATGGCAGAAGTATTGTGTAGGTTTGAATAACAGTTTTCCATTAAAATAAGTGAAATCAGGAATTTCAATTCTGAAAGTGTTGCAAAAAATAATTTGTCATTCATTACGAAAATGCTAGGGTTGTGAAATCCTAAGTCAGTAAAAGCTGTTCAGCTTTTAAAATGTTAATTTTGTATCTTATTCTGTAAATGAAACTTACTTGGGCCCCTCAGTGTGTCTTTTAAATAATAAGTCTGTTACAAGTTAGTGGTGTTTACAAGCTCTTGTCTGATGTGGTGTTGTGGTAGTTTCAGTGCAGTATGTAATACACAGCTAATACATCAAGTATAGAACATTGTGATCTGTAACAGATCCATTGGATAAATGTGAATCCTTTCTTTAAAGTGAGATGGAGACATTGCCTAGAATATCCTTTTTGTATTGACATATCTGTGAACCTTTATTCCATCACTCCTTTCTCCTTCATGGGTGTATTTTTTCTTCATTTGTAGTTTTGGGGTTGTGGGGTGTGTGTGGTGGTGTTTTCTTGGTTTTTCGTTTTTTGGGGGGTCTTTGGTTGTGTTTTGGTTTTGTTTTGTTTCTTTTAACAGTGTCTCCCAAAAGAGCTTCAGGGACCGGAGTTAACTTTTTTATTATTTCCCGATTTGTGATGACAGAATCAGTTAAAGCTTCATCTCCTAACCTCTTAAGAATCTGCTTGGCTCTTCCTAGTGACAGAACCAACCCCTGAGAGTGCTCTGACCTGCAGCCAGTTGCTGTTAATGAGCTGAGAAGTGGCCAGGTGAGTGGCAAGTGAAGTGAATTGATACATGTTTTCTTGACCCTGCACTGCCTTCCAGGGTCTGCCAGCTGTGCAGGGAAGTGGGTTAGGGAGCTGATCCAGGTTAATTATCACTCTTCGGCTGGGCTGTCTTTTTTGAGTTAAATATTCTGCTGTGAGAATATGCTTAAAAAGACAAAACAATAAAATAGGTTAGTGATGGTAGTAAGTATGTCTGTGAAGGTTTAAAATGATTCAACTGAATTACAAAATCTGAAGTTCCTACAAAGGACTTAACCAATAGGCCTACTGACTTGATTTGTTCTTGAAGTGCATCCATCATACTATTGGTTGCATTACTGATTAAGCTTAAAAAACAGATCCTCAGTTTTACGCACTCCCTCCACTTTTTGTACATAACAGTTCCTAGAACAGTCTTAAGACTAACAGGATGCCCTAGTATTTATTGTCTGACTCCCTTGCATGGGAAGGAACATAGCCAAAGCACTCAGTGCTTCTACACCACTATTCTCAATTGGAGCACAGAATCAAAGTGGAAGTAATAACCTAGAACTGGAGTGTAATGTCAAGAAGACTGAAAGCGCAGCCGCGTAATTTAAAATCACATTGCAAAGGCAAGAATTAGTTTGCTTTTGTCTTTTGAGAAATTATGACCTGCCCCAAAAGAAATTTTTCATGAGAAAGGGTTGCCTGTAGTATCTTTGTAACTGTAAGCCAAGGGGTAGGACTGAAAAACTGAATGCAATTCCATGGAAAGACTGTTGGATTGAATGGTGATTGATACTTTTTTTTTTTAAAGAAACTAAAATGTACAAGCCTAAACCTGGTCTTGTGACTCAAAAGACTGAAAACAGAGTATGTTTATTAAAACAGATCTCAAATAAAAGCTCAAGTTGTTGGATTAGCGGTGTGCCATTCTGGGCATTTGTTCATACTGGATCAGCAGTTCCAGTGGCAGGAAGAGCAACATGTTGTTCGGAAAGCTGCGCTAAGCTTTCTGACAAGTGCAGAACAAGAATGAAAATACATAATTAGCTCAGTTCTGTAAATTACTTAGCATTATTTAAAATTATATATTACTTTGGTATTTCAAACAATTCCTGTTAATGAAAACTTACTAAAAATCTGTCCTCTCTACCCTGTCTTCCATATGGTAGCCTTCACCTAGCTACTTCCTCTGCTCTCCTCTGTTCCTTTGAGGAGTTGTTGTTTGTTTTTCTTTCCTGGGTAAAGATTAAGCTCATGCATGCTGAAATTTGGGATTTTGGAATTTGTGAAAGTCTGTCGCCATAGCCCTAAAAATACATTGGGTCGTCGTAGTTGCAGTTCTGTCAGATTTGCTGTAGTTGTATTAGATCTGCTTTCTTGTCTTGTCCAATGTAGTATCTCAGAGCACAGCAGCAGGGGTCAATTAGAGGCAAAGCCAGCATTAATCCTTTTAGCTTCAAAGCCTAGTCCTTAAAGCATACATACCCTTGGTTTGAACAGTACTTGCTTTGGTCTTAAGGCTTGAGTTGTGAAACTGTCAATCAATCAGGTGGTTGTTCCTCTTTCTGCAGAAAAACGTAGCATTTCCTAACTTACGGTACACAATATCTACTGTTCAATTTATTCATGCATTGTAAGTCACTTTGCAGCTGAGATCTGTCTTATCAGTTCTCTGAATTTATTTTTATCTTGTGTTTTTTTATCCTGGTGTTCCCCTTTCAAAAGCCTAACTCAATCATTTTATGATCATTCACTGGAGTTTCCTTCCACTTCAGTCTTCCTAGCTAGTTCCTTATTGTTGGTTAGAGTGAAATTTAGAAGCATCTCATAAATACGTAAGCAGCAAGACAACCCAGCAAAACTGTTTTACTAACTTTTTTTATAGATGGATTCCAAGAACCCACCGTCATTCCTTCTGTTTTCATTTTGCACAAATTGTCTGAATAATCAGTCTGTCACATCCTAGTGAAAGAAACCTGTTCCAAATATTGTGACAAGTTTCATAAATATTTTTAATTATCCTAAGACAGCAACAAATATTTAGTCTTTGGGTAGGGTTTTTTGTGCTCAACTACTACTGCTGTTAATTCTTACATTCACGTTAGCTTAACAGGAAAAAATTTTATCTGTTATGCTTGGTAATTCAGTGGCAGCCACCAGGAACAGCTATAAAAAGTTTAAGATAAACTGAAAATAAAATTTCATACTCACTGAAAAATAAGATTTTGGGGGAGGAAAAAGAATGTATGTGGATGTTTACATTACCTAATATAAGCTCTTCAGATTTTGGCAGAGTATAATTGTCATATATTCCTCTTTCAATTCCTATGTTAACTTTGTCTTACTGTTTTCTGCCACCAAATAATACTCTGAAAGTTTTCTCTGCCATGAACTGCTGTCCTTTTCAGTTCCTCGCTTGTAGGTTTGGGGTTTTTTGGCTGGGGAAAGGGTGTGCAGGGGAGTTGGTTTTTTCTAAGGATTGAATGATTTAGTCTTACGCTGAAGAACTTCCATGTATTAACAACATTGTGTTTATAGTAGTTTTTCAATTGGTATCAAGATGTGTAGTGCAGTTTACTTGAACTGAGCATCTGGGAAGTATCTGCTTACAGAAGCTGAGCATATAGCCCCGAGGCTTTATGGGGGCATGTTTTTGTGGGGTTGGGGGGAGCGGAAGCGTTTGCTTTTTTCATTCTGGGGTTTTGTCCAAACCTGGAAACATCAGTTATCATTTAAACTTCAGGCTATTTGTAAAGGGCCTTCTAATTCTGAATATCTCCTTCCCCTTCTCTCCCTACCTCCCAGTCCCATTTTGGGGAAAAATGTCAGTCTGTCTGTTTTTTTTCACAGAAGGGCATAAGAACTTTGGCCACATCCATGTCCAGTTTTGGCAGCTGAACATACTGTTGTCCTTGCCAATGCAAGTCTTAACTGTTTTGTTTTGCCTTTTTATTTGGACACAGAAAGATGCCACTTAACTCAAACTTTGTTTTTCATTTCAAATGGATTTCATAAAGTTATGCAATATGAGTTGGTGTTGTGGTTTAACCCCAGCTGGCAATGGAGCACTACCCAGCCACTAGTTCATTTCCCCCTGGTGGGATTGGGGAGAGAATCAGAAGGGTAAAACTGTGAAAATCCATGGGTTGAGATAAAAACAGTATAATAATTGAAATAAAATAGTAGTAATAATGATAAAAGAATATGCAAAGCAAGCGACACATGAAGTACCTGCTCACCACCCACCAACTGATGCCCAGCCAGTTCCCAGGCAGCAGCCCCCTGGCCAGCTTTCCCCTATTTTATATGCTGAGCATGACATCACACGGTGTGGGATATCCCTTTGGTAAGTTTGGGTCAGCTGTCCTGGCTGTGCCCCCTCCTGGCTTTTTGCGCACCCCCAGCCTTCTCAGTCGGTAGAGCATGAGAAGCTGAAAGGTCCTTGATGAGTGTAAGCACTACCTAGCAACAAATAAAACATCAGTGTGTTACCAACATTATTCTCATACTAAATCCAAAACACAGCACTATGCCAGCTACGAGGGGAAAAACTATCCCAGCCAAAACCAGGACAGCTGAGCTACACCAAGCAATAACAATATGGTTCTGGCAAGCACCAACATCCCTTTTTCAAAAAAGGATAGAAAAAGTTGCTCTCAAAGGTAAAAAGGAAAGTAACTAACTTCAGTTTATGTTTCCAGGTAATAATATCCTGACTTTGTTTGTTGGCTTTAAATATTATACTTCTACTTAGTTTTAGGATATCTCACAAATCACAGATATGGATGCATTCCAGTCTTGGACTGTTGGTTAGTCATACTCACCTTGTAAGGTATGAGAGGCCTTTATCAAATGCTGCTGGACAGCATCAGTTAGCGTGGCTACTATTAGGTCAGTCTGGTTGCAGACCAGAATACAGCTACGGCTTCTGTAGTCCTCAGTATTTGTACTGTGGTTCAAGAAAATTTTCCATAGTGAGTGACCTAATACGATATCTTCAGTTAAAATGTCAAAAGGCTTAAAGGCACAAACAGTTCAGTCTCAGAAGGCAGAACTGTGCATGATCCTGAAATGCTGGCAATTCTTGCAAATCTAACATCTGTGCCTTAAAGAGCTGTATAAACAGGACACTGATTCTGGAATGTTAATGTTCCATTTTGGTTAATGTGAATGTTAGAAGTGCGCCAGCTTGCTTGTTCTGGTTCTTCAACTTCATTTTCTTTCTCCTGTTCTGTCACCTGACACTAAGGTGACAGACAGGTTTGTTTAGGGATCCTTGGCAGAATGATGGCGGCACTACAATTAAAGCTTTATTTTCTTAACAGGATGTTGTGGTTAGTATAGCACAGAATTATGATTAGAATGGCACAGTATTTTTACAGGCAGAATCAATGTAGTACAATTTATAAGTAGCTACTTAAGGCTACTTAAAGCTTTATATATTTTATATAATAACATGATATTAATATAATATTATAATAATATTAATGTTATAGTCTAAATTATTTTATATTTTAATATAGAAGCACAACTTAACTTTATAATTTCTCATCACCTGGACCCTCTGCAGGTTGGGTGAAATCGTAATACGTGGCTTGCTGTATCAATAGAACAATCATAATCTAGACTCAAAAATCGTATAAGAGCATACGAGTCGCTCCCTCAGTCCTGGGAGGAAGCCAACGACAGTGGAGGCATCCCTGGTCACCGAGGGGTCACGGTCTCACTGTCCCGCAGCAGCCCAGGTCCAAGTTTCCCACTTAGGACTTGGAACTGCTGGATTTTACAGACTGTGCTCTGTGCGCTGTCACGCTTCCCTGTTCTGTGCCGGGGTCATCAATAGCACCTGGCTGGCCGGGTGCCTGGGACCTTCAAGGCCAGCAAGGAAGGGAGATATTGGCCTGGAGCCCCGGAGCCTTGAGGGTGGTAGGAAGGGAAAGAAGAAATCGGTTTGGTTTGTCCCCTTGGTTCACAGGACCTTCAGGGCCTGATAATGCAGGAAAGGGAATGAATACGTGAGCTGCTCTGTCACAGAGAACGGTGCCTGCCTCATGAAACAGTGTTAGTTACGCTAGCCACGTTACCAGGGGTCAGGAGCACAGGGTACTGGTTACATATACATGTGACATACTTCTTTCCTCTTCATAAACTTTTTGAGAATGTGAAGGGAATGCTAAATAAAGGAACCTAAGGAGTTGTCCTGTTTTTCTCACGGCTTTTTTTCAGCATTCTATTTTGGTTGTTTTAGGGACCTTTACCTTTAGGAAATTGGTAAGCATGATCCAGAGGAGGTCAACAAGGTGTTAGCAGCTGTTCATCAGGTTCAAGGAAAACAGCACGTAATGGATTCCACACCTCAGTCATTAAAACAGTGTGTGAAATCCTCCTAAAGCTGGAAGGTGTCAAGACTCTGAGCGTGTGGATTCTTTCTTGGTTTGTGGGTGGAAGGCTTTTTGTTTTCTTCTATGTACCACCTTCCTCCACAGTCAAAATCCTTCTTTCTTTGGGTAGTGTTGGGAAACAGGCATCCCAGTTTTACTCTTGACTGCAGAAAACTATTCCATTATTAAATTGTATATCTGTAAGTTGCTACAGGGGCCTGCTTAGTGGGATTGGACTGATCTGATACTGAAATGTGGCAGCCAACAGCCTGCTATGTACTGCATTTTGTAGGCTGGGCCACTGCATCTGTGTTAGTTGAACATAGTTCACATATGTTGAACCACATTCACAAATAATGGCTTTAGGATCCTAGTACTTGCCAAATTAATAATAATTTTCTTGTGTTCATATCACTAGTGTGTTAGTGTCTAGCTGGAAGAGTTCCGCAGATTATTTTCTGTAAAGGCAGCTAGGCAACTGTCCAGCAGGGTAGATAATTGAAGAAATAAGCTACCTGCTAAACTGAGGAACTCTAGTTTCAAAAATAGATCTCTTAAATTCACCTTCTTCTAGTATGGGGTACATTT